>NW_023270826.1:1419203-1868740 GCF_011800145.1 Mirounga leonina | reverse complement strand
AAGAAAGAAAGAAAGAAAGAAAGAAAGAAAGAAAGAAAGAAAGGAAAAAAGAAAAAGAAAGAAATCCTAACTGCCTCTGGTTCTACCAACAGATAAAAAGTAAATGTGGCTGGAAGAAAGGGGACTGGGGGACAGAGTCTGTTTTTTTAATTTGTATGCCTTTATATTGTTCAAATTTTTACAAGCTTTTATTTAGAAATTACTTTTTATAATGGAAAAAGAAGTCAAATAAGTTTTTTTTTAAGTTTTTGTCTATAAAGAAGGAAAAGAAATGAGAAGGGATGGGCAACTAGGAACAAATGGAGTCGGTAAAATTTTCCATGACCCTACTGGCAAGATTATTTTGGTTTCATTAAAAAAAAAAAAAAAAAAAAACAAAAAAAGCCATCTCAAAGGAAGCATTGTGAAGTGAAGGAAGAACATACTATGCTGCGAGTGACTGAAAAAATTTCTTTTGTCCTTTAGATTTGCTTGATACACGTAGGTTGCTTTCTTATCCTTGAAATTCACATGACCACATTCCTTCTGCACTATAGAAAAGCAACTGACATGATCAAATAAGCAAGCATTAGATTTTAGAGGTAGGCAATGGAAAATCTGGTGGTAAGGGGCCAACAGGGCACGGTTTCTTATAGGTGTGAGCTTCCTGTAGAATGTGGAATGCGTACGTGTGAAATCACCAGTCACTACATTTGCAATAACTTAATAACATGACGGTTCCTCCACCCGTCCTCTTGCCCCACACCAAGTTCCAGTTTCACACGGGGCTACTTACTGTGAAGCTTTACAAAGAAAGAAGGAAGTACGCCCACCAATGAGGTGGCAGTGTGTTTCCAATGCCACATTCTGAACTTGATGAAAGTTTCTTTTATCACATCTATCAGTAATGCTACCTAGCTCAGAGTGGATGGTCCAAATCTTGTATTTAATTGTCTCCCTGTGCCCTGGACCTTTCAAACGTATGAATCATTATTTAAAAGACTCTCCCTCACCGAGGCAGAGTTAACAGACAAAACAATCCTAGCCAGGGTCATCTTCCTTCTGCCACAAGACTGCACCTGCTCCCTCATGGGAACTGAAAAGGGAAGGAAAAAATGGGGTATTGAAGCAGGCAGGTCCTTTCTTTCTGATGCCAGGAAAGGGATGAGAGTTCCTATTTCCACACTGCTGTGCACGCTAAAAGGTCTCCAAGCATGTGTCACTCCGGGGAATTCGTTCCTAGCTCCCTAAAAGCTAGCAGCTCTGCAGGGCGGAGGCAGCGGCGGCTAGTGGGGCCCAGTAATCCCCAGCAGCACATCAGGGGCTAACAGAGGAGATTACTGTGTTTGAGGAAACCGATAGGGTCTAGAGAGAAACCAAAGCTTAATACCTTGTCTGTCGCTCCTCTTAAAAATTAGGAAACAGCAAAAATAGGCAAATCGCTGCTTGAGGAGTGACTAAGGAGGGAAAAGGAAATTTGGGGCCTACTGCATTTTTCTAAAGCTGCCCTTGGAACTCAAGCTGGGCTTGGTACCAAGGCACAGAGAGGCGGATAGGTCTGTGGAAATGACTAATTTAGTAATAATTCAGAATAATGCCATACCCTAGAACAGATTCAAAGTGGTATTTGACATGGTTAGTGAATTCGCAGAGCCTACCAGCTGACCCAGTGAAGGTGGTATCTGGCTCCCGAAGGGAAAGCAAACCGTGAACACGTAAATATTTTAATTAAAGTAGAATATAGAACTCACTGAACTTCATATTGAACTTGGGACTGCTATTACCTACCGCTTTAATCTTAGCTCTGACACCGTTAAAACATAAGCAGCAAGTGAAAATGCGATGTTTTGCTTAAAAAAAAAAAGGCATTTTTGAAAAATCCAGAAGCTAAGATTATTAACAATTCTAAAAGCAGTAACAAAAGTTATGAATGTTCATTCTACCATTTACAATTTTGGAAAAATGTTGTTCGTCTGTCCTTTAATTTTATGAGACAATTTTGAAAAGTATCAATCAAAGGTCTGCTCTGAATCTCCAGGTGTGAAAACAGGGTATGATGGGAAATCCAGATGGTCAAAGTATCAGCAGAGTTTTTATATTTGTGATTGGTAGAAAGGAGGCCTATGTTTGAAGTACAACAGATGGGAAATGCCAACTTTGTCACTAAAAGTATTATCCTCACTCCCACCCCACAATCTGGAAACAAGCCATGTCTGTTGCTCTGTTTAAAGATGGCAGTCCTGGGGAGCCTGGGTGGCTCAGTCAGTTGGGTGTCTGCCTTCGGCTCAGGTCATGATCCCATGGTCCTGGGATGGAGCCCCACATCGGGCTCCCTGCTGAGTGGGGAGCCTGCTTCTCCCACTCCCCCTGCTTGTGCTCACTTTCTCTCGTGCGCGCGCTCTCTCTCTCTCTCTAATAAATAAATAAAATCTTTAAAAAAAGAAAAAATAAAGATGGCAGTCCTTTTCTAGACGAGGGGCAACTTAACGGATCCATTTAATTACCCTCACACAACACGTCTTTGGGTTAAGATGTAGCCAACACTATCTCCATTAGTTAATGAAAGGAGTTACTGCCAATCATTAAAAAATAGCAGTCTTATTAGAGATTTTAAATACTACATGTACATTTTATCATTCTGAAAGGCAAACTGAAAAAAAATTACAGCGGAGTGATTGAGCAACAAGTGTGCAAACCAATACACACATGCATCTGAGCGTGTGCACACCTGAGCACAGTTACATTTTTAAGTAACAGGAAAAATCATCCTTTGCATGTTTAAGAGATCTCATTGGCAGCTCAACCACCTCCCCCAGCCTCTTGCCTCAGGCAAGTAGGAGGACTATTATTTCCTACTGCCTAGAAGCAAAGGGGAGAGTTACTCAAGGTCCTGTAGCCAATTAAAGAGAAAGCGGGGAGGATAGAGAGAGGAGGGGTGGGGAGAGGAAGAGAGGGAGAAAAAGAGAGAAAGAGAGACAGAGGGAGAGGGCGGCAGGGCAAGGGAAGGGAGGGGTAGGAAGGATGTGGTCTGATCCAACATCAACTTCTATTTAAGTACCCAGCCCAGCAGACCATCCAATCTTAGGAGTTCCTGTCATTGGCCTTGGAGTTCTGGCCTATGTTTGTCCTGATTTAGATTACTGCTAAAAGAGAGAAAAAAAACAACCCATGCGTGAAGCAGGTGAAGTAGAAGAAAACATAAATTTTCCTTTAAATATAAGCTCAGCTAATGCTCAAAACTATTTGTAATTTTCCCTTATTTAACTTAAAGTAATTATTTATCCCAAAATGAAACCACAACTATTTGTAAAGATGATGTTTTCTAACTCTTGATTCGGGAGTATCTGCCAGAAAACAACTGAGGTATACACAAAGTTCACAAACCCATACACACACCAGGTGAATGCAGTCGGGAGAGGACTTTGTTTGTGTAACCATTTTCAGCTGCTTTTCTTTCTAAGGAAAAATCTGCATCACTTTCATTTGAGCGGTTGTTGGTTGTTGTTGTTTTTTTTTTAACTCAAATCAAAAGGATGACAAAGAATTAATAGCCTTATTAGATTTTACAGACCTTACAAATTGACAGAAAACTATACAACACATAAGAAAAATGTTCAAAGGACATAAATACTTTGTAAATGGCCCATGTTTAAGGACATTAAGAATCTAAGGAGTCAAAATTACAAGCATGAGACACCGTTTTTCGCTTGTCATATTGGAAAAAAATTGAAAATAATATGGAGTGTTGGAGAATATATATATAAATAAGTACAATGGTATACACTGCTCGTATAAATTGACTCAGCCTTTCTGAAGGAGCGTTTGTGCGTGTGTGTGTTTTAAAGCCTTAAAAGAATAAGCACTCTTTGATTTAGCATCTAGATATCTAGAAGTTTATCTAAGAAAGCATCACAGATATGCTTCAAATATAGCCATAAGGATACTCATTAGGGAGCTCCACACAAGGTCAAAAACTTGGAGACAGCCCAGATGTCCAACAACAGAGAACTGTTTAAATTCTTCATAAAACATTTATATTATATATACGTCAGAACACTGCAGAAGCAGAAAAATACTTGATGTTCACAACACATTAAGTGAAAAAGATTTCAACATGACTTACTGGACTATTTCAGTTTGGTATTCACACACCAAAACTAATAGAAAATAAATCACGCCATCAGTGGTTATCTTTTGGAACTGGGAATATTGGTGATTTTTATTTGATTCTCACTGTTTACCTATCTTCTTAGTAATGTTGTTACTACATTTTTCTAAACAGCTGTGTCAAGATATAATTCACATATCACACAACTATGTTATTACTTCTAGGAAAAAGGCAATGAAGTTATTCTTACTGATTGAGGCAACGCTTTGGGAGACAAACATTTCATTCATATTTTATCTCAATTATTCTAGCATCGGGTTCATACCCAACATCTGTGCAGAACTTTGCATTTTACGATGCACTTTTACCTTTGTACTAGGGTCTTCTAGCCAAAAGGACCTCATCACAGACGAACAACTAATGACCTATACCAATCACAGCACATATAACTAAATCTTGTTGGGGGTCTTTGCTCCCTCTTAACAGAAATTAACTGTGAATAAGAGAGCAGAAAGAGCCTTACTATTTTTTTTTTTTGAGATTATTTATTTGACAGAGAGAGAGCACAAGCAGGGGGAGCAGCAGAGGCAGAGGGAGAAGCAGGCTCACTGCTGAGCAGGGAGCCCGATGCAGGGCTCCATCCCAGGACCCTGAGATCATGACCTGAGCCGAAGGCAGACGCTTAACCGACTGAGCCACCCAGGTGTCCCCTTCTTTTTTTTTTTTTTTAAGATTTTATTTATTTATTTATTTGAGAGAGAGAGCATGAACAGGGGAAGAGGTGCATGGAGAGAGAGAAGCAGACTCTCTGCTGAGCAGGGAGCCCAATGCGGGGCTCGATCCCAGGACCCTGAGCCAAAGGCAGATGCTTAACCGACTGAGCCACTCAGGTCCCCAGAAAGAGCCTTATTCCAAAGCCTTAGATATATGTCATGTCCCCCTTTCTGACACACTGTGGGTCCTCACAGAATTCCCAGCATGACTCATACAAAAGAGACACAAAATAGGACATCCGTCTTTCTCTATTGCTTTCTCATGATATCGAGGATTAACATCCACACGGGAAGTGCGAATCCGTGGCAGCCATGGACACATCCGAATACGTACCTTCTAATGTTCATTTCATTTTTCATGATCAACACATAAAACGACCTTTTTAGATGCGAATAAAACCTGCATTCAGAGACACCTCTAATGTTGGCCAGTGCCGCACTGAAAGGACCTTAGTGATGCTGGGAACCTTGAAAAGGGGAGTGTGGGGTAGTGTGGGGGGCCACGTACCGCCTGCGGGTGGAGCACATCGCTTGCTCTCAGAGGTGGGAAGAGCCACAGTGCGGAAAAACAAGGTTCAGTACAAGGGTTTAATGAAAGTGAAATCACGCTGACCCAGAAATGCAAATCAGTGTGCCTGAGCTCTCTGTAGGACTTGTGGTGCCTGAACACTCTATTCCTTTCTTCAGATTACCTCGTGTCCCGAGAGAGGCTCCAGCGATTTCGAGAAAAGAGGTGAAATGTGGAGGGAAGCGGCAGGCAGCAGCGGAATCTAATTTTATTTGAGAAGCATCTCCACAATTTATAGTGGGCTTCTCACAGGAAAAAAAAAAAAAAGGCAGTTTTGAAGTTTATTTCCCTTTCTTTACATTACTTTTACTACCTTCACTAGTCCAAATTCAAAGCTCAAAATCAGAGGTGATTTTAAAACTGTACCTTAACGAATCACAAAAGTAAGAGCACACGCGTGCTGCGAGATTTATAATGCTGATCTGCATTTTGTTCTACAAAGTTGCAAAGTGTGCAGGAAGCTCCCGGCTGCTGAGAGAAAAAGCTTCCTGAAATATAAATTCCAGGTAAATAACGTCATGGTTCTCCTCACTAATGGAATTATGAGGAGGAAGGGAGGGAAGACAGAGGGAAGAAAGGTGAGGGGAAGGGAAGAGAAAGAATAAATTAGAGAAGAAATGGGTGCAGATTTTAAAGAAAAAGAACAGAAACCAAAATCAGAGAGGGTCTCGTAGTTGGGGGAAAACATGGCACAAAGTAAGCCAAGGACACATAGCAAAAAGATTGCAAATGTGTGTCGAGAGCCAAATGGCTCAGGCTTGAACTCAGGCTCCACACCTAATTTCTGGGGGACTTTAGGCCAGTTACTTAACTTCCTGAGAGACATTAATTGCCAGAATCTACGCAAAGCGCCTGGAGTGATGCTGGGACAGGGTGAGTGTTCCAGGACCACAAGCTACATGGACAGCCCCTCCCGGGGCCCAGAGGGAGGCATGAGCCAGACTCCCAACCTCTACCTTCCTCTGCCTCCACACCTGTGGTCCTTTGATGAGAATGGCCATTTGGGGCCTGGCCACACACCAAAGACATGGGGTGCTGAACTTCAGTTCAGATCTGTTCTGGTTACTTGCCAGTTGTTCATGTGTTAATTTATGCAACAAATACTTCGCGACTATTCACTACCTTCAGGTTCTGGGCCAGGGTCTAATTAATGAAAACAGGCATACCCTGCCCTCATGCAGCCTACAGGCTCATGGGAAAGCCAGAGAGTAATAAAAGAATTAAGCAAGGACAAATAAATTTAAAACTATGAAAGAGGCACACACTCCATAAAGTACATTTAAGTCCCTTGAGGAAGACACTATTGAGCTGAGCTCTGTCAGCAGAGTGGGCAACAGCCTAGACTATGAAAGGGAAGGGAAGAACCATCTAGGCTGAGGGAACAGCTGGAATAGCAGAAGCCCAGAAAATGAGAAGAGACTGGAGAGGTCATCTGGAACCAAACCAGGCAGGGCATGGTGGACCTGGTTAAGGACTTTGGTCTGTACCCTAAAAGAGAATAGAAAAATCAGTGGAGGATTTTTAATCGAGAAAATTACATGGTCATACATGAGTTCGGAGAAGACCACTCAATCTTTGGTGTGGGGAACAGATTTGAGGAGGGAAAGGTAGACGACGCAGGTGGCTACTGAGCCATCCATGGAGGGCAGATGGTGGCTGGGGCCGGAATGGAAGCCCTGCCGGGTTCTACGGGTGGGTGGGCCTTACAGCAGCACGACTCGGAAGTTGGTCATAGAGGGAGGATTCCTCACTAGAGGGAGAGCTGGGAGAATGCCAAGTTTCAGGGAGGCTTGTTCTTGGGTTTAGTTTTAGGTATGTTTTATTTATGTGACCTGGGGGAAGTCTTTCACCCTCTATGCCTTGAAACCCTTATGAGGATTAAATGAAATCATATGCCTATGAATACCTGACACAGAGTAGACGCCCGGGATTTTAGACAAGAAATACTGAAGCAACTTTGTCTTGGCCTTCCACAGAGGGCAAGATCCTTCACTTTTAGTTCAGATATCACCTTTCTTTTCTTTTCTTTTCTTTTCTTTTTTGTTAAGATTTTATTTATTCATTTGACAGAGAGAGCACAAGCAAGGGGAGTGGGAGAGGGAGAAGCAAGCTCCCCACTGAGCAGGGAGCCCGATACGGGGCTCGAACCCAGGAACCTGGGATCATGACCTGAGCCGAAAGCGGACACTCAATGACTAAGCCACCCAGGCACCCCCAGATATCACCTTTCTTGAGAGAATATCTGATCCACAAATGCAAGATCCTCAAGTAGAATGTCCCATTTGAGTGCAAGTAAATCAGGATTCTTGGATCACACTGGGGAGGAATTCACATTTAATTTATGAGGACATTCCTCGATCTGCCCTTTTAAAAAAAATTACCATGAGAAGTCAAGTTCTGAGACTTATATACATGATACTTTCTCTTTTTCACATCTTGCACAGGGAAACAACCTACATCTGATTGTCTAATTTATGAACTTTTAGGATAAACATATATTTAACAAATATTTCCTAAGCACCTCCTTTATGTAGTGAACTATGGAATACAAAGACAAATAAGACCCATTCCCTGTTCTTAATGAGTTTGTGGGCTGGTAGGAGTCACACATACATATTGAAATACCATGAGGGAGTGTAGGATGACAGATAGTGGGGAGCAAAACTCTCAAGTCTGGAAATAGGAGATCCGAAGTTTCAAACCAGAAACTGGAACATAAGTGCTGCTTTCAGATGCTAGGCCAGCCCCATGGTTCTGGTGGTGAAAGGTCCTATTTAAATTTGGGGGTCTGGAAAACCATCAGGATGGACACCCTCTCAACCCAAACAGAACAAAAGTTGAAGATACTATCGAGTCTGGATATAATAAACATAAACAGTCAAAAATCATTATTAAATTGAATTTGGGGAAGATGGAAAGGGAAGACCTGAAATGCTTAGTCTAAAGAAAAAGAGTATTTGCTAAAGAGCAAGATTTTCTACTAACATCAAATTAGAGAACTATTTGTATAGCCAGAGAAGTGATGGATATTATATCACATGGTTGACAACAACAGTTTTGTCTCATAAAAGTAACTTGAAAAAAAATCCACAGAACTCTGCCCAGTACTAGGTCTGCTAACCACCTTTTGGTGTCAGCTGAGAAATAGCAAACTCAAGGAGCCAGCTTACCCCAAGTGTTCTTGCACTTTGTAAAATTTCTTCTGAAATTTAAATTAAAACCCATTCTTCAGTAATGAGCTTTATTTTCATCCACACAGCAATTTAAACATGCCATTTATTTTCTGTCTGCCATGAGATTGGGAAATTAGGCATTATTGAACATAAAGCAAAGTTAATTCCAGGAATTTCCAAAAGCAAAGACTATCCCTAGAATATTTTTACATCAGGGAAACTCGAGACTAAGTTCTAGAGAGTCCGCTTTCTAGATGGTCTTGTCCTCTGATAGCTGAAATGATTAAGGCCTGAACATTCACTGAATTGCTTGAAATAAGAATCTAGCCTTTAGCTAATAGGTTCTGTCAGTTAGTCTCCTGATTTAATCCAAAACAAGTTATTAGTTTATACCTTCCTTTCTAGCAGGCTGGTTGCCATTAAGCAGAAAAAGTAATTCTATTAATGGAAAAATCAGTGTTCAACACATTCTCTAAGACTTGCCTCAAATGCCACCTCCATTACTGCTTCCCTGGTCATCTTAACATGGCTCTTGTGGAGTCTTTGTCACACTGAATGGAAATTGTTTCCAGGGCCCATCTGCTCACCTACACTGTGATCTCCTCTCCTCAAGGGCAAGGACAGGGGCATGTGCATTTTTGTGACATGATACCTGACACATAGCAGGCATTGTTGAACACAGATCAAAACACAGAAATACAATCAAAGAGACAAGTGGACCAGAGAAATAACAAAACTGCACACCTTGCACCGTCATACACAAAGAGAAAGGCAATGAAAGCCATTGGAGGTATGGTGACATGTCAGGTAGGCTGCTGAAGGAGCTGGCTGTCAACCAAGAACCTGAGCAGGAGAGCTTGGCCCTTCTCTTTGAAGCCTTACGAAATTTCCCCTTGGGTCTATCTCACTGGCCAAAGGGACGGAGCAACTCAGAGGCTGAGTGTGTTGTCTGAGGCAAGTCCCAGTCTCCCACCCAAGTAATACACCTGTGGCTGGGGTTTGAGGTCCTTGCTGTGGTTTTCTGTTTGGTGAGTGTTAAGGGAGAGTGGCGGGGAAAGGATCTTAAAGGCCAAGGTGCGTGAAATGAACACTGTAGGTTCTACATATACCATGTGCTTGAGGAAGAAACTGAGCTGCACAACCCACTCAAGATATACCATGAAGTTGCATCACCCCCATTATGTAAGCCTTTATCAAAGCAGGAAGAGGGAGGGGTTCAATTCTATAACCGGAGTTCAGATGAAAATTTTGTAACTTTTAACTTTGATGCTTTTCAAAGGAAATTTTTATCTTTGTTTTACACTACTGTGGAGGGGTTGTTTTTAAAAACATGATTTTAAAGCCATTTTTTAGATTAGATATAAATAAAGAATGCCAGAAATGTTATGTAATGTTTTAATTTCTAACTTTAGTCTTCATGTTAGTAAACTTAAATTCATAATTCTATGAGCAGACACTCTTGAAAAACTTTTCTTCATTTTTTAAATCAGGGATCACCAAATTTTCTAGTTCAAAGGGACCTCCTCAGTTGACTGGACTCTCTCCATGCTATGCAGAACTAGGAAGAATCACGTTTCACACTGTCAAGAACTAACCTTTGTACTGACATAAATCCAATAAACAGGATTTGATTACATGTTACTGAAAGGTAGTATTTCCCAAAACATATTTCATATAAAACTAGACTTTTGAGATAATACTTTTATAAGATTCTGTGGTCAAACAAGTTTTATAAGGACAGTGCGAAAGAAAGTTCAAAAAGGGGTTGTTTTTTTTGCTTTGATTTTAAATGATCAGACTCCTCAGAACATTTAAGATACCAGTATAAGCATCAAGACTATCCAAGAAGGAGGTAAAGGATGCAGTGTCAAGGACCCCAAAACTCCTCCCCCCTCCCCCAAGAAATAGCCACTGTGTCATAGGATGCTAGTGTTCAGTAGAACACAGCTCAGGAAAAATGGCTATGAAGTTTTCAGCTGTAGTGAACATCTGTAATTTGTAGTAACTATAGGCTTTTAGTCACAGAGGTAGCATGTAAATTTGGCCTTGAGCTTTCTAGTAGCTGATGCAAAAAGCATTAATCCCATGATCAATGATCACATAAAAAGTTCATGACGTTCATCAGATGAAAACACAGTTGTTTCAGAAGTGCCAGCTATTCTCGGTACTTAGAACTGAAAGATAATGGCCACTCAAGTGTTTGCGTAAAGAGGATCAGGATGACATCCTCAGCTTCATCTCCTTTAGTGCACAAAATACCATTTTGTAGGCAATCTTATAGCATCCTTTTTTGGAGACCAATGGCATATTGCTACGGTGTAGCTCAGTGGAAGCAGCTTTACAAGGAGTCATACCATGTTTCACATGTTCATAGTTCTTAATTGTCTAGCTCAACCCAAGACTCTAATCCCATTCTCCCATTAACCAGCTACACCTGCTCTCCAAGGGTGAATCATTTGCCTACTCTAGGTTTGAACTAGATGGTCCCTGAAGTTCAGCTTCAAAGTTCTAGAGGTCTGTAGGGTTTATTACTTTGATTTTCAGAAAAACCTCAAGCTTTCCATGTCCTTGAAAGTGTGAATCCATCCTTGTACGTATCTGTACCTTAAGTCACTTACGTTCATGGGAGATATGTTTAACACATCACGAAAACCTCAAGCCATGGTCATGTGTCAGAAATTTGGAAGAATAAAAAGGAGAGACTAAGAATAAGAGTGGAAAAGTGCCAAACATAATTTTAGCTACTTGAACATGTAGCTTTAAATCAACCTTAGTTTCTTTTTTTTTTTTTTTTAAAGATTTTATTTATTTCTTTGACAGAGAGAGACACAGCGAGAGAGGGAACACAAGCAGGGGGAGTGGGAGAGGGAGAAGCAGGCTTCCCGCGGAGCAGGGAGCCCGATGCGGGACTTGATCCCAGGACCCTGGGATCATGACCTGAGCCGAAGGCAGACGCTTAATGACTGAGCCACCCAGGCGCCCCAAACCTTAGTTTCTTTAGGAGTACTTTAATAATGATGGCAATCATAGTCATAATCATAATCACTTGCTCTAAATGAGCCTATAGTTTCTCCTAGGTAGTAGCTGCAGCAGAAGCAAACACTTATTTGGCCCTTCCAACCTACAAGACCCTATTACAAATGTGAGACACAATTCCTCTTCGAATGCTTGCAATAACTCAAAGAGGTAGATGCTATTCCTATCCAATTTCACAAATGAAGAAACTGTGACTCTGACGGGTTGGATAAGTTGCCTCAAGTCCTGCGAGTAGGAGCAACAGATCCAGAACTCAAGCTGGCTCCGGATCCAAGGCCTCACTCTAGCTATATACCAGATATTATATTAGAGCCCCTTCCCCTCAAAATAAGACTTGGTTGGGAAAAAAAAAAATATGGGGCTTTCTAAGAAAAGCAGCTCCATAAGTGCAGAGAATAATAAAAATTTTAATGCTCCATGATTATTATCCCCATAACAATGACCCAGAAAACAAGGCTTCAGTTCTCTTGGAAAACAGAAGGTGGTTTCCCCTGTGACAATAGAGCACTCATTGACTCCTCTGGTAAAACTTAAACAATGAGACCATCCTAAAAGTCAACAGAGTTGGGATTGTTAGGGGGTGGGGAGGCAAATTCCCCTGGGGAACACTCTCAGATGTACGTCTTCTGCAAAGACCCCAGGGACCCCGGGCTGTCTTCCTCCCACTTCATAGGAAATGCTAGTCCTTGTTCCAATAGCTCCTCTTCCTTCTAGTCTTTCTCTCCTCCCCTCCCAGCACCCACCTGCCTGTTTGGAGATGCCTGAGAGGAATGTATTTGAAGTAGTCTAGCACCACTCTTAACATATAATCACACATCCAGGAGCCACGTCTCATACTTTTAATTACCTTCCTTCAGAGGATCTCAAAGCGCTTTTCAGACAGTAATTAATCACCTCTTCTTAGGTATTTCCTCCTAAGACCTGAAAAGAGGAACACAACAATTATATGTCTTGCCCTCTAAACTACTACCAACATTTCTTTTGAAATCACACACACACACACACACACGTGCACGTTCAGGGAGAGAGGAGGAGAGAAGGAGAGAGATTTTTTAATGGTGACAAAGCAGTGGAATTCTTCACATCTTGTCCTGTGCTCATGTCATCTGTATGCCATAAGTGTTAATAATGACATAAAGTTTTCCTGCACATCATGAATGAAAGGGAATCCATTTTCATCTGTGAAATTGCCTGCCGCCTTTTATTCATTCATCTTCTCTAAGCCCTGAGTTGGCAAAACCACCCTTGTCTATCTCCCAGCCCATTTTTGTAGTCCTGAAGTACAGTACCTCCTTCATAAAGAACTGTGTTTTTTCAAATTGGGAGAAACAGTTCTTACAAGTTGGCTACTTTCAAAATCAATGAAATTTGCTTGGCCCTCAAGAGTGAATTGCAAACTCATAGTAATTATCTTAAGGAATATGGACAATCTAAGAGGCTAAGTTTTAAGCTAATTTTTTTTTTTTTAAGATTTTATTTATTTGACAGAGAGATACAGCGAGAGAGGGAACACAAGCAGGGGGAGTGGGAGAGGGAGAAGCAGGCCTCCCGCGGAGCAGGGAGCCTGATGTGGGGCTCGATCCCAGGACCCTGGGACCATGACCTGAGCCGAAGGCAGATGCCTAACAACTAAGCCACCCAGGCGCCCCTAAGCTAATTTTTACTTAGCTTGTGCTGCCTCTTTGGTTTCTCTCCTACCCGTAAAAATACCTGGGAGAAACCCGGCAACTGCTGATGTCTCAATAGTCACTGTGGCTTCCTCCTAGGAGCCCCACCTCCACACCTGACAGACCCCGTGGCTCCGCCTGGCCTCAGGGGCAGTGCCCGGCCATTTCCAGCTGGTCCCTGAAAGGAGTATATCAACAGTGACCAAAGGGGACAGCTCCGGGCTGACGAAGCCTAGACACAGTGAACAGTAACTTCCAGCCCTTTCCCCACACAAAGAGGCAATGGTCTTTGCCTGCCAGCCTTAGAATGAGCCTACCAGCCAGGAGTACACTGGCTCCTCAGAGGAGTTTGTCATGCCTCTCTTGGGGCCTGAAGATGGGCCTCTTTAGACAAGCAAACATTTGGTTAGTGTGCGGAGTAATCCAAATTATGATTAGAAACAGATTACCCAGCTCAAGACTTAACGTTTGGCCAGGAGCAAAACCACACACCCAAATCCCTAATCCCTTTCCAGGAAGAGGCCTCTCTTCCACTGGGATTGGGAACAACAGCCTTTTCTTGAACTTTTCATCTTTTCACGTATTTCTAGATCCCTGTGCTTCTCCTCGAGGCACCAGCCTGGAAGCAGCTTCCAGCCAACCCCAGAGTGTTTGAGCATACTCCACTGCCAAGGTGGCCAGGGTATGCATGCAAAGCCTGGTCACCAGCAACTGGAGGATCCAGAAAGGTCCATTTCTAATTTTCTCATCACCAGGATTGGGAACAAAATATGAAATGAAATCATCCTTGGTATAGAATTAAAACTTTTTAAGAATATTTAATTTACCACCCTTAAAAGAAAGTTGGCCAGCAATTTTTACCCACTCCCTGCTATGAGTAGCCCCCATCTCTCTCTCTCTCTCCTACCCCTGTCTCTCTCCCTCCCTCCCTCCCTCTCTCTCTCTCTCTCTCTCTCTCTCACACACACACACACACACACACACACATCTTGGCAGCAGCTGTAGCCAGACAGTATCTTCATCCTGGATGCCTTCTTGATTCCCAACACAGCTGCTAAGTTGGCCCTCACGCACCCTCTCCAGCTGTTGTTTACAGAATTAGAAGCTGGACAACTGAGGGAGAAGAGGCAAAGCTGTGCTAAGTGAAGGAGGGTAAGACTAATGTACTCCTTTCTTGGAATCTCAAAGATCCAAGGCCTGTGTTGGGGGGATCAGGACTAGCCATCCAGGCACCAGAAAACATCCCTCCACCTGCCCTCACCCATGCAACTGGAAACCTGTGTCTTTCTTTAGGTGATTGAGGAAGTGAAACAATTTGCTATTCCAACAACGACCCCTGTGATGACAACTCCCAAGTCTTCATCTTCAGCCCTGACTACATTCTTGAGCTCCAGATCTGAATTTCCAGTATCATATCCAGACAGACATCCTGCCAGCCCTCCAATGCAACATGATCTATTGTGAAGACCCCCATTCCCAGCCTAGCAGATACCTCCTCCTCAGTTCCCCTTCTCAGTGGCATCCTCCCCCACCCCTGACCCCAGTCTACATGGGCTTCAAAGCCCTCTTCTTCTCTAATCCCACAGCGTTCTATGTCTTTGATCTGCCCTCCTATTTTCATTTCTATGGAAACGATTCTCTCTCACCAAAATTACTGTATTACTCTGCCTTGGTTTTGTCTCTCACCTAGACATTTTTTCCTAA
The DNA here is from genome assembly GCF_011800145.1 of Mirounga leonina. Taxonomy (NCBI): domain Eukaryota; kingdom Metazoa; phylum Chordata; class Mammalia; order Carnivora; family Phocidae; genus Mirounga; species Mirounga leonina. Next base: position 1,853,732 of record NW_023270826.1, on the reverse strand, counting down.
ATAGTTCAAACTTTGTCCCCTGCTTCCAAAGTAGCAATGGCTCTCCTTGACTTATGACGTTTCTGAACAAGCTTTGCAAGGACTGCCATAGCTTACCCATCACCCCACTTTTTTCTTCTCATCTGTCCTTGGATCCCTCTGTAACTCCCAGCCATTACAAATTATCTGTCTTGTCTCCCTGGAGCACGGCAAACAGACCTTACTGTTGCTCGTGCTACTTCATCAGAACAGAGTCTCCTTCACCGCTTTCTCAATGATTAACAGTGAGTCTTGGATCAAGTGTGGCCTCCTCACCCAGAAAACTCGTTTCTTCTTCATTCCCAGGATACTTTTTTTAGAGCAGTTCACATTTCATATATATATCTTATGCCTTAGTCAGTCTATTCCCCTCACTCTATGTATGAGAATACTGAGGCACAATATCTGCATCTATTTAGTTGCTCTGGAGATTGTTGTGAATCAAAACCAATTCCTAGAAAGAAAAGGCCAGTTCAACAAGTGAAAGCAAGATAAGATTAATTTGGGGGCAGCACTGAAGGAGGGAAATGTACTGAAAGAGAAATATATAAGAAGGGTGTTGGGGGTGAGGAAAGGCAAAAGGCAGACCACCCCCTTACTTTGGCAGTAAGGAAAAGGGAGGAGGTCCACCCCACCCCACAGCTCCAGTTCCCTCAGGGATCCACAGCCTTCACCTATGGAAAGAACCTGATTAAGCAATGTCCCAATGACTGTACTGTAACAGAGAACAAACTGAACACTGCCTTGGGGTTAAGAGTTAAGGAACCAACCTCTGAAGTGAGCTCACTGGGCCAAGCACACACCGGGGAGCCTTTTCCCAGAGATTTCCTTCAGTGTAGTAACTCGACACTAAATCTTCCCTTGGTGCTGATCACATATTTAAACTGCGGTTCTTCTACTTGAAATATTCTTAAAGAAAAAGCCTCAGGGGACTGTTGATGAGAGTAATTACACAGAAGGCAGACATCCCAAGCCAAAAGTTTCTTCGAAAACTTAGAAAACTATCAGCCCTGTTGAAGTGACTAGAAAAGCTGAAAAACTGAGGCAATGAATCGTTATTATTTAAATTCATTCATTCAAATCTTATTTGTTGAACACCTACCCTATTCACGGAAGCCACTGGATCTACCTGTCACACGTCACACCAGGTAGATGCAGTTATCTTGACTTTAGAAGCAAGAAAGCTGAGGTTCAGGAGCATGCGTGTGAGTTTACTTTGTCTCTTAACTAGCTTAAATCTTTTTTTTTTTTTTTTAAGATTTTATTTATTTATTTGAGAGAGAGAGAATGAGAGACAGAGAGCATGAGAGGGAGGAGGGTTAGAGGGAGAAGCAGACTCCCTGCCGAGCAGGGAGCCCGATGCGGGACTCGATCCCGGGACTCCAGGATCATGACCCGAGCTGAAGGCAGTCGCTTAACCAACTGAGCCACCCAGGCGCCCCTAGCTTAAATCCTTTTGAGGAAAGCCCACGTACAGCCAATTCTATTGTGTCTTCCTCAGTGTCAAAGAATAGTGTGTGTCCAATAAGTACTTGCTGAGCCTCAAAATCAAGATTTCCCCCCCTTTTGTGGAAGCCATACCTCCGGTCATCTCCCTCCCCCTATCAACTAGATGTCATCCCCTCTTGCCTCTGAACTGCCACCTGGCTGCCAGGAGAACAAGCCCCCCGCCCCGCCTCGGGGAGCAGGAGGCTATTTGAGCAGCGCCCCCAGAGGCCTCTGAACGCCCCGCCCCGCTGCAGGACCACGCCTCCCACGGCGCTCTCAGCCAATCAGGGAAGGGGGCGGGGTTTCAGAAGCACGCTGTTCCTGCTAGAGGGGGCACTCCTCTGCGTTTCAACTTTGGCTGGCCTCCAGGACCTCTCCCCAGGCTGCACCGGAATGTATATGATGGTGCTCCCCACCTTCCTCTCTTCCCTTCTTCACTCTAGGATCAGACTTGCATCACAGTCTGATGACCCTTCTGGCTTCCACCGCCTCCCCATTTTTCTTTCAAATGACTTCCCCCTAATAAAATCCTGGCATGTTTAATCCTGCTTTGATGTCTGATTCTTGGGGGACTGGGGACTAACACATTCCAGTTTTTGCTGTAATCAATTGTTTATAATCTTTGTTCCCTTCGGAGTATTTAGTGAGCACCTATTGTGTGCTGGGAGTATGATGGTTAACATCAAAAGCATTATTAAAGCCCTTAAGGAGCTGGTGAATAAATCAAATAATTACAAAAACTTAAGGCATAGGGAGCTACGATAAGATGTAACAGGGGGATCCCGACGTAATCTATAGGATTGTGAGAAAATCCCCTAAAGCAGAGCTGTTTCAGATGAGACTTGAAGGATGAGGAGGAGTTAACAGGGCAAAGGTGAGGAGTTGTTCAGGCTGATGGAACAGAAGGTGCAAAGGCTCTGAGGTGGTAGGAAGCTCAACAAACAAAGGACACAAGGGCAGGGGATGCAAAGCAATGAGACTAAAGAGGAAGGTAGGGCCCATCACAGATGGCCTTGTGGGGCCATCTTGGAAATTTAAGAAGACTATTTATCTTTCTAGAGTGTGGTTCTTTGAAAGCAAATACCTGTGATAGCTCTCTTTGCTAGGTCTAGTATAATGCCTGGCACAAGGTAAATGCTCACTAAATATTTGTTGAATCAAAGTAGTAGAAATCAATAAGGAAATAACTTAATTTTTTCATTATTGTCTCTAATATCAAAGATGTAGCAAATTAACCCAAAGTATCAACCACGTAGAAGCTTTTGTGCCCCACTGGCTGATAAAACTAATGATAACAATGAGGATGATCATTCTCAGGCATTGATTTAATCCTTGGAGATGTATAAACAGAGAGACAACACAGTGATGGGCACCATAGTGGGTAGGAACATGCCCTGGACCAGACTGCCTGGCTCAAATACTGGTGTTACCACCTCCTACCTGGGTGGCCTTGAGGAAGTTACCTAACATCACTGCAACTCAGGGTCCTCGTGTGTAAGGCAGAGCTGATCACACTATCTCCATTGGAGTGCTGGCAGGAATACTGTGGGAAATCACTATGTAAAGCACCCTGAGCACACTGCCTGGGGCATAGCATGTGTTCAATAAATGGCACCAATCGTTAGTATTCAAACATGGTTCTCTCTGCCAAGGTAAGAGAACATTAGCAGGGAGATTTCCCAAACCACGGTGAATTGTCATAAACCATATGTCATCGGAACTGTGTGGGATCACTTATAATGCAAGAGGCCAGCTTTGGGGACCAGCTGGGTGGATTGCAAAGCCTGGGGCCTGGCCAAGAGACCATGCCCAGACATGCACTTTATACACTTGGATTCCGAAACCCCCACATGAGTACTTAAATAGAGACCTGCAGATCAGACCAGGCAGTGAACCACTCACATGTAGATACGTGCAGTACCCTCCCTGGGCAGGCAGCAGTGGGGGAAAGGACAAGCTGCTTCTAGGTTCTCTGTCCTGGAGGACAGAGGCTGTGCCTTTTGGCTTCATTTCAGAACAGCAGAATGAAGCACCATGAGCAGACCCAGCTCAGTTCGGGCCTTTTGGATTTGTTTTTCCATGTTGGGCATTGCAGTTAGAGCCCAAGCTTAGAAGAAAATGCCTATGGAATCAGACAGGATGAAAGGGGAAAAACACCTGGCTCCCTCCCCAGGCACTGTGTCCCAGCTGGCTCTGCTGCCTTGGAATGGGGCAGGGTGGCTGGGATGTAATCACCCAGGCAGAAATATGAGGTATGTGGGCCTACGTGCGCTGCTACACACACCACCCGATCGGGAGGGACTCTGCTTAGTGAGTGTCCATCTGATAACAGGCTGAACCCTTAAGATGCCAGCTGCCGGCCAAGTGGATATGTCTGTACGGTGGCACCCAGTGGTCCAGGAGACAGAACAAAGGAGCTATTATTGAGCCAGTCCTGTGTTAGCATGTCATCCTCACCAAAACAAGTCTTGGGCCAGGCTGGCAGAGAGGCGGTATCCAGGAATTCCAGAATCTAGAACAGAGATCGTCAAATTCCAATGGGCTCTCTGATGGCAATTTCAATGTGAGTCATCGAGCCTGGGTCATCACGTTAGGATTTGGCGCCTGGGTTCCTATCTCCTATTCTTTTCTACACCTCCCGTTGTCACGAGGCCCCGTGAGTGTTGGCTCTCTTGGTGCTCTCTTCTTTAGGGCGTAGCATCCCTCAAGGCCTGAACTGAAACTTTCCTTCTCCCCGTTTCACTGGGACATAATAATATTAATTACAGCCAACACATGTTTACTACTTATACTGACCGCTTACTGCTCCAAGTGCTTTACATAAATCTCAACTCCTTTCCTTATCGCGGCAACCCTAGGAGATGTGCACAGTTATTTTCCCACTTAACAGATGGGTAAACTGAGGCACCAAGAGGTTAAATCATTGACCCAAACTCATGTAGCTAGTCAAGTGGCAGAGCCAGGAAGCAAGTGCTGGTACTTTGGATCCAGAGTCTGGGCTCTTTTCCATCATGCTCTACTTCCTCTCTATCTACGACCAATTTCTTACTGATTAAAAAATTTTAAAGGCACTTTAAAGGCCTCTTTTTCCAGGATGACTGCACTCTAGTGCTGAGTTAGGATTTTAGAACCTCCTATTTCATGTATAGTAGAATGGGGAAATGTTTCTAAATTAGGAGAGGCTAGGAAGGAAGCTACTGCTCAAGAACTTGAATTATATGAATCACAGTATGAATATTGAGAACTCAGGTATTTTTAGCCAAGTGAGTACTTGGGCAAAGTACCTCTCTTGGTACAAGCTCCGTCTTGGAGTTCGTGGCTTAAGAGAGACATACTTAGCCCAGTGGGGGACCTGGGTGCATAGTGAGGAAAAGTTGCTACTGACTCCTGCTTTGTTTATAGCACTGCCCCCCCCCCCCCCCCCCCCCCCCCCCCCCCCCGCCAAGGAGCAATCACAACCTTGCAAATCTAAGCTCTGCCTCCAAATTGGTGAGCCATTCCCAGGAATTCACCCCAGAAGGAACTCCCTGCAGCCACGGAAATGAAGGAAGAGAGGGAGCATTACTAGGCACGGACTCAGCTAGGATTTAATGCTCACAGAAAGCGTAGGATGTAGCTGCTCTCTTCCCCATCTCGTGGCCCAGAGAGCTTATATATCTGTCCAACATTAAGTCCAGAACTCAAACCCCATTCCAAAGGAAGGATTCAGTGCCAGTCCAAGCCTTGCTTTTCCAGGAGCCTTTCCTGAGTCCTCAGACCCACATCCATCCCTCTTCCTTGAAACCCCTGTGTTAGTTGTAATCTTTGCCATAGTCCAACGCTTACTAACACTGTTTCATACTGGACCAGTCTTATTAGGCAAACAGATGCTAAATTTGGGGGGCCAGTGGTGTGGGTTGAATTTTATTTCAGGCTGTCCCTGGGTATTTCAGGGCAGGAAACTAGGAGAGGTAAAGACCTAGAACCACAGGGCGCCTGGGTGGCTTAGTCGTTAAGCGTCTGCCTTTGGCTCAGGTCATGATCACAGGGTCCTGGGATCGAGTCTCACATCGGGTTCCCTGCTCTGCGGGGAGCCTGCTTCTCCCTCTCCCACCCCCCCGCTTGTGTTCCCTCTCTCGCTGTGTCTCTCTCTGTCAAATAAATAAATAAAATCTTAAAAAAAAAATAAAAAACAAAAAACACCTAGAACCACAGCCTGGTCTCCCTGATCAAGGGAGTCAGTCACTTCATCCCCAGATGGCACCAGCTTGGCTTTGTAAGTTAACTATCACATTATCTGGCAGCAGCCTTCATGTTACTCCTGCCCTCCTTTGTCATTCCCTTTAAAACTCCTTGCAGATGGTTCCAGACAATGCAAAGCATTGCCCAAAGTAAGTAGCTAGGACTGCATTGTCACTAACTTGGGTTTGGCATAAGAGGAAAGGTCGCCAAGTTTTCAACCCTGCTTCAGCCTCCTATTAGCCCACCATGTTGCAAGCGCCTCCTCCTGGTGTGGCGCCAACCAACATAAGACCCAAGGTCGACTCTCAGCTTTCCCTGCACCCCAACCCTTGGGACTAGAAAGAATGCGTTGCCACACAGAAGGCACACTCAGACATGCCTGCATCATCACCAAGTCAAAGCCAACATATATTCCAGGAGAATTTACAAGGCAGAAAGCACCCTCTAATTTAACAAAAAAGCAAGAGGGCTGGGTGTTTCCTTTCTTTTCCAAAACTAAGACACAAAAGCTTTTCTCATATTAAAGAGCCGGAACCCACCCAACCTGATTCTCTCCTCTCAGTCAAGGAGTACATCATCGTCGGCAACCAGGGACCAGGGCAGACTGAGTCATGAAAGAGGCAACAAGAGGAAGCTGTCATCTCTGTCCCACCACCTCTCCAGGATATGGGAGTGTGAGGGGGTTGTCAGCTGACTGCTTCAGGGACAGGCAGGGCAGTGCTCTGTCTCACGTCCCCTGGGAACCTGTATATCACCTCACACCACGATTTGCTACAGAAACAGAGCAGGGACCAGCAGAGACAGCCCTAAAATATGATGGTGAAGACTCCAAGTATAGGTCCTTCTTGATGCCTCTAAGCTGCTTGGATCTCCCCATTTTAAGATAGATAGTGAGGCCATTTTATACTCAGCCCTTTTCTGAGCCCACCTCTTTTCATTAAAACTTTTCTGTCCAATGTGCTGTTCCTTCCCTGTCTTCTACAGGGATGATTCCTCCCCTCAGTGACTCCAGAGAAATATCCGTATATTTGCATGAACTGCTGAGCAATCATTGCAAGCATCCTTCCTCCTCCTCCCAGGTTATATAAGCATCCTAAATGTAGGAAATTCTCTTCAGTCCAACTCCCAATTTCAGCTCATTGCAGACTAGTGAGGTGTGAGCTATGGTTCCCCTCAAATCCTTATTTCTCAGGTACTTCCTCCACCTGCCCCTAAGGTCCATTGTGAAGGACGTTGGCCTAAGGCAGGAGTTCCAGATGATAACCACAGTTTTTCCTGCCCCTCCTCTGATTGCAGTCCCCTTCAACTTTGTCTCAACTGTGGTCATCCTTGGTGCACTGCTTCCCCAGGGATGCATGTACAGTCTGGTCAAGGAGAAGGTACTAGAGACAAAGGGTGACTCCTTGCCCTCCTCCTCCCTGGCACTGTCCACCTCATCTCTCCATAGCTCATCTACCATGCCTTTGGAAGGAAGGCACCCAGAACTGCCCTTCAGAGGCCATGGAATTAGCTCAGTGCGTCTCAAAAGATCTGTAGTGAAGAGCCAGTTCATTTTTTTTCCCAATCCATTATGAACTCCAACTTTTATAAAATAAAATTACTAAAAAAGAGTTTAAAGTAAAAGACATGCAAATGTAAGCCCAACTTCTTTTGTTCTTAGATCCAACAGTTATAAAATTATGCTAGCATGTTGCTATAAAAGTTTCTAAACACTGGCTCTCAACTTCTTACCTTAGTCCCAGACCAGCACAGGTATGAGTAGCCTTGCTCTAACGTGAGGCCTTTGCTACTTACTTAACCACCGAAACCCTTGAACCTCTGGTCTCTGCAAGATTGGAGAACAGGCAGCCGCTCAGCTGGTCAGTGATGTCCCCCCTCTGTATATTCCAGGGACTCATTGCCAATTCTTCCTTAGGTTCCAGAAATATCTCTAACATTAGAATAATGCTGACTTCCTCAGGAGGAGATCTGTCTGCACTTCTCACTACTAATCTGGAGCTACCAAACCCTAAAGCAACTTGGGGAGCAATGAGGAAACACTGTGAGAAGGAACAGGCAAACTGGCAGGTCACTGTCTTGGGCCATCCTATGAAGAACCGATGGGAATTTTAAAAAGCATCCCCAGAACATGTGAAGGTCTGAGAATTGTTATCATTCGAGCTGGTAAGTCATGGCCCACCCAGGCTTGCAGTCATGCAAGTACCAGCTACACAATCGGCTGCTGTTTATTCAAAAACCTGTCACTGGAGCCAGGCGGGGGGCAGTCCCTAAATGGCTACAGACAGAAGAGGGTAAGCTTCTCTATAGCATTCAGGAGGGCCTGGGGATTAAGTGGGAGGAAATGGTGACCCAGTTTAAATACTTCCTTTACTTCCAGAAGAAGCAAAGAAATCTCAGTGTCTACCATAACAAAGGATTGATTGCATGTTAGGAACAAAATTGGGTGGGAACTAAAATCACCTTTTAGTAGGAGGAAGCTGGAAAGTGAGGTAGGAAATATAGGGTGGGGAATAGGACTCCATTTGCTTGCAATAATTTTAAAAACACTTTATTGGTGTGTAACTGACATCCAATATAATTTGCATATTTACAATGCATAACTTGACCAGCTTTGACATACATACACACTTGTGAAACCATTAACACAATCATAATAATAATGAGCATACCCATAACAACCCAAAGTTTTCTGGTGCCCTTTTATAACCCCTGTCTCCTACTTCTTCCCTTCCCACCTACGAGGCAACTATTTTCTGTCACAATAGATTAACTTGCATTTTCTAGAATTTTGTGTAAGTGGAATCACACAGTATATACTGTTTGCTCAGATTTCTTTCACTCAGCAAAATTATTCTGAGATTCACTCAGGTTGTTGTATCTATCATGTTGTTCATTCTTTCTTACTGCTGAGTAGTCTTCCACTGAGAAGTAATTTTACATCACAAGCAAGGTTAGCCCATGACTAAGATTTTGAGGTGTTAAGGGAAATTTATGAAGATTTGGGCTTTCCCCTAGAGTGGAGTTTGCTGCTCCTATCTCGGGAAATAAACCTCTATTGCTTCAAAATTAAGGAGGATAACAAAGAAAAATCAGGCATTTAGGATTCTTAAATGATAAAAAGGATTTTGTAATATCCAGGGTCTGTGGGCTGCGGGGAGTTAAGAAGAAAGAACCGGAGAAACCAGGAACCATCATTCCTACCCAAGATACTTCTCAGCCTTTCTGACTTTCAGTCTCTGATTCAGTTTGTTTCTTCCCTCATGGGAGGAAATACTCTGGTGAGGATGTTCCCATCACAGCTGTGGTTTTGCTTTGGGAGTTACCAAAAAGGGAGACTATTCTGCAGTCACAATTAGAGTTATCCATTCATTCACTCACCGGACATTTCTTAGGTGTCTTCTGTGTGCTGGGCATCATACTGGGGATACAGAAACATGCCAAAGACTTATAAGAAGACTTGGTTCCTGCTTTCACAGAGTTGTAGGGTGTGCAGGCCTCACAGCTGGTTATTTTTTGACAGATTCCTTCACAATAAACAAGAGATCAGAGATGGCAAGTAGGTCAACATGGTGGTTGGGGCTGAGCTGTTACCAGCAGGGCGACCAGAAGACATGATTGAATGTGGATACGGTGGCAAAGGAAGAGTTCTGGTTCACAGATGGTCAGGAAGCACAGTGTCAGTGACAAGAATGAAAACCCAGCTGCCCCATATGGAGTAGTGAGGAAGATGGGAAGATTTAGGGGATATATAGAACATGTCTCCCGTCCCCCCCACATGTGTCTTGGACATGCACATTATTGTTTGTCCTACCAAAAAGTAGAGAACCTACTTTTCTAAATAGGTGACAGTGTTCTAACAGAAGGTTTCATAAAAAAACAGACCAGTATTTGCTCCCAATCTTCTGTCATAGAGTTATCCTAAAAGAACACAAATGGAAAAATAGCAGGATACAAAGTTGAATGAGTAAGGTGATGATTAAATGATGCTGATAAAACAAACAACCGGGGCGCCTGGGTGGCTCAGTTGGTTAGGCGACTGCCTTCGGCTCAGGTCATGATCCTCGAGTCCCGGGATCGAGTCCCGCATCGGGCTCCCTGCTCGGCAGGGAGTCTGCTTCTCCCTCTGACCCTCCCCCCTCTCATGCTCTCTGTCTCAAATAAATAAATAAATAAAATCTTTAAATAAATAAATAAATAAATAAATAAATAAATAAATAAATAAATAAATAAATAAAACAAACAAACAAACAACCTACTTCTTGGAAGGGAGGGGTCTAGTGGGGAAATGTCCAAAGAAAACACAAAAAAAGTTAAAAACCCACTTGTTTGTGTCTTCTTCAAAATTTCTTGAGTGTTTTGCTATTAAGTTTTTGAAGAACTACTTTGAAACACTCTTCATGGAAAGTCACGGGTTCTCAGCCAAAAGAAACCAAAGTCAACAGTCTGGATTTGCCCGTATTCTGGAGAGAAGCCTGGCCACGGAAGGATGTCAGGGAAAGCAGGGGCAGTGGAGGGGTGAGACCTCGTGGGAAGGTTTTTGCCCGCCTGAGGCTCTACCCTGAGATGCAGAGAGCCAAGAAGAGGCGCGGCCGGGAGTGGGACTACAGCGCTACTGGAGAGCAGCGCAGGGGCGAGCATGAGTATGCAGACAGCCCCAGATGGGCCAGGACCCACGAGGCCAGGACCTGACTGGGAGACCACGAGAGAGTAACCTGATGGGCCTTCGTGATCCTTGCCTATAAAAAGAAAAAGCAAGACTGGATAACCTCTAAGTTCCTTTCTAACTCTAAACATGTGGAATCTCAGTTGTATGATTCACTTCGACATGTATCCATTGAAGACCTTGGCTGTACCTGAAGAAGCTCTGTGGGTCAACAACCACCTACATCCTCTTTGATTCAGCGCACATCAACTAAAAACAATTGAACACCTGTTACTAAATGTATAGTGATATATATTTTCCAGAAAAGGAGTTCTGCAAAAGCTGTCCCTGATTAGAGCCAGGGCTAAGAGAGCAAATCCACCTCTTTGACAATGTGACAATCCGTGTGGTTAGGGACATAGGAAAAGGGATTTTCCAGGAGTCATGGAATGGAAATTGACCCATACCGCAATGGGGAGAGGCCAAGGCGTTGAGAACAAGCCTGCGCCTCCATGGGCACTGTTGTTGGAAGAGGTGGTCCCAACTTATTCCCAGAACTATCTCCACTCACCCCTCTTGACTCAAGTTAGAGGTAAGTTGTTGTCTGTTGGTGAGGAATGTGAAAACTCACGCACAGATGGGTGGAGCAGGAAGCCAAGGGAAGGTCAGAGAAAACAAAGGGGTTTCCTGTGATGAGTCACTGCCTTCTGGGAAACAGTTTCAGAAGCCACTACATCCCCAGCACCTGTCCAAGGTTTGTATTTTGTGCTGAAAAAAAATGTGGCAAACGAAGCATCGAAACACATCTAAGAACCCACAGGCCACGTACGGGGCAGAAATCTGGGAGAGAGCCAGGCCAGGCCAGGCACATGTGACAATTTGCACATTGCCTGCCAACATCCCCAAGCGGGGAGACTGTGTGGGTGGGCTGAAGCTCACCCCCTTTTCTTTAAAGGGAGCAAACTTTATGCTGTTCTTTCCTTCGATAGTCACAGCTTGGATTTTCAGATAAAGGTTTTTCTTCTTTTTTTTCCTATTGCCTTCTTATTAAGGTCAACAAAACTCAAAGTTTTTAACTGTAACAAGCTTGCTGAATCTAGAAAGAAAACAAATTTGACTAATTCTGGAACAGGAATTGTTGGACTCCAGGTGGGATGAATTCCTTTCTTGGTTTATGCTGAGCTGAAAACAAAAACCAACATTTATTTCCTCACCCATTAAAAGGGTGAGGTTTATATGTAGCAGGGTAAAAAGCACATGGGCAGTCTCAGGCCACTCCTGGATAGCATCTATAATAAAACTAAAAGAGTAAACCAAGACATAAGAAGACATAGGAGCCAGAACTAGGGGATCCAACTCAGGAGAGAGGTGGAGGAAAGTTTCAGGGTGATGGTGAGGAAAACACATAGCAGTCCTGGAGAGCCACCAGTCCTGATAGGGTACGGGAGAAGGAGCCTCTTAGGAGGACTCTCTTGAAAAAAAAAAAAAAAAATATTTGCACATAGATCAAGATGTGATCAACAGTTATGTGAAAGAGCTCGGTATAGAAAACCAAGCAACGAAGCAAATTAAAACAAAACTAAGTCAAGTATTAACTCCAGGGGGAAACAGTTCGATAAAATAGAAAGCACACTCCTAGAACCCTGTATGGCTCAGCCTTAATGATATTTACATACTTGTAGAAATGTGATCACTGAATATTCATTTAACCCACATTACCAAACAGTGTTGTGACCATATTTGGAAAAAGGGAGGAAGGGAACAGTGAGGGACATGGGTGACACAAATGTAAGAAACCAAACCATCATCTTACATAGAGGAAGTTGATATGTAATATCTAAACCTGAAAAACTAACAAAGAGCATTATAAGCTTGTTATTTAGAAAGTTTTAAGATTTAGAAGTAGTTGCTTCTGGGGTGGAATCAAATGTGGGGTAGGATGAACATGGCAAATATTTCTTGATGTAAGAGTTGTAGTACTATTTTGACTTTTTCAATTATGTACATATATTACTTTGGTTAAAAAAAACTTTTTTTTAAGATTTTATTTATTTATTTGACAGAGAGAAACACAGAGAGAGAGGGAATACAAGTGGGGGGGGGGAGAGGGAGAAGCAGGCTTCCCGTGGAGCAGGGAGCCCGATGTGGGGCTCAATCTCAGGATCCTGGGATCATGACCTGAGCTGAAGACAGACGCTTAACGACTGAGCCACCCAGGCACTCCCAAAAAAACTTTTTTTAAAAGATTTTATTTTTTATTTAATAGAGAGTGTATGAGTAGGGGGTCGGGGTAGAGGGAGAGGGAGAAGCAGACTCCCCGCTGAGCACAGAACCCAATACCGGACTCCATGATCATGACCTGAGCCGAAGGCAGACACTTAACCAACTGAGGCACCCAGGTGCCCCCCACCAAAAAACTTTTAAGAGTTTAGTCTAGGGGTGCCTGGGTAGCTTAGTTGTTAAGCATCCAAATCCTGATTTCAGCTCCGGTCGTGATCTCAGGGTCCTGGGATCAAGCCCCAAGTCAGGCTCTATGCTCAGTGCGGAGTCAGCTTGTCCCTCTCCCTCTCCTCCTCTATCTATCTCTAAAATAAATTTTTTTAAAAAGACTTTAGTCTAAAGGCTCTTTTCTTCCCCCTCTTTGGGTCAATGCAAAAAAAAAAAAAGGGAACAAAAGAGAAAAAAGCATGTTATAGAAATTATGAGTAGTATGAGGCCATATGGATAATAATATCTATTGTATGCGTAGAAAAGAATGCAAAATGACAAACATCGAGGTGTTAACAGTGATCATCTCTAAGTGGTAGAATTATAATTTTTTCTTCTTTTCAAATTTTATCTATATTTTATTCTATCTTAATATATTTAATAACATTTAACAAGGATCATATATTGCCTCCATAAAGAAGAAAAACTAATAAAACTTTTAAAATTAAAAAAAGAAGGAAAAGAGGAAGAATGGAAGAAGGGGGTTTGAGTTCAGAAATCAGGCCCTACCTCTTCCTAGGTTTTTCTTCTATTAGGCATGTTTTTATCCTTCTGGGGCTTTAGATTTCCCAGCCATAAAACAGAGATACTGCTACCTACTCTCTCTCTCTCCCCCTAGAGAGGTTACTGCAAAAGGTGTGCGAACCTGCCCAGTCATAAAGCATGTTATTAAACATATAGACATGGTAAGGGCCAGGGGAAGAACATGCAAAATGAGGGACTCTTTGGACTTCACACAGTCCTCAATGGCACCACTGACCTTCTTCCCTAGAGATCTTCACTCACTCAGAGCTTCGTCAGCCCACCTCAGGGGCAAATCAGATCCTCTATCCCCAACCTTTTCAGAAACCTTCCATTTTCCAGGATACACGGACTTACCCCTCATTCCCCACCAAGCCCACTCCCCCAACCACTCCCACTCCCCCTCCCACCAGTACCTGTCCCAGCCGGATGCTGCCACATTGGCATTTTGCACAGGGCCTCAGAGAGGACCTCAAAAGGGTGCTCCTCCTAAGACATCTACCAGGATAAGACATCCTAGTCCTGAGGACATTCCCCTCAGAACGGGGTTGCTTTGAAAGGCCAGGATTCAGGCCCAGGATCCAGAAGAGACTTAAAAGTCTACAGGGAGGAGGTGAGTGTATTTAACAATCAATTTCTATCCAAAGCCTTAGAAGTCAGACAGCAGCCCTTCAGACAAATTGTAAAACCTCAACCACCAACCTGTGCTCTGACTCAGTGTTGACCATCAAAACTGCTTATCCTGCATTGATACCAAGAAATACTCTGAAAAGAATCCTAAATTAGGAGCTGTTAGATCCTAATTTAGAATAGGGATCCATTCCCCAGTGTCATCTCTACCTCTGGCTAGCCATGAGATCTTGGTTAGTCATAACCTCTCTGAGTCTCAGGTTCTTTATCTACAAAATGAGACAATGACCGCACTGATTTCATGCTAAAGTCACAATCCTCTCCTGAGCATGTGTTCACAGCTCCTACCATCTTTGGTTCCTTTATTGTTTCTAGAGTTGCCTCTTACTCTGTCATCTACTCTCGAAGTTTGCTTTCCCTACTGTCTTTGTAGCTCTCAGCCCTTTTGCCCGGTCTCCAGGATGCAAGATCAACATGCCCCTGAGGAAAAAGGGAGTAGAGCTGCCTCTACCTCCTGGACTCCTAGACACCAAGGCTCTCTGCCTCCCCCACAGGGTCCTGCCTTAGCCAGCTGTCCTCCAACAGCAAGCTACCTGGAAGTAAGAGTCACTGAATGCATAGAAGGACTAGACACCCAGGAGCTGCCACAGGGCCCTTGACAGAATAATGAGATGTTCTAGGGTAATCTCAAGGACCCTCTCTTTACATAGAAAAGATTACAGAGAGCTACTTTGATTTTTAAAATTTAATCCTCAAACTGTTAAAGTTATAAACTTAAAAATCTAGGTCTTCCTTAAACTTTTGAGTTCAATTTAGAGATATTATTTATCTGTATAAATATAACAAGTGTTAATCACATTTAAGAGGTTTTTAATTAATGTTTGATTCCATTTACAAATTCAGTTTATGAAACTCACTCAAACATTTTATTTATTTTTTTTAAAGATTTTATTTATTTATTTATTTGAGAGAGAGAATGAGAGAGAGCACATGAGAGGGGTTAGGGTCAGAGGGAGAAGCAGACTCCCTGCCGAGCAGGGAGCCCGGGACTCGATCCTGGGATTCCAGGACCGTGACCTGAGCCGAAGGCAGTCGCTTAACCAACTGAGCCACCCAGGCGCCCTCACTCAAACATTTTAAACCATGTTTATATTTTGATATTTAATATATAAATTATGTATATTTAGTATTTAAATTATAATATATTATAAATACATTTGATATATTTATATATTATAAATATATTCAATATTAATATGTAACATGGTATATTTAATCTTTTATAAGTACATCTAATTGTCTAAAAATCTCATATAGCTCTAATAAAATAAACTTCAAAGTATGACAGATCTTCCAGTCTCTCAAATATTCCAATATTGATAGTAATTTTAGAATGTCTTTCAATATAAAATCACAAAACTAAATCATTTCTTAATTACATTTTTTTTAAAGATTTATTTATTTATTTGAGAGAGCGAGAATGAGAGAGAGCACATGAGAGGGGGGAGGGTTAGATGGAGAAGCAGACTCCTCGCCGAGCAGGGAGCCCGATGCGGGACTCGATCCCGGGACTCCAGGATCAAGACCTGAGCCGAAGGCAGCCGCTTAACCAACTGAGCCACCCAGGCGCCCCCCTTAATTACATATTTAAAATGGTCAAAAAATGACCATTACTCTCATGGGCCATTTTCCCTTAAATATTGCAAATGCTTAAAATACCAAGTGTACACAAATTAACAAAACTATTATGAGTTTGATGGTTCTCTTAAACATTTCTACATTTACTTATAAATCTTTGCAAGATTAAAAATGCTAACCCAAGGTCCAGTATTTACATTAGGGCTCACCCTCAGTGTTGTACGTTCTATGGGTTCGTACAAGTGTATAATGACACTGTTCAATGTAAACTATGGACTTGGAGGGAATATGATGTGTTGGTGCCAGTTCATCAATTATAACAAAGGTACCATTCTGCTGGGGGATGTTGATAATGATGGAGGCTATTTATATGTGTGGACAGGGCATATGCGAGCAATCTCTGTACCGACCCCTCAATTTTCCTGCTCTAAAACCGAACATAAAACTGTTCTAACAAAGTAAGTCTTCATTTAAAAAAAAAAAATTGCTCACCCTCTAAGAAACAATGTCAGCTTAAATAGCCTGGGCTCCCCTCCCAGGCAATTTAGGGGGTGCTGTCTCAGCTGGAGTAGGTTTGCTAACAACCAGAGTTCACTGGTGGTGACCCCACAGATCACGGCCTCGTGTTGAAGCCTGTTTCTGAGTTGCCTTGTCTTACAACCTGCCTCCCCAAAATTCAGGTAACTCCTTACCCGATTCTCTTCTCTCCTAGTTCGCCATGTGTTTAGTTTCTTTTTTTTTTTTTTTTTTAAAGATTTTATTTATTTTTTAGAGAGCGAGCGAGAGAGAAACAGCATGAGAGGGGAGAGGGTCAGAGGGAGAAGCAGGCTCCCCACTGAGCCGGGAGCCCGATGTAGGACTTGATCCCAGGACCCTGGGATCATGACCCGAGCCAAAGGCAGGCGCTTAACCATCTGAGCCACCCAGGAGCCCACCATGTGTTTAGTTTCAACCAGCCTATTTGCTGGTCCATTCTAGCCTGAACTTTTTTCTTGTTCATTTTTTTAGCACCACAGCTCTTACAGATAGTTCAGTGCCCCTCCCCCCACCCCATAGAATTCCTCACAGTTTTATGCAACTCTGTTTTCCCAGTTCCAAGTTCATGCCACTGACAGGTAGAAGAAGGTGGGGTAGGTAAAGCATATTTAAATTTCTGGATGGCTTTCACCTTCCTCTCTATAAGACAAGAAACAAGCAGAGAACGTATCGCTGTCCCTGCCCTCTCCTTCCATAGTGAGGCCATCTCTGTCACTTCTCATCCACCTGACATCTGGCTTCTTCCAGTAGAGTCCTGCAGGCCCATCGGGTCCAGGCACCCCAGGGTCAGCTCACAAATGGGCTAATGAGGTTGGCAAGAGATTTTGCTTTTTTTCCTCTCTCTCTCTCTCCTATGCACACGCATCCACACATGCATGGGAATAGGTGCGTGTGCACACACACGTCTATACAACTAACCCTCTGTGGCCCAGAGCACAAGCTCCTAATCATGCCCATTAACTCCTATGAGGCTGGGGAATTCCAAATTGAAATCCCTAAGCAGGCCACACTAATTCTATCATATCCTTCAGCTGTTGACAAGCTGCCTATCCTATTTCCTTTTCGGTCTTCTTTTGTCGTGGGTGCTCTTACTTAAATACCAAATAGGTTTTTGCACCAGGGCACACCAGTTGAATGACGAGTTTAGAACAGACCATTTTCAAGGTGAGGGGAATAACCCAATAAAATTGATGGGGCAAGTCTCCCTGTTCTGACCAAGAGGAGACCATGGTGCAGAAGTGTGGTACAAGGAAAAGGTACTGGACATAAAGTCAGACAAGTTGCTCTCTAATCCAATTTCTGCTTCAAACTGTGCATCTTGGGCCCAACCTGTGTGAGCCCAGGTTCCTCCACCTGTGACATCACCTACATGGCTACAGGGGCAACTGACAAAGATGTTTCCAAGATTACATTTTAAAACATGTAAAACACTTGAATCTCTCCTTTGGTTGGCTACCAGGATTCTGACATGCTCCTGGTTTTCCTCCTGCCTCATTAGCTGGTCCACCTCAGTCTTTGCTGGTTCCTCCTCATCTCCCCAACCTCTAAAGATTGGGTTCAAGCCTTGGACTTCTGCTTTCCATCTCTACTTACTCCTTCGGCGATCTTATCCAGTCGCATGGTTTTTAATATCATCTGTAGGCCAACGAGGTGCACATTCCTATCTCCATCCCAGAACTCTTCCCTGAACTCCAGACTCATATGTCCACCTGCCTACTTATCATCTCAGCTTGGGTGACAAATAGGTATCTCTAATTATACATTCCAACCCTACTCTCCTGCGGTCTTTCCTTATTCAATAAATGACAATTCCATCCTTCCAGTTGATTGGATCCAAAATCATGTAGTCATCCACAACTCATCTTCTTCACACCTCCTATCCATTCCATCATGCTAATCCTGAAATGGAGTTCTAACTTCAAAAGATATCCTGAAACACACTGTTTTTCACCACCTCAGCTGCTACCACCCTGACGCAAGCCAACAACATATCTTACCTGGATTCTTGCGATAGTTTCCTAAGTAGTTTCCTTGGTTCTGGCCTTGCCCCTTCCAGCCTCCTTAGTCTGTTTTCAACACAGCAGACAGAGTGACCCTGTTAAAACATAAATTAGATCATGTCATTCCTCTTCACAAAACTGTCCCAATTTCTACCCATCACTTTCAGAGAATCACACTTACTAAAACATGGGGATCAGGGCGCCTGGGTGGCTCAGTCGGTTAAGCATCTGACTCTTGGTTTCAGCTCAGGTGGTAATCTCAGGGTCATGGGATGGAGCCCTGTATAGGGCTCCATGCTCATCGGGGAGTCTGCTTGGGATTCTCTCTCCCTCACCTTCTCCCTCTGCTTCTTCCCAGCCCCATCCACTTGCACACACACTCTCTCTCTCAAATAAATAAATCCTTAAACAAAATAAAATATATTTTTTATTTTCAAACCAGTGCCTGCTTCATAGAGTTGTTGTGAGGATTAGGAGCCACTATATGGAAAGCCCTTAGAACTGATGCTCACCGAGTGCTTACCGCATAGCAAGCACTACCCTACATACTTTAATATACACTCATTATGTATCAGCTCATTAATTCTCATAAGAATTCTGAGGTATGTACTATTATTATGCCCATTGTACAGCTGAGGAAAACACATTACAGAGAGGTTAAATACCTCTCCCAAGGCCGCACAGCTAGTGAGTGGCAGAACTGGGCTTCCACTCCAGGCAGTGGGCCTCCAAAGCTGATGCTTTCACTACCCTGCCTAGTCAGTAAGACTTCTCCTGTGACATACTCTTTATGTTTTTTTTTTTTAAGATTTTACTTTAAGTACTCTCTATACCCAACGTGGGGCTTGAACTCACAATCCCAAGATCAAGAGTCACACGCTCCACCAACTGAGCCAGCGAGGTTCCCCAGTGACATACTCTCTAGATGCTGAATAGTATCCCATCATATGGAGGGACCATTCATTTACTTAACCAATTCCTCACCAAGTCCTCTGATCATTCCAGAGCTTCTCACTTAAGCTAGTAAATTCATGTATTCGACAAATATTATTGAATGACAATATACTAGGCACTGGGGACACAGCAGTGAACAACCAAAAAATGGACGCAAAACTGTCGTCACGCAGCTTACATTTTTTAGAAGTACTTTTTTTTTTTTTTTAAGATTTTATTTATTTGAGAGAGAGAGAATGAGAGACAGAGAGCACGAGAGGGAAGAGAGCAGAGGGAGAAGCAGACCCCCCGCCGAGCAGGGAGCCCGATGCGGGACTCGATCCCGGGACTCCAGGATCATGACCTGAGCCGAAGGCAGTCGCTTAACCAACTGAGCCACCCAGGCGCCCCTAGAAGTACTTTTTATAATGGAAGTGTCACCAGAGGCCTGATTTGCTTATGGACTAAGTGTTCTTCTCTGTTGAGGCAATCAGACTCCGTTTTATTCATTTGACGCGTCTCCTGGGCAAGGCACTCAGCTAATTTCTGTGGGAGGAACGAAAATGATTCAGACCTGGACCTTGCTCCATGGAGGTTGTATATTAACACGTGCCTGAGTCTCTCTAGGAAGCAGTTCTTGTAGCACTTGTTTCTGGGTCTATCCTGTGACTTTTCATTTGCATACCTGTCATTAAACATCTAAGCTCCCCAGGGGAGAAGAACATTCATGTAGTTTCCTTTTTCTCTTCCCACAGAGCCTAGAAGAGTGCTTTGAAAACAGTGGTTTCACAGATTTATGGAGTACCAAGTTCTAGAAAGATTCCTCAAAAAACTATTTGGCCACAAATTTGATTCCCCCATTGTTCTGCCCTTATTTAGGCCACAGGAATTTAGTCCATCAACAGACAGAAGAAGAAAAGAATTAAGACTATGAGCCACCTTTTATAATTATAAATATTTTAATTATTCTCTCCCAGACTACTTTTAACCATTTAACCATGGGGATGGAGGAACCCTGGCAATCAACTGGATGCTCACTTCAAAATACAAAAGATTAATCATCACATGCACACAATGCATGCACACGTGCACACACACGGCTGCTTAAAACCCTTCAATGATTTCCCATCATTCTTGAGGAAAAAATAGGCAAATCCTCAGCAAGGCCTCCAATGCACAAGGCCCCAGGTGGCCTGGCTGTGCCTGCCTCTCCAGCCTGGCCTCACAGGGTACCATAAGTGCTCTTGCTTTCTGCACGCCAGCCATAGGGCCTGACTGTGGTTCTCCAAACAAGCCTGCGCCATTCTGCCCCAGAGCTTTTGCACACGCAGTGCCCTCTTCCTAAGAAAGCATTTTTTTCTCCAACCTTCAGAGTCAGTTCAATCATTACTTCCTTTGGCAAGCTTTCACTAGCTCAGGGCCCCAGACTCTACCTGGCATCATACCTTCTCAAAGATCCATACCTCTCCTCTAGGCTCCTATCCATCTGTTCACCAACCCCATTGTAATTTTACTTGTACATGTGAAAATATGTCATTAATGTCTCTCTCTCCTCCACTAAACTCTATGCTTCATGAGTGCAAGAACCACTTCTGGTTTTGCTCATCATTGTACATCCAGAGCTGAGCACAGTACTAGAAACCTTAAAAAGTGATCATTTATTCAACAAATATAAAATAAGCCTGTTCTGTGTGCCCAGTCTTGTTCTGTGTGCTGGGAATAGAACAGTGAACAAACGCAAATCCCTGTCTTTCTGGAACTTATATTCTGGTTTTGGAGAAGAGACAGTAAGCAAATAAACAAGTTGATTTCAAGGGCATAAGTGTTATCAGGATAAGGGGGTAAGATGTGACCACTGGGGATGGGGTAGGATACTATTTCAATGATCAGGGAAGGCCTCTATCAAAACATAGCATGAGCAGAATCTTGAGCATTTTGAAGGGGGGCTGGATTTTCAGCGCAAAAATTGGAATAGTCCCAAGCAAACCAGAACAATCAACTGATCACCTTAGCACAGAATGCTGCTGAGAGCCTGGCTGCCTGCCTTCAGCCACTTACCTAAGAATATGTTTCTCTCACACCTTCTAAATGTCTTTTCCAGAAACATTCACTTTTTGAGAAACTGTTAGAGCTTAGAACTTAATAAATACTTTGTAATGATGAGGAGGCTTCCCAGGAATCCACCCCCACTCAGCTTAGGAATGATCATGGCTTTGAGATTCCCAGACACACGAGGCCCCCTCCTGCAGTCCTCCAGCTCTTGGACGCCCATATTTGGACTTCCATTTGGGTGAAATCCACCCACCAGGAAAAGCTCATTTCCTCCCTCCCTCTGGCTCACACTCCCAGCCTGGAACCTTCCCCTGCAATATCCCTTGGCAGACTCCTTCTTCACTCCTTCCTGGCTGGCTGTGCTTCCAGCGAGTTCCACCCAATAGTAAGCTATCTGTCATAAACTACAGAGTGGCAGATCTGTGCCCAGTGGTGCTCCCACTCCTTGGGGCCCCAACAATCTGTGGCTGCCCCCTTGGCACCGATGCTAATTTCTCCCCCATTCTCATTGCTCTAAACTACCTCTTTAATGGATTCCAAAAACAGTTCACTGGCTCACCTTATTTTTTGTTTCATGTTCAATCAAAGTCCTAAGCCACTGTTACGAGCTTCTCTTTTTCTGTTACCCTCTTTCCCACCTTCCCTCTCCCTGGCCTTCTCCCCTTGCCTCCCCACTGCCTCCAACTGAGCTGAGTGTCCTAGTGCTCCAGAGCCAAACCTACAGGGTTCTGGTCCCAATTGTAGGGGCGACATTCTCACCTACCGCATTGGGATGTTAGGAGGATAAAAGAGTTAATTTACATTAAGCACCTAGAACAGTGATACACAGTAGGCCTTCTTCACATGGAGGTATTGAACAAATGAGATGTTGGTTGTCCTGGAGATCTAAGGGCCCTTTGTGCCCTACTCAGAGAGTAAGTGGCTGCAGTCTATGGTTTTATTTGAAGAGACAAAATATCCTTCTACCCAAGCCTCCCTCCCAACTTTAGAATCCCTACAACTAACATCTGTATTTAACAAAACACATGGGCAGGAGGGGAAACATTATAACAATTATTCTATTCTTTTTCTAGAAGAGTTTATCAGATTAAATGGAAGAAGAAGAATAAGGATTATAGCTGGATGGGAAGGAGAGAGTATGCGGCTTGTGTGGGAGAAAGTCCAGGGGGGCACTATAAGGAGGGGGCACCAAGAGGGCCCTGAGTCTTGAGAGAGTGAGAAAAGCTGAAGCAGAGGGCATGCAGAAATGCAAAGGGTGGAGAGAGGAGAGATACAATGACAAAATTCATCTAGGTTAATGGAACCAAGTTCTTTTCTAAACCAACACACCTTCCCTCCCCAGCTCTGCCCCAGTCAAGACTGGGCTGCTTACTGCAGGCATCCTGGTCACGAGAAAAGAGCCTGCATTTCCAAGCCAGTCTAAGCTTGGAGAAAATACCAATTCTACCATTTACGATTGACAAAGTTAACTGAACCTTTCTAAACCTTCTCTGTAAAAACAACATAAAACCCAAAAAACTCTTAAACAGTAAAGTTGTGAGGATTAAATAAGGGAAAGCCTGTGAGATGCCAGGTTCGTGCCAGCTCCTGGGAGGCACTCAAATCATTTAGCTTCCTCTAACTGTTACCCCAGTGTCGGCCCTAGCACCCTCAGTCAGCTTTCTCAGCACAAACTCAGTCCATAACCTCTTGCACAGTTTCATGTCTGGTCTTTCCATGTGACTTATTATATTTAATTCAGTTCAACAAAAATTTTGTAGAATGCCAAGCGCTAAACTGAGTGCTAGGGATACAAAAGGATCAAGTCCCACTTGCTCCCTCCCCCCCAAAACGTGTAGCCTTTAGGGGAGACTGGTGAGGATGTAGTTCGCACAGTAATGAGCACACCAATAAGAGGAACACAAGGGCTGTCAGAACACATACAGCTCTCATATCATATAATGAATGCATACATAAAATCCATGTCATTTATGTTGTGTCAAGACTCCTCAGTCACGGACATCTGCAATAGAGATCTGCATAGACATCACAGTGGAGCTAACCTTTATGCTGAAGTAGTTCCAAAGTTGGCACATAACTGAAAACTATGTAAGCAATCACCTTTAAAAAAAAAAAAAAAACCATATTATTAATAAAATACAGTACACATGGTTTTTACATACAACCATGCAGTTACACATGTGTAAAAATCTACAATAATAAAGATTATTTAATAAGAAATAAATATGTAAAATATAAGTTTATAAAATTTTATTACATAGAAGAAACCAAAAATATGAATTAGATTGCAAAATCAATGTTCTTCATGTAAAAACTTTTGGTAAAAATGTATGTTTATTTTTTTTTTAAGATTTCTATTTTGGGGGGCACCTGGGTGGCTCAGTTGGTTAAGAGTCTGCCTTCGGCTCAGGTCATAATCCCAAGGTCCTGGGATGGAGCCCTGAGTCAGGCGCCCTGCTCAGTGTGGAGTCTGCTTCTCCCTCCCCCTGCTCTTGTGCTCTCTCTCTCTCTCTCCCTCCTTCTCAAATAAATAAATAAAGTCTTAAAAAAAAAAAAAAGTTTTTATTTTTAAGTAATCACTACACCCAGCGTGGGTCTGGAACTTACAATCCCACGGTCAAGAGTCACATGCTCCACCAACTGAGCCAGCTAAGTGCCCCAAAAATGCATGTTTATTTCTGGTAAATAAAGTCCTAAAGGGCCAGGATACAGCTCAACACAAAGCACATTCACACTCTTCAACTGGACTTTTCTGAAAAAATGTACATAAAGGCAATAGACTCAGGAAATCATCCTTTGATTCTTACAGGATCCGGCTGATTTTACAGAGTATTGGAAGAAAACTAGACTCTAAAACTTATTAGCTTTATATCCTTGGACAAATGATAAGATCATAAAATCTCTAGGTTTTAAGAGAACTTAAAGATCACTAGTCCAACCTGTCATTTAGATGTTTCAGTTCCTCCCTAAGGGATCAAACAGCCTCTACTTAGATCATGCCAGTGGCTAGAAACCACCCATTCCACCTAAGAACACCTCCAGCAATAAGTAATTTAAACATGCAATTACTTCAAAAATTTAACACATCAAAATAATGTGTTGCATCAGGATCTTCCTGGCATTGCTTCACTTTAAAAATATTATGAAGAAATTACTCTGCAATATCCTTAGTATATAAAAGGGTCATACAAACAAATCACCAAGATCTCAGTAAATAAAAATATAAATAGAGAATCACAACACTTGTATTAAAAGATTCAGTCTAGGGGTGCCTGGGTGGCTCAGTCAGTTAAGCATCTGACTCTTATTTTCGGCTCAGGTCATGATCTCAGGGTCCTGAAATCAAGCCCTATGCCGGGCTCCGGGCCCAGTGCAGAGTCTGCGGGAGACTTTCTCTCCCTCTCCCTCTGCCCTCCTTCCACCCCCCCACCTCTCTCCCTCACCCCCTACTCAAATAAATAAACCTTTAAAAAAAAAAAAAGGTTCAGTCTAGCTCATTTAATAGGCAAAAAACATTTTCATATCTTAACCCACTAAATAGCAGAGGTTATGAAATTATAATATGTAATATTAACAAAGGAACAATGAAACACACTTAGAAACTGGTAGAAAAATTGTAGATTGCTACAAATTCCATGTATTTCAATTGGACAATACTCATTTGTCAAAGAATAAAGACCAAGAGCACCTGGGGTATTTTTTTTTTTCCCTAAATCACACCGGAGTCTACTAATTTACCAGCCAAGGGAGATACACCACTGGAGACATTTGCAGAGCAAGACCCTAAAGGGGGAAAAGTTGGGGTTGTTTTGTTTTCTTTTGTTTTGTTTTAAGTGCTAGGAGGGAGGAGTGCCTGATGGTTATTCCAATCAAGTGCTGAAAACTAGCACTCTGGATAGGTAGTAGGTTTAAACAAGTCCCATTACTCATTGGTCAGAAGAGTCTTCAGTCAGTTCCTGAAAAGGGGGGTGGGGGGGCGGTGTTCCTTAAGGTTCAAGGTCCTTTATTAGCTTCACCTGGTTAGAACCAATTGGGATGAAACATAATTTTTGGTTTTAATATTTCCCAGGCAAGTTTTGTTGTAAACGAAAATTTGTCCCTGTAGCCCTTCCTTCAACTGCACATTAACCAACTCCATGCTGGGCACTGGGAATACAGTAGTCAAGAAAGCAGAGCTAGTCCCCGCACACAGGGAAATTGCCAATTGGCAATATCTCATCATGAAAATGTTTATGTTATTTGACCTAAAAATTCCACTTCAGGAAACCCATGCTAAGGGGATAATAAATAAAATGGTCAAATATTTATACACAAAGATATCCATCGGAGTATTGCTTAGTCAAAAAATGGAAACAACCTAAACTTCCAACAATGTTGAAAAAATATAATATATTCTGAAGGTGACTATAATGGTTTAATGACATGGGAGAATGTGTACGATATAACATTAAGCAAGGTAAATAATATAAAATAACATAGATTGTGGTCTCGGTTATATTAAAAAGAATTTTTAAAGTACCTAGAAGAAATATACCTGAAATGCTAACATTATTGGTATATATATGTTGGGTTATAAAGGGTTTTTTTTTTTCTTTATATTTTAGTTTGTTTTTACAAAATCATGTATTAATTTTAAAATCTGGAGTTTGGCAAACCCTCTGCCCCCTCTAAAAAAAATCAAAACAAAAACAAAGTAGGCAAACTGAAGAGTTCTCTACAAGTGGCTTAGCTCTGTGTTTGCAGTCAAGATCCCATAACCTTGTGCCCTGTGTCTAAAGGCGGAATTTCCATGAGAATTAACTCATCTTTGTTCCTACTGACTCTATAGAAACTGTGTTCTCCGTGGTTTACCCAAGATGAGCAAACAAGAGTGACACGGATTTTTCTGAAGTGGACAACATCTCCCACTTCCCACCACTGATATTGTAGGACCAAGGAAAAGAAACCCTGCCTCTCCTTTCTACGGGACACGGTAGTTAAGGAAACTCCAAATACATTCTCATCTTGAACCTCATGGCAACCCAAAGTGAGAAGAAGCTGAGTGATGTCAGTCACACTGCTCAGAGTCACTGGTAATGACCGAAGGCTCAGGATTCCGACGCAGGCCTGGCGTTACAGGGGCGACCCTTGCACCCCCGCACCAACAGGACCCTCAGCCATGGCAGACATCCAAGGACACCCTCGCTGTATTTGAAGAGGACTGGCCAGTTATTCAGCGAACACTGGTCTTACTGGAAGCTCAGCTGTGTCCCTTTGAAGCCTACCAAAAGGCAACAGCTGTGCAGACAGTGGGCCGATTTCACATATATTAATATAAACTCTCCCTCCCCCAGCTACCCCCACCCCACCCCCCGCGCGCGCGTGCACACACACACACACACACACACGCACGCACGCCCGGGACTCTTTTGTTCCTCTTTCACTTGTCTTCCCAGGGAACACAGGAGAATGGAAGATGTTGGTAAAACAGGCTATGCCGGCACTCAAATTTATTTATCCAAGAGCTCGGTGCCTCTACATATAAGTTACAGCAAATTGTTTTGTTGCCAACAGATACAATACCTAAACACAAGCTTTGATCTCCTCGGCTGTCCAGTGGATTGAACAGCGCCTGCCCTTCCTATCCTTTCCGTGTCACAGGGCTGTTTAGGGATCGACTGAAACAAGGAGGGTGCGAGCCTACAGATGCCTCTTCGCGTAGGTAAGATGCTGTGAGGTGCAGCCCCCGAGGCCGGGCCTCGGGCCTCAGTGGACTCCCCCAGGAGCCGGGAGAGGCTAAGCCCGGCGCCCGCGCGGACCTGACGTGATTGTGCCGCCCGTGCCTGGCAGAAATTCCCGGGCGCCGGCGCTGCGGATCCAAGATCACAGCCCCGCCGCAGCCGTAAAAGCCGTAAAGATCGCCAGCCTGGGGGTGAAGTCCTCGGCGGGCGCGCGCAGCGGGGCGCGAACCACCCCACCAGCGCGCGCGGCCGGCGGCGGCGGCGGCGCGGGCTTGGCCCCCACGCCCGGCCCGGCTCGGCTCGCAGCTCACGTAGCGAGAGCGTGAGTCAGCGCGCTCGGCCGCACCCCTGAGCCCGGGCAGGGTTCTCTAGAGCCGCGCCGGCCGCCGGCACGTCCCGCCGCCCCGCTCTGCAGGCCGAGCGGCCGAGCGGCTGTCCGCGTGGGCGGCCGAGGCGGCGCGAGGGGCGGGCGGTAGCAGTCGGGACAGCCACGCGGTGGTGGGGCTCGCCTTCCCTGCAAACCTTCCCCACCCCCGTCGCTGGCCCGCTCGGAAGGAGGGGCGGGGGGGGGCGGGGAAGGGAAGGACGGGCGGGGCCAGGGACGGTGGTCCTGCGCCAGCGGGAACTCGACCTTCGCGTCCCCGTGTGCTTTCCTTTGAGCCGCACACTCTCCTGCTCACGTTTGGCGCGACTGGGCAGTTCCCCCGCTGGGGCTGTGGGGCCCAGTTGCGGGGGGGTCGTGCCCCGGGCAGACTGGGGGTGGAGGGGGTGGAGGGGGTGGAGGGGTGGGGGTGACGAAATTAAGGGGGAAGTCCCTTATCAACCTAATCTCACAGGCAGCGGGGACTTAGTGGAGGCGGCCTGCATTTCCTCAAATCTGCACCTGTTTAGTTACAACCACCAACTTTATAAGAGGAAATTGCCTACGTGCCTGACGGCTGAAGGACAGAATTAGAAGTACTCTTGACTAAACGTGTGAACACAGCAGTGCCTCCCGTTCAGCCCTAGACCTACAGGGTTGCAAGACTGGGCCTCCCGAGGGCAGAAAAAATTCAAGTCCTCCTTTGCCCTTTGGTAAAATGCTCTTTCCCAAATTAGGGCGCGCTATAAAGCTTTCCTTTTTATGTTATCTGTGATGTGCCTTTGTCACTCTTTGAAAGCCCGAGCCAGGGGTAGCCATGTTATGGGGAGGGGGCCGAAGAAGAATGCTCATGAAGGGAAAGAGATAGATGGGGAAGAGGAAATGTGAATTAGGAAAGGAGCATTGAACAAAGAGTAAAGTGATTCACAGATTATTAGTGAGCCCCTAATGGAGGTGAGGCATGCCTGGGCACTGGAATGTAAAATCAGTGGCTCCCCAGGGTCCCTACTCCCAAGAGTTTACAGTTGAGAGGGGACATCAACCAAGTAAAGTGAAACACAAGGGAGAATTAGTGCAATGGTTCAAACACCCGGACTCAGGGGCCAGGCCGTCCAAGTTCCCCAGCCAGCTCTGCAGCTTCCTGAGCCAACAGATTGCCCTCAACCGCCTTCATTTTCCTTGTTTGAAAAATGAGAATGGAAAACAATATTTTTTTAGGACTTTTCAAAGAACTAAATACATTAATACAAGCAAAGCACTTGGACAATGCCCTGCGGTCCCGAGGCACTCAATAAATACTGTTAAAAAAATGAATGGAGACACAGGCAGGGCCCAGTACAGCAAGGCAGATTATTCACTGCTTAACTCCAGAAGGCACATACACATAGATGTGAATGCTGTACGATGTGGTAGTCCTGAGTATATCTATTTTAACATTGCTCATAATAGCAAAAAATGGAAATTGAAATGCATTTATTTATAAATAAAATGTACATTCATACAATGGAGTGATATTAGCACCACTAAAAGGAATAACTTACATCTATATCAAAATGGATAAATCTCAAAAATACATTGACTGAAAAACAGTTAAGTTGCAAAATGATGCACACAGCATGATGCCATTTATATAAAGCATGCACACACAAAAATCCATGTATTTTATATTTATTATGTCTTTTTTTTTAATGCTGGAAGAATACACACCAAACTTAAAGGTCTCTCTGGATGGAGGAAGAGGAATTAGGATTTGCTATGCGGGTCATTAGGGATTTAGCTTATTCCATATTATACAAATTGTTTCGAAGAATGGTGTACATATATATCATGAAGTTTTGTGGGGTTTTTTTTAAGGTAACGATATACCAAATAAAATCAGAAGCAAATATATCAACACTGGCTAATTCTGGGTTGCAAGAACATGAGTGATCATTCCTTTTTCACTTGTACTTTTCTGTATATTCAAATTAAAAAATAAACACAACCTTGCAGTACAAGTGCTATCAGAGTTATGAAAGGCGTGGGCCTGGAGAGCCTGTCTTGGATGAAGCTAGCCTTGCATGCCCAGAACCTCTGGTCACAAAAGAGGAAAGATCTGGCTTTGCAAGACCCCTCTGTTCTGACTGTACCCCTGGGGCGGGAATGGGTGCCTCTGGAATGCCAAGGCTGGCCCACGGACTGGGCCGAGGCTTCCCTGAGCATGGTATTGCGGGTGCCTACCCTGTATAGGTTCCTCCTTCAATCCTTAGGCTCCCTAAAAGATGGCATTCTAGTGCCTGCAGGGGGGACAGCTGGTGCTGGCAGAACCCCTGAGAGAGGGCGCCGTGCTCCACGAATACGCCACCTACAATACTGAAAACGCAGTGAGCTACTGAATGTCACACAGCAGGTGAATAGTAAATGTGGAAATGGAAAGCATATCCAACTCCCATCTGTGGATGCCTGCTCTTCTTCTCAGCCCCTGCTGAGGACACTTTTATGGGTAGTGCCCTCTCTGGAAGCAGCTCAGTGTAATGGTCAAGATTCCGGCTTTGCAGAACTCAAATCTAGACTATGATTTGGGGCAAGTTACTCAACTTCTCTGAGCCTGTTTTCTCCTTTGTGAAATGGGGATAATAACGGGGCTGGGGGTACAGACTGGGAACCCTCAGTCAGTTGTGACTAGGTGTGGATCAGAAAGAGAAGTCTTTTGATAACAGAGACTGTTTTAAAGAGATTTTTCTTATTCTATGGCTGTCCTTTACCCTAGTAAAGGGTTAAATGACTGGAGAAAAAGGATGAAAGCCTTTTGCCTCAGTCACGTGGGACTGAACTTGATATTGACATTCTAAGAGAGTTTTAGGCCTAGGAACAGTTGTTTCGAGAAAGCCCATTACCCCCCCCCCTTAAAGAACCCATTGTTTTCGTTTCTTAATAGCCAGCATTATCCACTCAAAGCCCCCATCACCAAACAGGATGCTCTTACATTTAAAAAAATCACTTGGACACCAGTGCCTTCTGAAGGAAGCAGACGGAACTTGTGATTAAATGAAACACACGAAGAATTCCTTCTTTCTTCCTTGGTTGCTTTCTCTCCCTGGCACCCATAAACAAAAGCGTCTAAGGCATTTTTAATTCCCTCGTGCTGAAACTCCATGATTTAAACCTGATTCCCAGCTGCTCCTTTAGAACGGGTTGCACAAAATGTTGTTCAGTCCAACCAGCCCCCAGGGAGGGGTAAACACGTACCGCGGGATGGTGGGACGTGCAGAACGTCAGGGGAGCAGAACCAAGCAGAGTTAAGCATGTGCTGTGACTAATAAAGGAGACCTGGGGTGTGGCTGTCATGAGAAAAGTCACCTCCCCACAGGGCTCCAGTACCTAAGAAAGTTGGGGAAAACAACGAGTGATTCTCAGGCAATATTTACCCAGCCAGGGTGAATGTGGCTTTAGTTATCACATTCATGCTTTGCCAAGCTGCCCTCCTGTGTTTGTGCAGGAACGGGGTGCTGCCGCAGGAAGTCTAAATGATCTCTCTGGGGTAAGCCCCGTATCTAGGAAGCCAGCAGCCCAGCCCACAGCAAGGCAGAAAAGCCTCCGCCCTCCGCCCTGGCCTGAGCAGAGATGCCCAGGCATTTCCCCAGTCATCCCAGCCCCACACCCGTCCCTGTCTTGTTCCCAGGGTTGGGCTGGGTATGTAGGAAGCCTCTTGGCACAGAGCATCATCACTAGCATGAGTAACCCTTCTTCTACGTTTCGGGACAGCACTGGCCCCTTCACCGAATGCAGTTTGTATTATTTCTCAGAGTATTGGTGGTGGGGATAGCATTTTTAGTTTTTGTTTGCTTGTTTTGTTTTTTTGCTTTTTGGTGTGGTTGTGTTGTTGTTGTTATGGGTTTTTTGTTGTTGTTTTGTGTTGTTTTTTTGCTGGTACAGAAGTAACACACGTCGGTTGCAAAAAGAAACCTAAAAGCAATAGAAATATATGAAGAAGGAAATATCAACCACCCCTGTACTGGGTGGAAGAGTGTTCCCCTGCTCAAATTCATGTCTCTCTAGAACCTGTGAAAGTGACCTGTGAATGGAAATAGGGTCATTGCAGATGTAATTAAGAAGTCATCCTAGGGGCGCCTGAGTGGCTCAGTTGGTTAAACATCAGACTCTTGGTTTCAGCTCAGGTCATGATGTCAGGATCATGGGATCAAGCCCTGCATCAGGCTCCATGCTCAGGGCAGAGTCTGTTTGGAATTCAGTCTCTCCCTCTCCCTCTGCCCATCCCCACCGCCCCACCCCCAAAAATATAAATAAGTAAATCTTTTTTTAAAAAAAAGAAGAAGTCATATTAAACATAATATGACTGTGTTCTTGTAAGAATAAGGGATTTGGACACAACACACAGGGAGAAGGCCATGTGATGACAGATAGAGACTGAGGGACTGCACGCAAACCAAGGAACAACAAGGATGGCTGGCCACCGGCAGAAGCTAGGAAGAGACAAGGAAAAATCAAGAGCCGTAAAGGAGAACACAGTTCTGCTGACCTTGATTTCAGACTTTGGGCCTCCAGAACTATGAGACAATAAATTTCTGTTGTTCTAAGCCACCCAGTTTGTGGTACTCTGTTACGGCAGCCCTTGGAAACTGACACAACCCCAAAACCCACCACCCGCAGAGATAAACAATATTAATATTTTAATGTATGTCCTTTGATTCTTTCTATAGTTAAATGCATCTTATGAAATAGATGGCCAGTCTTTCTCTGGGAAAATTTCAGCAATCCCTCTCCTCATTGACTTCGGGCATCCATTGCTTTTTCAAATAAGCAGCTGAGAGAATACTGAGGAATATCCCCGGACTCCTCCCACTGTACCCCCAAAATCAGAGCCCAAGGCCCTAAAAAGTCCCTGACGTCACCTCCAAGTGACTCTACAAGTCATTCTGGGAAGGACTGTCCTAGCTGATCTGACTGGCAGACACAGCCAGCAGGGCCTGTGCACCAATCACACTCTCTACCCCTGTGTTCCGGGGCAGTGAGAGCCTCGGCCATGGAACCCTCTTTGCCCCAACCCTCCCCCAGCTCCCAAGGGAGAAAACTGGCTATAGACTAAATCCTTTACCTGGACAGATCACCAGCACCTCTGCTAAATACACTAGCCATGAGCCCAGTCACCCGTATTAGAGAGGCACCCAAGGCAAAGGTTTTGGCTCCTCCTCTCCTTTTCCTTACTCTAACCATCCTCCCAAAATCTAAGTAAATGTCAAGTCCTGAAAACCTTGTCTGTGTAACATTTCATAAATCCATCCTCTTTCTACAGCTACCTGGAGGCTCCAGATCAAGGTCAACATGGACAGTGATATATCATGTTGGTAAGTATGTACCCTTGATATGAGGTGATGAAAATGGCATAATTTACCTCTGTGATCTTCCTCCCCAAAACCAAATCCCATCTAAATGTTAGGAAAAACATCAGACATTCCCAAGTTGAGAGAGATTCTACAAAACACCCAAACAGTACTCCTCAAAACTGTCAAGGTCAGTGTGCCTGGGTGGCGCCATCAGTTAAGCATCTGACACTTGGTTTTGGCCCAGGCTGTGATCTCAGGGTGGTGAGACAGAGCCCTGAGGCAGTTTCCACACTCAGCACAGAGCCTGCTTGAGACTCTCTCTCTCTCCCCCTCTCCCTCTGCACCCCCTCCCACACCCACTCTCTCTAAAATAAATAAATTTAAGAAAAAAAAAAAACCCACCTGTCAAGGTCATCAAAAACAAGAAAAGGTTGAGAAACTGTACTAGCCAAAAGGAGTCTAAGTAGTAGTGATGATTAAATATAATGGGGTATCCTGGATAGATCCTGGCACAGACAGAAAAGGACATTATATAGACACTAATGAAATCTGGATCAAATATGGTCTTTAGTTAGTAATACTGGATCAATATTGGCTTATTAATTATAATAAATGTGCCACACGAATGAATATAAGATGTTAATAATAGGGGAAACTAGGTGGGGCAGTATATGGGAATTCTCTGTACTATCTCTGTAATTTTTCTGTAAGTCTAAAACCATGCTAAAAAATTAAATTTATTTTTTAAAAAAAAAGAACAAAGAAAAGGAAACTGTGTGCATAGGGCAAGGAGCTGGTTGTGGATGAGGGTAAGGGTCTGGATGAGGATGAGGGTCAGGATGACTAATCAGGAGTATTACATTCCCTCCTGGCCTGAAAAATCAAAACACCATTAACTCAACCCACTCCTTCCTCCCAAATACCAACAAGGGTGTCTAGAATTCAAAGAATTCATGACTCTTCCAACAAAAGATATTTCAGAAAAGTAAAAACAAACAACACACAGGGTATATACTACATTAATATTCACAATAATAGGATCCTAAATTTTTCTTACCACTTTATTTACCATGACCTATCCTGTATAAGTTCCATGTTTCTAGAACGGTAGTCCCCAAACTCAGCTGTGCATCAAAATCACCTGGCAGACTTTTATTAAACACAGATTTCTGAGTTCCATCCCTAGAGTTTTTTATTCATTAGGTCTGAAGTGGGGCCTGAGAATTTTCATTTCTAACTAGTTTCTGGGTGATGTTGATGCTGCTGGTCTGGGGACTAACAGTTGGAGAATGAATGGTCTAGAATTATCTTCCTTATCTACAGACTTTTTTTCCTTCTTATCTCTGTGTCTTTGCACATTTAGAGTCCTATCTGGAAGGCAGTCAACATATTTAGTACCAGGCATGCCAATAGATTCATAGGCTACAACAGTGGTTCCTAGCCTCATGGAATTTACATTCTAAGAGTCAGACAGGCAAACAATCAATCAATCAATCAATTAGAGAATTATAGTCTATGGAAAGTGCTCTGAAGGAAATAAACAGGGTTATATGACAACAACTAATTAAGAGTAGGAAGTATATGAACATTTCTTGGGTACCTGATCACCATCCGTTCTCCCCATTTCCCATGCTTACACTATCATGAGTTTTTCAGCAATGTTGGGTGGGTGGCCTGGACCCCATCCATAGCTCCAAAAGTGAACCCTACCTGGCTTAAACCAATTAGCACAGCAATCTTCCTGGCCTCAGTGGTGCGATGGAGGCTATGGTGCCCCGTTCAGATGTTCTTTTCTGGGCAGTACACGCATCCCCCGGATACTGTGGAGTATTGACTGCTAAGGCACACGGCTGTCCTCTTCTCCAGAGAATGGTCCTGGCTGATGGGAGCTGCCCAACCTGGGGGCAGCCCTCAGCCAATAACTGACTGATCTACAGGCACAAAAAGCTACATTGCCCCTGAGTTGTGGTTTATGCTCCCTCTGTGCATCAAGCCAAGGCTAGAATTAACCTGAGATTTCTTAATTCTTCAGTATGTTTGCCTTCCTTACCCTGTTCTACTCTCTCCCTCACAAATGTGTCTTCCTTCCTTCTCTCTTTTCTTTCCCTTTTTTCTTTCTTCCTTCTTTGCTTCCTTTCTTCTGTCCTTTCTTTCCTTTTATAGTCATCATACTGCACATTAGGTCTCCAGAACATGTTCACCTTACAACTGAAAGTTGGTATACTCTGACCAATGTCTCCCCACATCTCCCACCCCTCAGCCCCAGGTAACTATTGGACTCCCTGTTTCTCTGAGTCTGACTTACTTAGATTCCACATGTAAGTATCTGTCTGTCTTCCTGCAGCTGGTTTATTTCATTTAGTATAATGTCCTCCACAATCATCCATGTTGTCACAAATGGCAGAATGTCCTTTTTAAAAAAAATTTTAGGGACACCTGGGTGGCTCAGTTGGTTAAACATCTGCCTTCGGCTCAGGTCATGATCCCAGGGTCCTGGGATTGAATCCCACATCGGGCTCCCTGCTCCACGGGGAGCCTGCTTCTCCCTCTGCCTGCCACTCCCCCCTCCTTGTGCTCTGTCCCTCTCTCTCGAATAAATAAATCTTTTAAAAAAATGTAATGTAATTTTTAAAGATTTTATTTATTTTAAGTAATCTCTACACTCAACGTGGAGCTCAAACCCAGAACCCTGAGATCAAGAGTTGCACGCTCCACCAACTGAGCCAGCCAGGTGCTCCTGGGTGTCCTTTTTTTTTTTTAAGACTGAATACTCCACATCTTCCTTATCCGTTCATCCATTGACAGATATGTAGATTGTCTCCATATGCTGACTACTTGAATAATGCTGCAATGATCATGGGAGTGCAGATATCTTTTCAAGATAGTAATTTCCTTCCCTCTGGATATATACCCAGAAGTAAGATTGCTGGATTATATGGTAGTTCTATTTTTAATTTTTTAGGAGCCTCCATACAGTTTTCCATAATGGCTGTATAAATTTCTTGCCAACAATGTATAAGTGTTCCTTTTTCTCCATGCTCACCAACACTTGTTATCTTTGGACTCTTTTATAGTAGGCATCCTAACAGGTGCAACATCTCTCATTGTGGTTTTGATTTGCATTTCGATGATTAGTGATGTTGAGGATCTCTTCATGAACCTATTGACCATTTGTATGTCTTTTGGAAAATGTTGATTCAGGTCCTTTGACCATTTTTTAAATCAGGTTATTTGGTTTTTTGCTGCTGAGTTGTTTGAATTCCTTACATATTTTGGATATTAACCCCTTATCAGATATATGATTTGCAAATATTTTCTCCCATTCTGTTAAGTTACCTTTTCATTTTGTTAATTGTCTCCTTTGCTGTGCAGAAACTTTTTAGTTTGATGTGGTCCCACTTGTTTATTTTTGCTTTTGTTGCCTGTACTTTTGGTGTCAAATCCAAAAAGAAAAAAGAAAAAATATCATTTGCAAGATCAATGCCAAGGGGTTTTCCCCCATGTTTTCCTCTAGGAGTTTTATACTTTCAGGTCTCACGTTAAAGTTTTTAATCCATTCTGAGTTCATTTTTCTGATGGTGGAGGGTCCAATTTCATTCTTTTGCAGGTATGTATTCAGTTTTCCCAACACAATTAATTGAAGAGACTATCCTTTCCCCATTGTATATTCTCGGCACCTTTGTTGAAGATTGGTTGACTGTATATGAGTGGGTTTATTTCTGGGGGCCTTGATTCTGTTCCATTAATCTATGTGTCTGTTTTATGCCAGTACCACGCTGTTCTGATTAGTGTAACTTCTAATATAATTTGAAATCAAGAAGTATGATGTCTCCAGCTTTGTTTTTCCTGCCCAAGATTACTTTAGCTATTTGGATTTCTTTATGGTTTCATATAAATTTTATTATTGTTTTTCCTATTTCTGTGAAAAAGGTCATTAGAATTTTGGTAGGAATTACACCAAATCTGTAGACTATTTTGGGTAGTATGGATATTTTAACAATATTGATACTTCCAACCCATGAAAATGGGACAAGTTCCCATTGCTTGTGTCTTTTTTTATTTCTTTCAACAATGTTTTATAGTTTTCAGTGTACAGATCTTTCACTTTCTTGGTTAAACTTATTCCTAAGTATGTTATTCTTTTTGATGCTATTATAAACAGGATTGTCTTCTTGTCTTTTTCAGATAGCTCATTGTTGCTATATAGAAATGCAACTGATTTTTGTATGTTTTTATATCCTACAACTTTACTGAATTTGTTTACTAGGTTTAAGAGTTTTTGATGGACTCTCTAGGGTTTTCTATATACAAGATCATGTCATCTTCAGTGACAATTTTACTTCTTCCTTTCTGATTGGATACTTTTTATTTCCTTTTTTCTTTTCTTATCAGCTGTGAGTAGGACTTCCAGTACTATTTTAAATAGGAGTGGCAAGAGTGGGCATCCTTCTCTTGTTCCTGATTTTAGAGGAAAAGCTTCAGCTTTTGACTGTTGCATATGATGTTAGCTGTGGCTCGCCATATATGGCCTTTATTATGTTTAGGTACATTACCTTATACCTAATTTGTAAGAGTTTTTTTTTTTTTTTTTTTCATGAAAGGATGTTGAACTTTGTCAAATGCTTTTCCTCCATCTATTGAGATGATCATATGATTTTTATCCTTCTTTATGTTAATATCACATTTAATGATTTGCATTTGTTGAACCATCCTTGAATCCCAGAGATAAATCCTACTTTATCATGGTGTACGATCCTTTTAATGCACTGTTGATTTGGTTTGCTAGTATTCTGATGAGGATTTTTATATCTATCCTCATCAGGGATATTGGCCTGTAGTTTTCTTGTAGTGTCCTTGTTTATCTTTGGTATCAGAATAAGGCTGGCCTTGTGAAATGTTTGGAAATATTCCCTTCTCTCCAATTTTTTGGAAATATTTGAGAAAGACTGGTATTAATTTTTCTTTAAATGTTTGGCAGAATTCAACAGTAAAGCCATGTGGCCTTGAGTTTTTCTTTGTTGGGAGATTTTTTTTTATTACTGATTCAATCTCCTTATTCATTATTGCTCTGTTCAGATTTTCTGTTTCTTCATGATTCAGTCTTGGTAAGTTGTATATTTCTAGGAATGTAGCCATTTCCTCTAAGTTATCTTCTGAGTTTGTTGGTGTATAATGCTTACAGTAATCTCTAGCAATCCTTTGGATTTCTGTGACAAAAGTTGTATTGTCTCCTCTTTCTTTTCTGATTTTATTTGAGTCTTCGCTTTTCTTTTCTTGGTTAGTCTAGCTAAAGATTTGTCAACTTTCTCTTTTCAAGAAAAACAACCCTTAGTTTTGTTCTTTTCCACTGATTTTCTTTTTATTGTTACAGTCTCTATTTCATTTTGTTTCTACTCTGATCTTTGTTATTTCTGTTGCTAACTTTAGGCTGTTTGTTCTTCTTTTTTTCCCTAGTTCCCTGAGGTTATTTAAGGTCTTTCTTTTCTTCTTAATTTGTTGTTTATCGCTATAAACTTACCTCTTAGAACTGCTTTTTCTGCATCCTTCAAGTTTCGGTATGTTGTGTTTTCATTTTCCTTTGTTTCAAGATATTTTCAGTTTCTCTTTTGATTGCTTCTTTGATTCATTGGCTGTTCAGGAGTGTGCTCTTTAATTTCCACGTATTTGTGAATTTTCTGAGTTTTCTCTTGCTATTGCTTTCTAGTTTCTTATGTGGGGTCAGAAAAGATACTTGACACCTTTCAGGTATTTCTTGAAGAACACTTACACATGCATCTGAATACCTACCTCAGACTCCGCTTTTGGAAAAATGGCCTAAGACAAATGAGCACAAGATCCATATCAGGACTATCAGAGCCAATGTATATTTATCTCAATACCCAGATGTTAGGTGAATTGTTGACAGCCATTGGAAAGAAGAGAAGAATCAAACCAACACTAAGGGAGTAGGGTGAAAAACAGAAGACAGATCTTGGTCATTTAGTTTAAACTATGGCTATGATGTATTCTTAGGTCAGATC
Source organism: Mirounga leonina (assembly GCF_011800145.1). Classification (NCBI taxonomy): domain Eukaryota; kingdom Metazoa; phylum Chordata; class Mammalia; order Carnivora; family Phocidae; genus Mirounga; species Mirounga leonina. The sequence continues at coordinate 1,815,139 of NW_023270826.1, read as the reverse complement.
TATGACTGGTTATTTAGTTATGTGAGACAATAAATTCCTTTGTATAATATAAGCCAATTAAGCTGGAATTTGTTACTTGCAAGAAAAATCATCCTGGCTGATATATTGGGGTCATCAAAGAAGGTGACTCAGAAACGACATCTAGACTGAGATTTAAAGCATGAGAAAGAGCCAACCATGCAAAGAGGCAGGAAAAGGAAAGGAGAAAATAACCAATGCAGAGGCCGTTCAGTGTGAATTTAGCAACTGGAGCAACATAGAGGTCAATGTGAGCAAGGTGGAAAGAAGTAGGACACAAGATTGGGAAGAAGAGCAGAGACCTCATAATTGTGGCTTATGCAAGAAAGGTGAGTAGAATTCTAGTCGGCAAACCCATACTCAAAGAAAAGACCGTGTCTTAGCATCAAAAGATTAATGAATAATTCTATGTTTAGAGAGTTTAGGTGAAAATTTTATGTTTAAAATACATATGTATCATTTTTTATGATTCCCCATTTTAAAATTTTTGAATTAAGCAACTACCCATTGCAGATCTCATCAGATCAGAGCGTTGTCACCCTATCCTCTCGTATGGATGTACTATAATCTATTAGCCTTATCGACTGTTGCCAGTGTTTCACTTAATTAATAGTTCTGCAGTGAATGACCTTGTATACACACCTTTGCGCAGTTATTGGAGTAAACCTGTTATTTTATAAACATAGAATTTCTCAGTCACAGGAAAGCCACATTCCCACTTTAAATTTCCCAATTTAAACTTAAATTGCCAAGTTGTACCTAAAAGTACCAATTTATACTCCATTTACAGCAAACCTTACTGGACATTTTATCAATTAAAAAATACATTTTCCGGGGCACCTGGGTGGCTCAGTCAGTTAAGCATCTGCCTTTGGCTCAGGTCATGACCCCAGAGTCCTGGGATCCAGTGGCAACTTTGGGCTCCTTGCTCAATGGGGAGCCTGCTTCTCCCTCTCCCTCTGCCCTGCCTCTGCTCATACTCTCTCTCTCTAATAAATGGATAAAAGCTTAAAAATAAATAAATAAATAATACATTTTCTAATCAAATAGGCCAAAAAAATGCTTTCATTTACGTTTGTTTAATTATTGAAGTGTATTTTTATTTGTCTGCTGGCCGTTTGTACTTCTTCTATTATAAATGCCCAATTCATGTCTCTTTAAACTTCTGTAGAGTTCTTTATCTTTCTGTAGACTTGTAAAAGTTCTTTGGCTATTATGAATATTGATCCTTTATTTGTCATGTGTGACTGAAATATTTTTCCCATTGTCATTGGCATTTGACTTTGCTTATGGTGTGTTTTAGATTTTTATGTAGTGAAAATCACTCTTATAAAAATGCTGCTAGGTTATTTTTTCATGCTTGGAAAAGACTTTACGCAGGCACACCTCGGAGATAATGCAGGTTCAATTCCAGACCACTGTAATAAAGCAAATATCACAACAAAGCAAGTCAAATGAATGTTTTGGTTTTCCAGTAAATGTAAAAGTTACGTTTACACTATACTGTAGTCTATTAAGTGTGTACTAGCATTATGTATTAAAAAAAAACAATGTGCATACCTAATTTAAAACAAAAAATAAATTAAAAAATACTTTCTTGCTAAAAAATGCTAACCGTCATCTGAGCTTTCAGTGAGTTGTAATCTTTTTGCTGGTAAAAGGTCTTGTCTCGATGTTGATGGTCGCTGACTGCTCAGGTAGTGGTTGCTGAAGGGTGGGGTGGCTGTGGCAATTTCTTAAAATAATACAACAATGAAGCTTGACACATTGATTGACCCTTCCTTTCACCAATGATTTCTCTATTACATGCAATGCTGTTTGCTCACATTTTACTCAAGTAGAACTTCATTCAAAATTAGAGTCCTCTCAAACCCTGCCACTGGTTTATCAACTAAATTTACGGGATATTCTAAATCCTTTGTTGTCATTTCAACAATCTTCACAGCATCTTCACCAAGAGTAGATTCTACCTCAAGAAACTACTTTCTTTGCTCATCCATAAGAAACAACTCCTCGTTTGTTAAAGTTGTACCACAAGATTACAGCAATTCATCACATCCTTAGGCTCCGCTTCGAATTCTAGTCCTCTTGCTATTTCCACCACATCTGCAGTTACTTCCTCCACTGAAGTCTTGAGCCCTTCAAAGTTATCCCTGAGGGTTAGACTCAACTCTTCCAAATTCCTGTTAATGTTGCTATTTTAACCTTCCCATGAATCACAAATGGCATCTAGAATGGTAAATCGCTTCCAGAAGGTTTTCGACTTACTTTGCTCAGATCCTTCAGACGAATCACTACCTTTGGTAGCTGTAGCCTAAAGAAATGTATTTCTTAAATAATAAGACTTGAAAATCAAAATGATTGCTTGATCCATAGGCTGCATAGTGGATGTTGTGTTAGCAGGCACAAAAACAACATTAATCTCATTGTACATTTCCATCAGAGCTCTTGGGTGACCAAGTGCCTTGTCAATGAGCAGTAACATTTGGAAAGGAATCTTTTTTTCCAGCAGTAGGTCTCAACAGTAGGCTTAAAATGTTCAATAAACCATATTGTAAACAGATGTGCCATCAACCAAGCTTTGTTGTTATTTATAGAGCGTGGGCGAAATAGATTTAACAAAACTTTTCAGAATGGTCAATGAGCACTGGCTTCAACTTAATGTCACCAACGGCATTAACCTCTACTAAGAGAGTCAGCCTGTCCTTTAAAGCTTTAAATCTAGGCATTGACTTCTCCTCTTTAGCTATGAAAGTTCTAGATGGCATCTTCTTCCAATAAAAACCTCTTTCATCTACACTGAAAATCTGTTGTTTAGGGTAGCCACCTTCATTAATTAGCTACATCTTCTGGATAACTTCCCGCTTTACCTTGAACTTTTATGTTATGGAGATGGCTTCTCTCCTTAAACCTCACAAACCAACCTCTACTAGCTTCCAATTTTTCTTTTGCAGCATATTCACCTCTCACAGCCTCCAAAGAGTTGAAGATTTGGCCGAAGGTAATGTGACTGGTTTAGTCTTCTATCCAGACCACTCAAACTTTCTCTACATCGGCAATAAGATGTTTCATTTTCTTATCATTTGTGTGTTCCCTACCAAAGCATTTTTAATTTCCTTCAGGAACATTTCCTTTGTATTCACAACTTGGTTAACTGGCACAAGAGGCCTACCTTTCAGCCTGTGTTGGCTTTTGACATGCCTTCCTCACTAAGCTTAGTCATTTCTAGCTTTCGATTTAATGTGAGACACATTTGACTCTCTCTTTCACTTAAACACTTAGGGGCCATTGTAGGGTTATTAGGTGGACTAATTTCAGTATCATTGTGTCTCAGGGAATAGGGAGGCCTGAGAAGAGGGAGAGAGATGGGGGAACGGCTGGTCAGTGGAGTAGTCAGAACACACTCACATTTATCAATTAAGTTTGCCATCACACATGGCATGATCCATGGTACTCCAAAATAATTACAGAAGTAACATCAAAGATCACTGATCACAGATTACTATCACAAATATAATAATAATGAAGAAGTTGAAATATTATGAGAAAAACCAAAACGTGACACAGAGATATGAAGTGAGCAAATGCTGTTGGAAAAATGGTGCTGGTACAGTTGCTCAAAGCAGGGTTGCCACAAACCTTCAATTTTTAAAAAACCCAGTATTTACAAAACACAATACAGTGAAGTGCAATAAAACAAGGCTGCCTGTATTTAAAATTAGAAAGCCTCTCACCTGTGTTTTCTCTAATACATTTATGGTTTAAGTCTTTACATTTAAATCCTTTTGGAATTAATTTTGTGTGAGGAGTGAGGTAAGGATTCAGTTTAATTTATTTTCCTGAAGCCTTGCCAGTTGTCCCACTATAATTTATTGAGTAATCTGTATTTTCCCTACCAATTTGAAATGAGGTTATTATCAAATATTATTTTTACGTTTGGGTATATTTCTATGCTCACTATTCAATTTCATCAGTGTATCTATTCCTACATCAGTACTAACCTGTTTTCATTACTGCAACAAAAATGTTTGCCTTATACCTGCCTTTTCTTGGCTATTCTCATTGCCAAGTTTTAACAGTTATTTATTTGTTTTATCCCCCTAGTGAACTTAAGTTCCTTTAGAGCAGGAACTGTTGCTTAAGCATTTTTATAGCCTTGACAACTTGGCTGAGTATTTATTTTTCTTAGTAGCTTTCCATCTTGCTCCCCCAACCCCACAGTGCCTTGCACAAAGTAATCACTCAGCAAACATTTATTAAATTTTAAGTGTTAATGGGTGCCTGGGTGGCTCAGTCGGTTGAGCATCTGCCTTCAGCTCAGGTCATGATCTCAAGGTCCTGGGATCGAGCCCTACGTCGGGCTCCCTGCTCAGTGGAGAATCTGCTTCTCCCTCTCCCTCTGACCACCGCCCCCCCACTCATGCTCACGGCATTTTCTCTCTCTCAAATAAATAAAATCTTTAAAAATAAAATAAATTTTAAGTGTTAAAGTAGGAAGAGCAAGATGTCCTAAGATAAGAGACAGAAATCAAAAGAGTGAATTTGTGAGAGCTGAAACAGATAGCCCCAGCGGTAGTGATGTAAGACAAGTGGGATGATAAGCAGCCCCAGCCGGGGTGACAGTCTGCTCACAAAAGCACCAGTGTTCTTGGTGTCAGTGAACCAGCTCTGGTGCCTGATCAAGTGCTCTGGTCAACAGGTCTCGATGACTGAAGGAATGACTGCCTTTGTCATCCAATTCTGTAATGGATGAAGAACGACTACCCGTTGCCTCCTGCATTTCCTGAAGAATGGCTGTCACTGTAAAGGACTGTGACTTGGCATGCGCGTACCTCATCACCCAGAGGAGCTCTCTCCCTCTCAAAGTAGCCCCCTACGTGTTGATGAATCACCTGTGCTAGGAAGCTGTATATTTCTTCCAGTGATTCTGCCATAGACTACAAGTTTTTATTGGCATTGCCCTCAGAACCTAGGGATAATCCACATGTAAGGGGATTTGGGGTAAAGCTGCCAGCTGAGAGTTAAACTCCCAAAACTAACACAGAATCATCATTTTCCAGAATCTGCATCCTTCTTAAATTGTTAAAATTTCAGATTTCCAGTCACATGAAGAGTCTGGTTCGGGAGGTCATGGTGGGCTTGAATATGTATGTCTAATAAGCGCCCTCGGTGATTATCAGTTTGGGAGCCACTAACATAATGGATTAGATTAATCTAGATAGAAATGGGTTGTATAAGAGACTGAGGAAACACAGGAGTCCAATTAAATTAATTAGGGTGTATCCTTAAAACAAGAATGTAACTAAAGAAAACCAACCTAATTATTTACACTGAGATCTATTTTAAAAAAACGAAACAAAAAACCTCTGCTGACAGAAGAGTATGTGTCAGACTCAAGCCTAAAATAGAAATCAGAATGTGTCAGTATTATTAAAATGAAAGAATGAATGCACAGACCAGCCAAAGCAAATTTTCAGCTCTCCTTCGATTAGAGACTCTGAAAAGTTCTGGCCATGGCAGTTGCTAGAATGAAGTATGCAACTAACCAGGATGACACCTTTAAAATATGAAAATCATCTGAATGTAGATGTTTCAACATGGATTACCTTTGAAGAGTCCTATTAGTTCGAAGTCACAGTATGTAGCGCTGATGATAGCTAAGTGTGTGACTTTGGGCAAGCTGCTTACCTCTGGGCCTGTTCCCTGCCTCTGAAATAGTGCTAGTTTGTTTCTGAGTCCCAGTGATCTGTAAGTTCTCCTACAGGCCTTGAATTCTTTGGTTCTATGACATAACCATCTCTTACCAGATGCACACACATGGATCCCGGCTGCTGACACGGGCCCAAAATCTTGCGACCTCACTTCTTTTAGTCCTTCCCTAAGACAAGGCCTGTGACAACCTGGAGATTCAGACACAGTGACAAACTGCTGCTGAACACTCAAACTCCTCTACAGATCACTGTCTGACCTCTGAAGGGGTTTCCGGTCTGTGTTCCAGGAATATGCCTTGGTCTCACATCGTTCCTTCCTTTCCAATAGGTATTGTCCCTTAACTGCTGGTTGAAGGTGAATGTGATTTTCTATCCTCTTCCCAGGGCCTCTGCTCATCGACAGTTATCTAAGCAAAGACATTTGTTTGTCATTAAGAGTCTCTAAAACAATGTTACTATACAAATATATCACAAAGGTATGAAAGAGAGAGAATTATATCTTTTATTTTATTTTGTAAAGATTTTATGTTTAAGTAATCCCTATACCCAATGTGGCACTTGAACCTACAACCCCAAGATCAAGAGTCACCTGCTCTACCAACTGAGCCAGCCAGGTGCCCCAAGAATTATGTCCGTTAAAAAAAGTAGATAGAAATTGGGGCACCTGGGTGACTCAGTCAGTTAAGCACCCAACTTTTGCTCTCAGCTCAGGTCTTGATCTCAGGGTCGTGAGTTCAAGTCCTACACTGGGCTACATATTGGGCATGGAGCCTACTGAAGTAAATAAGTAAACAAACAAACAAACAAATAGATAGAAATAAAGATAGAGATAGGAAGAGTGATAGAGATGGAGAGATCTTTCTATGTTAGGGATATCAACCTAATGCTCCCAATATCCAGAAAACTCTGAGAAACTGAAGAATAAATGACTAAAAATCACATAAAGATATCAACCATTTACCCAAAAGGACAAAAAACAGCCATAAACATTTAGAAATTGTTCAACTTCAAAATAATAAGAGAAATACAAATTAAAACAATGCTGCAATAGCTTTTTGTTCTTACCAGGTTGTCAAAACTTAAAAGCCTTGACGAAACATTCTGCTGGCAAGACACTGGGGAAATTGTCGCTCTCATAGATTACTAGTGGAAATGCAAAATGGCGCACACTTATAGAAGGGAATTTGGCAATACCTAACTAAACTACACGTATGTTTACCTTTTGACCCAGCAATCCCCCATTTATGATTTTACCCTGAAACTGTACCTCTACCATAATGAACAGATATAACAGCAAAAATAAGCAGTTGAATAAGGTGTAGCGCATCCATTCAATGGAGTCCTGTATAGCTATAAAAAGGAATAAGGAATATCTCTATGAAATGATAAGAGTGATATACAGAATATAGATTTAGGTTTAAAAAAAGTGAAGTACAAAGAGTATAGGTGGTATGTTACCTTTCGTGTAAGAAAATAAAGGTGAAATAAGAATATGTATATTCACTACATATTTTCGCAAAAAGAAACACAGCAAGAACAAATGAGAAATTAATGAGTTTGGTTATCCAGAGGGTAAAAACAGGGTATAAAGGGATAAAAGAGCACTACACATTCTTGGAATATCTTTTTCAGGTATCATTTTGGCTCTTGGAAGTATATTACTGTTTTATTTACTCAAAAACATAAAATTAAAGCAACAAGAATGGAGGTGGATGAAAAATCTAAAATGGGATACAAACAGAAACAGAAGAGTCTTACTATATTTTAAACAAATAACCTAAGCACACTGAAGAAAAATAAATTAAGCCAAATAACTTGAACACAATGCTTTGCTTATATAACCTTGATCTAAAGGCTAAAACAGCTACCAAAACTGAACTCCACTTTAGTATACACATTTTTCTCAGTGGTATGGGTGCATAATTCTGAAATTATTTTCTGTCTGTTGTAGGATGGAGTAAATGAATAAATATTTTGAGAATGTGGGGAACCAGGTTTCTTGCTTTCGGAGAAGACATACAAATATGGAGGAGGTAGGCTTTAAAGAATCCTGTGTTGTTGGATTGAAATTGGATTCAGTATGAATTTATAGTTTTTAGTGCATATATAAATATAGAAATAAATATGCTTATTTGTGTATATATGAATGGGTACAGTATGAATTTATAGTTTTATATATACACACACACACACACACACAGAAATAGATGTGTGTGTCTGTTTCTTAGGTCTGTCTGCTGAAAGGGCCGGTAGCATCCAAATCTGGGTTTCTAGAAACCATTCCCCACTAAAAGGAACCAGGGCTCCCTGGAGAAACAAGTGATTCCAGGGCTCAGACAGAAAAAGTACAAGATGAGTCTCCACTATCTTGTGTCAGAAAGTAAACAAGTGCTCAAAAAATGATGAGACATGTCAAAGGAACACAAGAACCAGCTTAAAAGGTGCATCCACTAGGTACATCTGAGAGAGTTTGAGCATCAAAATTAATAATTATAGTAATGAACAATAACACACTGAACAAAAATAAGAACCCGTTAGTCCATACTTATAATTAATGACACCAGTAAGTGCTCCCTAACCACAACATGCCAACTCATAAATGTAGAAAAAATGATGGAGTTAGAAAATCAGCGTTTTGCAGCTATATAGTATTAATTGATTCAGAGAAGGTCATTAATGAATGATAAAGCTAGTAGATAAAAGTTTGATGAGAAATGGTTTATTTACAAAATCTCAAAACATCTCACTACAAGTTATTAATTAAAAAGAGGAAAGTAGAAAATTTGCAGGAAAGAAATCTGGCAGACACCACCTTAACCAAGTGATCAAAATTAACATCATCAATAATGGGTCAAACTGACACAGAATGCCTCCTCATAGAATGCACTGCGAAGGACACAGTAGCACTTAGGTAGGATTCCTGCCAAAAAGGCATAACCTAAATCTAATCATGAGGGAACATTAGACAAATCCATATTGAGAAGTATTCTGGAAAATATATGACCTGTACACTTCAAAAAAAAAAAAAAAATGTCAATGACATGAAAGGCAGAGAAAGCCCAGGAATCCAGACTATGCAAACTAAATTCCAGACTATGCAAGCTAAAAAGCCAGGTAAGTAAACGTAATACTTAATCCCATATTGGATTGTGGGCCAGAAAAGCAAAATTGTTAAAAGGGACACAATTGGTGAAATGGGAATAAGATCTGCAGATTAGACAACAGCATTATATCAATTGCAAAACTTCCTGATCTGATATTTGAACTGTGGTTGTGTAAACGAATATCCTTATTCTTAGGGAATATACACTTGAAGTGTTTAGGAGTAAAGAAGTATGATGTATGCAACACACTCTTAAATAGTTCAGAGAATGATAGAATATTAACAATTGGTGGATCTGGGTGAAGGGAATAATAATGGTTTTTTTTAATCTATTCTTGTAACTATTCTATAAGCTTGAAATTATTTCCAAATGGAAAGAAGGAAGGGAAGCGAAGGGAATAGGTAGGGGCTGGGGGAGAAAAGAGGAGGGAAGGGAAGTGAGCGGAAGGGAAGAAAGCAAGCAAACAAGCAAGCAAGCAAGCTTCAACTGTACTTCAATTAAAAAAAGAAGAATTCTAGTCTCCTATCTCAAAGCCCTCTGGCCTCTGCCTATGAGGTCACCAGTTGGCCCACTAATGTGTGATCGCTCCCAGAGGGAAGAGCGAGTGTCAAACGTTCAACTCACAGCCATGACCCCAAACTATTCATGACGGTTTTGTTACAAAAAAGATAGCAGGAAAAATAATTTTCAAGAAATACAACCCCAAGAACCTTCTGCATGTGTGGCCAGACTTGTTTTCTAGCTAGAAATCTCAGGAGGCTTACATGAAGTTCCCCACAGAGCACAGACTTCAGGTTATGGAATCAGAACTAGGCTCAAATGCCGGCTTTGTGACTTAATAGCTACTTAATTTTCTGAGCCTCAGTTTCCCTTCTATCAAATGGAAATAACCGCGCCTGCCTATATCATACAACTGTGAAAAAGATTAAATAGAATAATAAATACAAATATAATGACCTGTGTATAGCACCTAAGTTTTACTAAATTATGTTCAATATATCCTTTTCCCCCTTTTCCTTTCCCATAAATGACAAGAGTGTACCTGATAGTATAAATATCTTTAGGATTATGACCAATATTCAAACATGAAAGGTAATTTTTTTTTAATTTTCAAGTTAATCAGTGGTAAATAGATTCATTAATATCTATCAACAGGTAAACTACCCAGAGCTGCAGGCTCAAATCAGAAGAAAGAATTGGATAATGATCTAATTGGAAACTGGAAGGTCAGCTGTGAAAACAGCCCCGTGTGTAGGGCACAGACAAGGAGTCCCTTGTTATCACTGTGGCTCTTAAACAAGGTGCTCAGCATCTCCTTTGGTGCCCAGACAGGCATTCAGACCTTATAACTGTATCCCAGCCAAAACTTTTGGCCAAAAGCAACACCAAGTTGCTCGAGATGATAAAAGCTATCTGTCTACTCTGGAGGTTTAGAATTAAACATAGAGATGATGAAATAAACCAAACCATGCTACTAATAGTTCGTTCATGCATTTAGGAATGATCTGTATACATTTTATATTTGAAGTATTTGAAGTGTTTAAGAGATTTTAGGGAAATTTGATAGATTTGGCCTTTGATTCTAGTTTGAAATGTATAACTCAGTCATTTATTTTAGACTTAGATTTTCAGTTGAAAGATAAAGAGAATTATGCAAAGTTTGTAAGCAAAACTGGAATTTATAGGATTAGCTTGAGATGGACCATGTTCATTAACTTAATTAGCTTTTTTAGAGCTGGGAAGCCTTTGGTGGGCAGGTTGGGCAGTAGAAGTGCTTTAAATAATCAGATACACTCAATTTATAAATGCAGTTTAAAATGTTCAAGGGAATTTTAAAAATTGAGATGTTAATAGCACAGACTGTTTTAAGGAATTTGGTCTGTTCAGCTACTCAAGCAAATTATAATCAAATACCTCCCTGGATTGATTACATTTATTTTTAAAATAAGAATTATAATTTGAACTTGAAGGCTTAAGGAAAACTAGTTTTATTTTTCCTTTTTAACTTTTCTAAATTGAATATTAATTCTAGAATCTTGAGGTTTAAATTGCATTTTATATCCACAAAAACATATTGCACAGAAACTAAGTAACTCAACTGGACAGTGCCAATTTTAGGATGATGACCACTTAGATCTCTACTATATTTTGTTTCCTAGGAGAGCTACATTCAGAAAATGGAATTTACTCAATTTTGAATTAAATATTTTTAAACTATTTTAACCCTCAGGAAATGGGAGAAAGGAAATAGGAGGAAAAAATCCATAATAGGATGATAATGCTAATAACTAAAACTTATTTTGTCCCTAATATGTACCCCGCACAGCTCTAAGCTCTCCACATCTACTACTATTCACTTAACTTAAAACCCCATGAACTCTTAGAAGTAGAACAGCAGAGAAGAATAAAAATGCTGTGTTGGGCAGCCCAATCTAGGAAAGAAAAAAAACAAATGAACAAAGAAACAAAGGAAGAAAGAAGGAAGGAAGGAAGGAAGGAAGGAAGGAAGGAAGGAAGGAAGGAAGGAAGGAAGGAAGAAAAAGGGGCGCCTGGGTGGCTCAGCCATTAAGCGTCTGCCTTCAGCTCAGGTCATGATCCCAGGGTCCTGGGATCGAGCCCCACATCGGGCTCCCTGATCAGTAGGAGGCCTGCTTCTCCCTCTCCCACTCCCCCTGCTTCTGTTCCCTCTCTCGCTGCGTCTCTCTCTGTCAAATAAATAAATAAAATCTTTTAGGAAGGAAGAAGTAAAGAGGGAAAGAGGGAAAGAAAGGAAGGAAGGAAGAAAGGGAACTTCAACTAAAATTCAATTTAAAAAGAAAAAAATTTCCACTTCTAGTCTCCTATGTTGAAGCCCTTGAGCCTCTGTCTATGAGGTAACCAGCTGGCCCACTAATGCGTGATCCCTCCCAGAGGGGAAGATTGAGTGTCAAATGTTAAAAAATTCTACAAAGAGGGGTGCCTGGGAGGCTTAGTCAGTTAATTGTCCCACTCTTGACTTCCGCTCAGGTCATGATCTCGAGGTTGTGGAATCCAGCCCCACGTCGGGCTCCATGCTGGGCATGGAGCCTGCTTAAGATTCTCTCTCTCCCTCTCCCTCAGCCCCTCCCCACCCCAACTCACACATACTCTAAAAATTTCTAGAAAAAAACTCTTATGTCAACATTCCAAAGTAGCTCGGTTACAATATGCAGCACCCTGTGACACCATCTATTCACATATTCACTCACTCTCGCAACTAACATTAAGCTCTGTGTGTCAGGCTAGAGAGTGGGGAATAGCTTGTAGGGAATCAGGCCTGGAGACCAGTTAGGAGGCTGAGGTGACAATCCAGGAGGAACTGATGGAGCTTGCCTAAGGGTGGTGGCAATGGAGATGTTGATGAAAGAATAGACTGAAGAGTTCTTTAGAAGTTGGAATCGATATGACTTATTGGAAACAAGGACATTGGGGAAAAGGTAGTATCTTTGCTTGGGTCCTCAAAAAGCAAGGCCTGACACTCTGGAAAACAGTATGGGGGTTCCTCAAAAAGTTGAAAATAGAGCTATCTTACAACCCAGCAATTGCCTACTGGATATTTACCCCAAAGATATAAATGTAGTGATCTGAAGGGGTACGTGCACCCCAGTGTTTATTGCAGCAATGTCCACAATAGCCAAACTATGGAAAGAGCCAAGATGTCCATCGACAGATGAATGGATAAAGAAGATGTGGTATATATATACCACATATACAACGGAATATTATGCAGCCATCAAAAAAAAAAAAGAAATCTTGCCATTTGCAACAACATGAATGGAACTAGAGGGTATTATGCTAAGCGAAATAACTCAATCAGAGAAAGACAAGTGTCATATGATCTCACTGATATGAGGAATTCTTAATCTCAGGAAACAAACTGAGGGTTGCTGGAGTGGTGGGGGGTGGGAGAGATGGGGTGGCTGGGTGATAGACATTGGGGAGGGTATGTCCTATGGTGAGCGCTGTGAATTGCGTAAGACTGATGAATCACAGACCTGTACCTCTGAAACAAATAATACATTATATGTTAAAAAAAAAAAAGAAGAAGAAGAAGATAGTAGGAAGGGAAAAATGAAGGGGGGATATCGGAGGGGGAGATGAACCATGAGAGACTATGGACTCTGAGAAACAAACTGAGGGTTCTAGAGGGGAGGGGGTGGGGGGATGGGTTAGCCTGGTGATGGGTATTAAAAAGGGCACGTACTGAATGGAGCACTGGGTGTTATATGCAAGCAATGGATCATGGAACACTACATCAAAAACTAATGATGTAATGAATGGTGACTAACATAACATAATAAAATAAAATTAAAAAATAAAAAAGCAAGTCCTGAGACCATAGTGATGGTCGTAACAATATATTTGGTAGATGCAAGCCCAAGAAAGTGAGAATGAAGACAAGTGGAGCGAGCAAGGACAGCCGTGCCAGAACTCAGTGAGCTGTGATGCCTCCCGGGCTCCTGGTTGGTGACAGGATGCAAAAAGAGTGCCTTGCTTAGTGCGCATGTGTATTCAGCCCACAAGACTCCTCAGAAGGGCTGCAAAGAACAAACAGAGCCTGAAGTAATCCACAAAGGAGAGAAAGGATAATTCTCACAGGTTATCTTCTCTCTTCCATTTATCAAGACAAAGAACCCTAAGGAAGGAGTGAGTGGAGTGGTAGAAAGTGATGAGTTAAATCTGAATGTTTCATTGGCTTTTGGGAGATGTCCAGATGGAAATGTCTGACAGGCAGTTGAATGTAGATGGAGTCTGGAGCTCAAGAGAAAGCCAGGTTATAGAAGGCTAGGTAAGCAGTGTGCGCTAGGCTGTGCCACCCAGAAACCCCCTCTAGGAATGAAGCACTCCTTCCCCCAGCTGCCAGGACTGTTGCCTGCTGGTGGCCCATGGCCAGATTCTTCTCCAAGAATTACCCTTTATCAAAGGAAGCTGCCTTGCCCGAGGGTGTACACCTGTTGTGTGCATCCAATGACACGTTGATGTGGGGTTAAAAAGGCCTGTCCCCTTTGTCTCAATTCAGGTCATCCCTGAAAGGCCATGCCAGCTCTCGAGTTCTCTAGAGTTGGATGGTGCCCCTGTTGTATCTACATCGCCAATCCCGCTTCCTTTATCCCACTCCCAAGGTGGTTTCTAGAGCACCCACCCCCATATACCACCTGCATGCAAATTTCTGGGTCGGAGTCTCCCAGACAACTTGACCCAAGATTAAGTGGAACCTGAGGATGTGAGAGTTCCTGGGAGAGTGCCTGGGAGGCTTAGTCAGTTAATTGTCCCACTCTTGACTGGGACAAGTGGACAACTCTTTCAAGAAGCTTGTCTGTGACAAGGAAGGAAGATTCCTGCAGAGAGGTACTCTCAAAGGAGGATGGTTTTGCTTTTTGTTTTTTGTTTTTTTTTTTAATTGGGAAACACTAAGCATTTTTATCTGCTGACGGCAAAGAGCCAGTTGAGAGAGAAGAAGGGAAGATTCTGGATAGAAAAAGAACCCTGGGAAGAGATAGGGTCCAAACGACAGGTAGAAGGATTGCCTCCTAGAAGAGGGAGACGTTCCCTATGAGGAGAATGAGGGAGAAGGAGAGGATGAGTGTGGAGGTAGGTGAATTCATTTTCACTGTAGGGAAGGTTAGATCATCTGCTGAGAGGAAGACGAACTCAGGGAAAGTCAGAAGCTTGAAGACAGTGGAGAACATCAGAAATAGGCACTGAGGCAGCGGCAGGGAGAGTCGCCGGGCAGAAATGCCACATAATGACTGAGCAGTGATGAGGGCTGCCGGAGAGTGAGGTCACCAGGAATTTATAGTGGCAATCATCACAGCACTCAACTTGCTTTGTTATAATTATTCACAGGCCTCTCTCCACACATACACCTGACAGGCTGGAGCACCCACTAAATTTTGAAGCAATGAATGGACCCAGTTTAAATGAGCCCTCCAGTCAAAGGGCCTCGTCTCTTCCACCAACACAGTTTCATCAACTAAAACCATATGACAGCTATCTTGGGTCTCTTGCTCCCTGATACTTTTAGTCTCAAGAAACGTTGAGGTGGAAAATATGCTTTTGTACAAGTTTATCATATGTTCTATATGTATCCTTGGTAATGCATGTATGCATTAAACAGTTTCCCAAAGATCACTGGGTAGGACAAGGCAGAGTTCAGGCTAACCCAGGTCACCTAACTCTCTTTTCCATACACTCTGCTATGAGATACGCAGTGTGAAACTGCCAATGAGTTCCAGATGATTCGGTAGGCCTTCAATATTTCCCTCCTTCCTTCTTCTCTCCCTCCCCCCCTTCTTTCCCTCCCTCCCCTGCTCCTTCCTACTCCCCCTCCCGCCATCTTTCCTCCCTGAGCATGGTAGACCTCTTGGAATCTTTTCTGACCTCCCTACTAAGCTGTCCCCCCCAGCTTCATTATGTTCAGCCCTCATTTGCACATGCTCTTGACACCTGGTGTTTGGTGGCAGAAATGGCTGATAAAATTCCACACTGATTAATTTCATGTTTAATCTAACTGATACTTCTGTAGCCTTTGCAAATAACCTTTTTGAACAAAAACTGCAACGGCTCATTCCAAACCCGATCAAAGAGGTATGCATGACTCACAGCCACTAAATAAACATTGATGCCTGATGGCAGTAATATGGCTATTTATATTCAGAGCCTGATTTAACCAGTGGCATTCCTGTAATAAGATAATAAGCATGAGCTGTTTACTAGAAAAAAAGGAGAGTCTGTGGTGCTGGTGTTCAATAAAATCTCTTAACAGGCAAATGAGTCTCTGAAATTGGTTGGCAAATACATCCAGAATGAGATGTGCTAATTAGTTGCTGTTACTGATTTTCTAAAATAAAGAGTTTAAACTTAAATTAGCCCTGAAATTTAGTACAATAAAAAATGCTGGATGTATGATACGTTGAAAATCTTATAGATTATGCCTAATTTATGTCCAGCGATACAATTAAGAAGAAAAGAACTCTGCACCTAAATCACTAGAATTTAAACAGAGACTAAGAAGAGGTTTTATATGTAGAGAATTATAAGCATAGATATTTGAATCTCAGGTTCGAGGGTTTTTTTTCTATTCAGAGAGCATTTGTAGGTGATCCTCTTGGCTATACTGGCAGAGGTATCTATGACTATAAGCCCTTGAATTTTTAAATAGAAAGATCAAAGGAATGCAAGAGTTATCTTAATAGCATTTGGATACCCTTTAAAAATAGATTAACCTAGGGCGCCTGGGTGGCTCAGTTGGTTGGGCGACTGCCTTCGGCTCAGGTCATGATCCTGGAGTCCCAGGATCAAGTCCCGCATCGGGCTCCCTGCTTCGCAGGGAGTCTGCTTCTCCCTCTCCCGCTCCCCCTTCTCGTGCTCACTCTCTCTCTCTCTCAAATAAATAAATAAAATTTTAGAAATAAATAAATAAATAAATAAAATAAAAATAGATTAACCTATTCAGAACCAAGATCACGAGATTCTAGGTAAGCACAGAGGAGACAATCGTCTGGATTCAGAAATAAACGATGAACACGCCAAGCTTTGAAGCTTCCCCCAACACCTTCCAGCACTGTTTTTCCTCCACTGAAGGAAAAGCAGCAAGCACCTCGTGCGTGCTTCCTTTCTCTTCCTGCTCTCACTCCATGCGGCCCCTTCTACCTGCTAAGGATGCATCTTCAAACCTCTATTTGTACGGCTTCCTTCACCAAGTTGGAGAGGACTTGCTTCTCTGGACTCGCAACTTCAAATAGTGAGATGATCTCAGGAGGCAATCAAATATTTTTTTAAATCAAATATTGCATCTAAACAGATATGGCCACGTAACAAGAGGATTTGGGTTGTGTCTCCACCTTTTTTTTTTTCTTTTTCCAAAAACCAAATATGAATTCAAGAAACTGCTGTTTGCATTTAGCTGGTGGAGATAATGTTGGTTTTCCCAGAGCACATGGTCATTCTTTGAAAGCCAGCTAGATGAGCAGATGTGAGTGCTCTAGCCCAAAGTAGTAATGTTCCTAAAGTCAGCAATGAGTTAATTCATTCATTTGGGTCCTATTTATCTATAGTTAAGCAGACAAAAGTTGATCATTTATTTGCTCTAATTAAGATTTTTAGTCTTTATCAGAGTTACTTTAGTCACCAGGGGTAATTGATTATGTACATCTTTGTTTCCATTTTATAGTGGGGACTCCCAGCTCAGGTAGCAATGTTTCCAACTATTACTGAGGCCCTAGAATTATGGAGGACAGTGTCATATAGGCTAACTAATAACTGAAATTATAAATAGAATTCTGAGTCATAAACAGGTGGTCTTCCCTGTATTTTTCAATGGTATTAAAGTTCTCTTGAAACCAACTCTGGATAGCTTAAGACAAAAGGGAATTTGCTCAAAAGGATATTCATAACCTTACAAGATGTAAGATTGAACAACCACTGCTCAGAAGTCAAGAATCACACCAACTCCAGAGAAATGAAAACAAGAGTTTCTGGGCTCACCCATTTTTGGAACTCAGCAACTAACATCTCCTGGTTCCTTTGTTTCTTTTTTTAAGATTCCATATTCTTAGACAAGAAAATCTGGTTGGTCCAGCTTGACTCAAACAAATCAGTTATGACTAACAGAAGAGGGGGACAAGGTCACATGATACAGACACAGCTTCTGTGGAAGTCTCCAGAGATAGTAAGATGGTTGTCAGCTGGGCAGCAAACCCAACAGTCCTCTACCAGTGCTCCTCCAAGTACGGGTCCATAGCTTGATGCCAACCCAAGAGCGGATAAAGAGTATGCATCAGAATCTGAATCAACATACTGCTAACTTTCTCAGGAAAGTATTTCTATTAAAAAAAAAAATGTCAGCTGAACTTAAAAAGTGTACTTAGAGATACAGTTTGTTTACATTCTGGTTCATTACTTCTTACCTCCTCTTGGACCAGTAGCAAAGAGTTTGCTGGTAGGCAACTGCCTGTGGACCACTCCTTGAGTAGAAGTCTCTTCTCTTCAGTCCTTGTCTGACTTTATGGGATGGTACCAGAGTAATCAAGAACATAGGCTTTGAAGTTGCCTGGGTTTTAGTTCTTGCTATGCCTAATAGCCGAATGACCTGGGGTAAATAAATACTCCTAGCCTCATTTTCTTAATCTACATGAGAGATAACAATACTACCAGATTTGTCAGGACTCTTTCAATCGCAGGCAGCAGAAGTTCAAATCATTAGGTTAAACCAGAAAAAAATCTGGAAGAAAAAAAATGGCAGTTTATATGGTTCAAACCAATGGTTCAAGCAAAAAGAGATTTTATTGGTTTATGAAACTGGAAAGCATAATAGTGGAGTAGGTACCATAATATATCTGAATCTAGGGCTCAAATGGATAAAGAGAAACTGTCTTTTCCAGCAACCAGAATCAGATAATATGGCATATAAAAACTCTAACTGTCCCCCCTTGGGTCATTCTCCCAACCCTCAGCCCAATCACTATCAAAAAAGACACAGTTTCATGATGGGCCAAGCTTGGGTCATATACTTGGGAGTAGTCAGAGCACTATGATTAACAGATTGGCAGGCCTATCAGCTAAACCCTTTGTCTTATTTCGTCATAACCCTAATGTCTAGCACCTAATAGGTGCCCCCCAAATTAGGTAAATAAATGATTAGGAAAGGGGTAATGTGTAGCCCCTCTAGTCTAAAGAGGGGGCAGACTATAGCAATAAAATTCCATAATAAATGCCTACATCATATGGCTCTTGTAAAGATTAACTAAGAATGTGACACACATGGGACAGGGCCTGACACATAATGGCACTTTCATCTACAGTATAGACCAGGTCAG
This sequence comes from Mirounga leonina, assembly GCF_011800145.1. NCBI lineage: Eukaryota > Metazoa > Chordata > Mammalia > Carnivora > Phocidae > Mirounga > Mirounga leonina. The sequence continues at coordinate 1,796,470 of NW_023270826.1, read as the reverse complement.
GGTAGAAGCCCACATTTTCCATGTGTGACTTGCACGTAGGCGCCTAAGTTTCTCAGTCAACCGAATGAGCTAATAAGTGAACTCATGAATAGACAATGAGAAATCTGGATCCTATATCTTCCCCTGGAAAATGTCTTTCATCCTATTGCAATTTTTATTTTGTCTGAAGTTTTCCTCTGAATAACCAGACAAGAATCATACAAACAATAGGGCAAAAGCAAACAGGCTTTGAATTACAATAGGAGGCATTTTAGTTAGAAACCTACATTGAGAAAACCTCCTAGAGTCTGGAAAACAAATCTTCTTCAGTGAAACTTCAAGAAAACAGGCTGATTTTCATCACAGTTCTTTCTGGTGGCAGAAAAGGGACAGGTGACTTTGAAGAGCCCTTGCCCAGCGACTGGCAGCATTTGTAGGTCACATTCCAATCCAACAGAGGGCAAGGGAAGGGGGACGGGAGCAGGAGATACAATCAGAATGTTTGACTTGGCAGGTGTCCACAGAGCTCATCTAAGTCTAACCCCAGATTTTACTGAGGAGGGAACTGAGGCCTGGAGGAATGAAGGGGCTTGCCTGAGGGTCACCGTGAGGCCCCTGGGAAGGGGCAGAGCTGAGTCCAGATTCTTTTTAGTCCACGTCCAGTATTCGTCCTCCACACCACACCACAGGCAGTGGTGGCTCAGAGTGCCCCAACAGTGCCCCGTCCCCCATGATTAGGTGGACAGGAAAGCAGGCAGGGAATGGTAATACTTTAGGGAGAAATCAGTGAAGACCTTCATGTGGTAAAGGGTCAAAGGATGGGGATTAGTGTACCCTGAAGAATAATCTGTCTCCCACTTTTGGTCACCAATCCCCCATGTATGACTAACCTATACCTTTCCACCTGCCACCTGAAGAGAATCCAAAACGTGAACAATGTTTTTTAAAAAATGACATGTGTCAAGCAATTTGAGCAAATAACAAATTCAGTTCTTTTGTGAACAGTTCATTTTCTAAAATAAAATTCAGGACAAATGAATCAGACAAAGGATATTTGAGCCTTTTCTGAATAGAAAAAACATACATTTAGGTGCCAACATGCTGACTTTGTGGGTTTAGGAGAATAGGCAGGTTATTTGCAATTGGAACTAATCCAAAATCCAAGACATGTGCTCACTTAGAGGGTAAGGGTATCATATTTGTGGTGGACCATAAGTTACCCACCCAATAGTGATTCTCGCCTTCCTCGCTGTCAGAGCTCCCACATTGCTAGGACTGACAGAATGCCCAGCTTCAGTTTATGACTTACATGAGATGTAAGTAAAAGACATCGAGGCTTTCTAGAAAGCCCCCTTTAAAGGGAATGACTCAGATGACAGGCCCCTTCTGTTCCTCTTTCTATATCTTTCAGATGCTGGGGTCAAGTGGCTGGAGCTCTAGAAATCATACTATAAGCACGGGATGAAGATTCACCCTAGGGATTGTGGAATGGCAAGCTGCCCAGACCTTGGATCCCCAAAAAGCTCATGGCACTGCCACATCAACCCTACACTGCCCACTTCTGAACACCTTATTAGAGGAAAGGAAAAGAAAGTTCTGTGTTGCTTAAATCAATTTTCAGATCAGCCAAGTACAGTTTCTGACTGATACAAACACACAGCGTGCCCTTGGCAAAGTAACTTCTTTAGCCCCTTCATGTCTCAGTTTCTTACTCTTTGAAGTTGAGTAAGAGTACTAACCAGTTTTAAAGAACACATAATACAGTGATTTTAATATTCTGTTTACTAAAGCCCTAGAAAATTTTTGGAGGTAGTCCAAAGGAGGAAGGGGGTAAATACATGGGTATCTGAATGCCCAATATTCAATCAGAACAGTTCCTCTTCTATTTGATTTTTATTTTGGGTTTCCAAGTAAGATTTCATTTGGAGGGGGTGAAAAAAGAATTTAAAGGCCAAAAGAATTTGAAAATCACTGGCAGGGAAAAATGTTTAGTCCTTTGTATGTGAGAAGGACACTTGGGGCGTACCACTAATCCTGAGATGATACTTTTCTAACATCGCCAATGGATCTAATGATGCCAGTTCGATGCTTCTTGAGACCAATATCTCACACCTGTAGACCAGCCTAAGGGAGCAGCCTGGGGCCACGGAGCAGTGCAAAGTGCCCTGACCCATGCAGGAATAAAATCAGTCACCCCCACTACCTCCAAGCTGCACTCTAACCCTCTGAAGGATAACAAGCCAGAGAGCCATGCCCAGCTGCACTCTGAGGTGTTACATAGAGACTGGAGGAATCTAGGGAGCTGTGTCCAGAAGGAAGGCATTTTGTCCATCACTGGCTCTTGTTACCTCCCATAGCCCTGACCTCTCTAACCCATCAGACTTAGCGTAATTCTTTATTCAAGGGTTCAGTAGTCTTCCATATAGGAAAAAGTTCCCAACTGAGATTTTGGGAAGGCAAAAGGGAACAGGAATGGGAACAGGACCGGGACGGGACAGGAAGGGAAGGGAAGGGAAGGGAGGCAGTCCTGGGCCTTTCACAAACTTTGACTTCTAATCATGCTATCTCTTAGCAGAACATCTCACCTGGGCCTTGGAGAAAGAGCTAAACTTACAAAGATCTTGGGATCTTGGAAATCAGCATCTGTCTGTCAAATCCCCAAAAATGATACACACCAGGCTCATTGGTTATAGAAGTCTCCTCTGCACACTCTGCCACCTCAAATAATAAGCAGCAGCGGAGGGCTGAGGACTGGCATCTGCTCCACCAGAGTCCCTGAAGGAATCCCACCCCTGACTCCAAATTCTCCTTCCCAACTGCCTTGCTTTCAACTTTGACTTGCCAATCAAGCCACGGCTTGTCCTACTCAAGTCCTTGGCTTTGTTTCTCTGAACATGATCATTGCCCATCTGTTTTTCTTTGTTGGGGGTCATGTCCCAATGCTGAGCCCCCAGCCTCATGAGCTCTGTCCTTAATTACCTCTTGCTAACTCTGCACACTATCTCCAGGCTACATATGTGCCCATTCAGAGCACTCCAAACTGCCAAAATCTAGACTCTTCTGTCTGCCTTTCTTTCTTTCTCATCTTCTCAAACATCTCTACACAAGCACACTTCATTCAAATAGGTCATTCAAATAGCAGCTATCCTATTGCATTGCATCTTACCTCTTTCTTTTCCACCCCAACTCCACCTTTGCAAATACATCCTTCTGGGTAGGTTTTTGAATGATGATGAGGGCAATAAGAGGAAGGATGACATCAAAATTTAATAGATAGAATTTGCAGGGTAATTAAGAAGAGTAGATGGAAGGTCTGCTTCCTATCAGATTCAGTGAGGCAGATGGGAGTGCTAAATTTTGTCTCTTCGCCCTCTGCATGTATTTCTGCCTCTTTTCTATACTCCTCTCTGGATCACAGGGGTTGGAAGACTTAAAACCATATCTTCCTGACTCCTTTTCTGCTAGGATTTTAGATATGATTTACCTTCTGCCTTTAAAATGTCCTAACGTGCTATCTGGCGTACAGAAGGGAAGCGGAGGTCATTCTTTCTGGGACAGCAGTGACTGATGAACATGCTCCCACAAACACAAGCTTTCACAGTAGCCAGACTTCATGTTACACTCTCCAATGACCAGCCTCAAGGGTAATGGGCAGGTGTCCCTACCGGCAGCGATTTCCTGACCTCTGGGTAATAGTAGAGAGTAGATGGAAGAGAAAAAGAAGTCTTACTGGATTCAGTAAAGTGGATCAAGCCACATGCCTTTGGCTCCAGCTACTTAACCTCTCTTCTCCCCCCACCCCCATTACAGGGTCAAATAACTGAGACACTATTTCTTATAAATGAACTTTAAAATAAGTAGTATTGGAATAACTGATAGCCACAGATACAAGTCTGGTTTAATGTTCAAAAATCAATCCATATAGTCACCCACATTAATAAAGAGAAAAAATCCCTTGTGATTGTATCAATTGATGCAGAATGAACATCTGATAAAAATTCAACACCTATTCATGATTTTAAAAACTCTCAGAAAACTAGGAATAGCAGGAAACTGACTCAATTTGATAAAGAACATCAGTGAAAAATCCCATAGCTAATAAATTGTAAAAGACTGAATGTTTTTCCCCTAAGATCGTGCACAAGGTGGGGCGCCTGGGTGGCTTAGTCTGTTAAGCATCTGCCTTCGGCTCAGGTCATGATCCCAGGGTCTTGGGATCAAGCCCAGCATGGAGCCTGCTTCTCTCTTTCCCTCTGCCATTCCCCCCTCTTGTGTTCTCTGGCTCTCTCTCTCTCTCTCTCTCTTTCGAATAAATAAATAAAATAAAATAAAATAAAACAAAATAAAATAAAAGATCAGGTACAAGGTAAAGAGGTCTGCAAAGTTATCTGCTCTCATCACTGCTATTCCTGTGATCTAGCCAGCTCAATAAGGCAAGAAAAGAAAATAGAGGCATACAGATAAGAAAGTAAGAACTAAAAATGTCCCTCTTTGCAGATGCCACCATGGTCTACATAGAAATCCCAAGGAATCTGAAAAAAACATTCTGCAAACTAGTAGGTTCAACTACATCACAGATACAAGATCAACATACAAAAATCAATTGTAACAATAGAAAAATGAATTACATTTCTATATTCTTACAGTGACTTTGTGGACACAAATTAAAAATACAATACCATTTATAACCATTTATACACCATTTATCAAATAATACCATTTATCAAAAAAATATAGCAATGGAGTGACTGCTATTCACAGGTCTCTCAGCTGCTAGAGAGCCCCATTCTGAGATAAGACACCTCTCCACCCTGACTCTAGTAAAGAGGTCAGGAAACCTTGAGTAAGAGTAGAGGTACTAATTTCGGGCAGTTAATTACATTTTTTCAGCATCCATCTCCCTGAAGTTTTCACTGGGCAAATCCTTCAGGAGGACATCCTCATTAGCTATTCATTTTTCTTTTGCACTGACTGGAGAATGAAGCGACTGTTGGCTGTGTCACACAACTCGTTGAATTCACCCCTGGGTGAAGTGATCCTCAAATAATTACCAAATGTAGTTCAGGTAACTGAATTAGTGAATTACATTGGCTCCTTTGAGATGAAAGACTCTTTAGGAATGTGAAATACTTTGGTTCTTTGTTATTAATAACTTGAACAATGGAAGAACCCAAAGTAGTATTCAATATGCTCCAGGAATGGGATGACTAAAATTAAAGAATGCAATTGACTTTCATTTTCCATACTTTTCATTTCAATAGTCAGGACTGAATGTGACAAGTCATCAAATCCCCTCTGAGGTTAATAAGGCATCAACTACAGAACTCTGGGAAGAGAAAAATTCAGCCAAAGTGTGGCAAGTAGGTGGGTCCCCTTTCTATGGTTTATTGTCATTTCCTCTCACCCACCCTGTTACAGTTCTCTACGGGTGAAAACCTACCCTGACTTGCTTTCATTTTCTTCTGCCTTAGTCTAATTTTCCAAAATTAAGTGTCTCAACTACTTGCCCACCCTTCAGACAGACAATTGTACCCATCACTTGTACCCAACAGAGGAAAGTAGGATGCTCTCAGCTTAGTGCTCTGCCCTGGGTATGACAAAGACAGAAGCATAGAGGTGAATCCCCAGCAGAGAGTTTGACCTTGGGGCAGGAGGAATGGGAAGTGGTAAGGGAGGGGGCTTAGGGCTGGCAAATCAAACCCCAGCCTATGTGAGGTTGGTGAAGAGCTGAAGAAGGTGGAGATGCTGGATACAGGTGTCCTGCATTTATTAAATTAGATTTACAGTTCCTCATTTTCAGTTTTCATTTTGAAAGCATTGAGGGTTTTTCTATTTCTCCTCCTTGCTTTTCAAATACCTTTTTAAGTGTAATTTATTTGTTTTGAAATTGGAATAGGAAATCCATTCATGTAGTTCATAAGTCAAAGGCATACAATTTTACACAGTGAAGTCTCCCTCCCCGGCACATACTCCAGCCCTCCAGTTCCCCTCTAGAGGCATCAGGGTCACTGATTTCCTCTGTTTCCTTGCAGAAATATACAAGAAAATTTGTGCAAGGCACCTCTCACCATCTTTTTTTTTTTTAAAGATAGAATTGATTGATCGATTTGGGGGGAAGGAGACAGGAGAGAGAGGGAATCTCAAGCAGACTCCGTGCTGAGCATGGAGCCCAACGTCGGGTTCGATCCCATGACCCTGAGATCACAACCCCATGACCCCATCAGGACCCCAGTGGAAATCAAGACTCCCCCAACCGACTGCGCCACCCAGACACCCCACCTCTCACCATCTTTTATTTACACAAATGGCAATCCACTATTCTGTTACATTCCTTTTTTTTGCTTAATATATACCAGAGGTCACTCCACACCAGTACACAAAGAGCTCCTCAATCTTTCTCCATGATGCGTAGTAATCCATTATATTAACATAGTACCATTTGTCTAACCACTCTCCCATTAGTGATCGTTTCCATTATTTCCTTTTTTTTGATACTACAAAAAATGCTGCAATGAATAAACCTTGTTCAACAAGTGATTTCCACATCTAGGAGTATGTTGTAATTTAATAGAATTGCTAGTAATAGAATTATTATAAATAATTCCTATAAGTAAAATCACTGAATCAAAGATTATATATATTTGTAATTTTGATAGAGACTGCCAAATTGCCAATCCAAGTCACCTGACCCAATATCCTTCACCCACTTTTGCATTGCGTTATTGGTCTTTTTCCTAAGGATTATGTAGCAATGAATTGCAAATATGTTTCCCAATTTGTCTAATGACTTTTGACTCCCCTTTTGGGTTTTTTTTTTGCATGCACATTATTAAAAACATGGTTGAATGTTTCAATCTTTTATTTTATAACTGCTATAATTTGTGTCATATCTTAAAAGGTTTTCTTTGGTCATAAATTACAACCAAAAAAAAGAGTCCATATGTCTTCTCGTACTTTTATGGTTTCACATTTTTATATTTAAAATCTTGGACCCATTTGGAATTTCTTTGGTAAAGTATGAGGTATGGCTCCAATTTTATTTATGTATCCATTGTGATAGCTGGCTACCATGTTGTCCAAACACCACTGATAAAACATCTAGTTTTCCCCACTGATTTGAAATGAGACCTGTATTATTTGCTAAATCCCTGTCTGTTTTGGGGTCTCCTTCTTGACATTGATTTTGTTTCAATTTCTCTATTCATGAGCCAGTGGTACCCTATTTTAATGTTTTGGAACTTAACTAAAATTAATTGTACTACAGTTTTTAAAGCTTTACTTATCTATCTCCCCAAAGCAATGAGGTTTCTTCTCTGCATCTTATAACTTTGTTCACTTCCCCTCAGATAGCTCATGACCAATTTTTTTCTTAATCTCCCAGAAAAAGAAATTTGGCTTCTACCAGCTGAGTGGCAGAGGCAAATAAATGGAATAACGTTGGGCCTATAAGGAGAAAATCACAGGAATATCATATTTTACTTTTCCAAATCCTAGTGCATGACAGAGTCTTGGGGAACATGCTCTTTTGTTTCTAAGGCCATCACTTTAAAATCAAGTTATATTTGATGAATATTTATTATATGGCAAGTTGTTTCAGTTAGGATGTTTTTGGCTTCAAGTCATAAAAACAGATTCAAGCATCTTTAAACAATAAGGAAATGCATTCATTGCAATAACTGTAATTCTTAAGGGACAGAGGGTTGGGTAGGCAGTTTCAGTGGCCCAGCCATGTGATTACAGATCCAGGGTCTTACCATCTTTCTGCTCTGCATCCTCGGGCATCTGCTCCATCTCAAGCTGATGGCAAGATGGCTTCATTAATGCCAGGTCTCCCCTCCAGACATGACAACACCCTGAGAAAGAAGAGACAACATCTCTTTTGTTCTCTTAGGAGCAAGAAAACATTTCTCAGAAGTCTCCCATGTCTCGTTGGCCAGAATTGGGTATAATGCCCATTCCTGAGTCAACCTCTGGCAACAGGAATGTGATTACCTGCAGTCCAGACAGACCCACCCAATGAGGCTGGGGAAGGGTGAGTTTCCTCTAAGGCACACGGCTGCTTGGAAGAACACACATACCCGCACAAAACCTGGATTCAGGTAGTAACAGAAGTGGATAATGGATGCTGTTAACTAGTGCCCCATTTCCCTCTCTTTCTCTCTCCTGGCTGGATTCCTTTGCCAGACATCCAACAGTGTCCTCCCCCACACATGCTTACTGTTTGAATGGTAATGTATTAACTACAAACTCATTTATTCAATAAGCATTTACTGAACTCATACTAAACACCCAATACTGTGTGAGGAGCTGAGGACTGGGAAAAGGAAAGACAGGGAACCTGATCCTGATCTCAATGATGTCATGGAAGAGCAGAAAATTGAGGAATTCCACAGTACCATGATAAATGCTATGTCCATAATTTAAGGGTGCTATGGGGGTCCTAAAGACTGAGCAACTTCGTGGGGGAAGGGTAGAACAAACAGGGACTATTCCAGCTGAGCTTGAAAAGATGAGCAGGTGATGGAAGAAGAAGAAGTAGGGGAAACAGCTGTACAAAGGACAGAGAGGACACTGGCGTGGCGCTGAGGTTCTGTCAAGCTGTTGAATTCGGGGCTGCAGTGCTACTCTACCCAGGACACAAAGGCACCTGGGGGGGAGCTTTGGGCCTGGCTAGCAACTTCTGTTTGCACTGTTCAAGAGACGTCACCAGTGGATACCATCCCTAAGAAGTTCTGGAAGCAGTTCAAGCTAATTGTAGCAAGCACAAATAGAAGATTATTAATTAACCTTCTAAGGTCACAGACCACATCTCAGAGACCACTAAATCTTCTCTCTCACTTCACAGTCAAGCTCCTGGCAAAAAGATATCCATACTAACAGTCTCCTCACCTCCATTCAATCCTCAACTCCAACCCACTGATGGTAACAATATGGTGGTTGCTCCTGCTAAGGTCACTAGTGGCCTCAATAACTGCAAGACACCAAACTGAATAAAACCACCACCACCAACAACAACAACAGCAACAACAACAACAACAACAACACTCTCACATTCTACCTTCTCAGCATACTGACCTATGTATAATTCACTAATTACCTTGATTAACATCTTTAGAGACCCCAGGCAGCGAAAGTATGATTTCTCGCTCCCATTTCAATATGAAATTAGAATTTAAAACAATCCTAAATCATAAATACCAAATTCTTTCAAAAACAAAATCAATCTCTCTGGCTCTGAGTACTCCTGTTTGTTTAAGCACATGGGTGGTCCACCAGGGGAATAATCCAGCAATAAACACATTTGTATCTTGTTTGTACTGGGCTAAACAGTGTTCTCCCAAAAGATCTATCCATCCAGAACCTCAGAATGTAATCTTATTTGGCCTTTGCAGATGTAATTAAGGTAAAGATCTTTAGATGAGATCATCCTGGATTAGGGTGAGCCCTAAATCCCATGACAAGTATTCTTATAAGACACAGAAACAGAACCGTAGAGACCAACGAATATGTGAAGACAAAGGCAGAGATTGAAGCAATGTATCTACAAGTAAAGGAATGCCAAGAATTATTGACAGCCACCGGAAGGTAGGAGAGAAGCATAGAACAGATTCTCCCCCAGAGCCTCCAGCAGAAACCACCGCTGCTGACACCTTAATTTCAGACTTCTGGCCTCCAGAACTGTGAGAGAATACATTTCTGTTCTTTCAAGCCACCCAGTTGCAGTAATTTGTTACATCAGGGCAAGGCATTATTGCAACAATTCTCATGCTTGCAAACACACACACACACACACACACACACACTATATATATATATATATATATATATATACACACACACACATATATTGCCTGCACTTTTCCGGGGGGATCCATGGCCCAATTACCCAGCAGCCAGTACCTAAGCCCATTTCCACACTAGCTGGGTTTCCAGAGAGCCAAAGCCCTGTTCAGTAATAGTAATATGCTGGCTTTCTCCAACATTTACATCCTCTGTTCACCAAGGAATGGCTAAAGGAGACTGGGGGTCCCCTGAGTGGGGACACAGGGTAACTGCCAGGGTCCCCACCGCTGCTCCATCACTGTAAATGAGTAGACCTTACGAATGAATGGGTCCACTGGGTAGTTTAACTAGCGTCGGAACAAAGTCAAACATTTTGTTCTGGAATCTTGGACGTCCACAGAAAAGGCCTGAGGTAGAGGCAAACCAGAACACAGGACCTCTCCTCCCTGGAAGGCTACCCTTCTGCCCTCCCCTGCCCCAACTCTCACCCCTTTCCCAATTCTCCCCTCACCCCTTTCCCAATTCACCCCTCACCCTGGTGAACGTTCCCAGCCAGCCCAGGCCTTGAACCACCCACGCCAGCTTACTCCCCATTCATTCACTCGCTCATTCAGCAAACATCCACAGGCACCTACTGTGTGTCAGTCATCGTGCCAGGCCCTGGAGACCCAGGGCTGCCAGACCCAGGCTGCTTGCCAGGCCCCGCTGGGGAGAGCAGAGGAGCTGTCCCTCCGCTCCTCTCATCCCAGGCACGCTCCACACAAGGCCTTCTCTTCAGAGAACCATGGCTTCGCCATTCCTTTCAGAGGCCGCACCCTGCTGCAGGAGCAGTGGCTCAGAAAATCTGTCCTTTCACTTGCATTATAGGATTTTTTAAAAAGCCGCTGCAGCAGCAGGGACAGCCGCCTTACCTTCCAGAAGCCTGTGGCTTAGGCTAATATTTACATGCATTTGCATTTCCTTTGTACACGAGGATGGGGAGAAAGGGTGGGGAAGGAAGTTTTGCCAAGGAATGAAAATGTGCCCTGAGCCAATCCTCAAAGTGCGATGGCAGTTGCCAATTGAAAATCAAGAAGCGACTTTTGAGCTACCATTCAGGTGATTTCTATCGCTCCCACCCTGGCTCTCCTTCGCAGGCAAACTCCTGTCTCCTTAGCTGCCCTGTGCATCTGGTCGCATCAGCTGTGGGCCAGCTCTATTTTGTCTGGGTCTCACAGGCCCTGGGAATCGTCTTTCTCCCCTCATTCTTCGGGTTTGGGTCATTTTCAGAGAGCTCTGTGGGCACCCTCTGGTGGCTGACTGGAAACTTTACCTGCAGAAACTGCAGTTGAACAGGATGGCTTTACGTCGCAGCCACACTCTTCCGGTGGGTGTCGGAAAGGGCCAGCGTATCTGCTGTACTTTGTACCACCTCTCCCCTCCCACGGTACGGGAGATGGAGACTGGGACGGTAGCTCTGTCCTCTCAGGAGGCAGGGTACTTTACGGAAAGGGCAGAGCCAAGAAACAAGGCATGATATGTGGGTTGCGGCTTTCCCAGCTCAGCCTGGGTGAGGAGGATGAGGGCAGCAGATCTTTGGGCTCTCAGAGTCCAAAGTCCTCAGAGTGAGGACTCACCTCACTGTAGCTCAGGGGCAGGCCAGGCTCCTGGAATGGCTCTCTTCCCAGAATTCCTGCCCCTCTGCCAGGCCAAGGGGCAACCATTCCCGAGAATCTTCCTCATCTTCTTTTTTTTTTTAAGATTTTATTTATTTATTTGAGACAGAGAGAATGAGAGACAGAGAGCATGAGAGGGAGGAGGGTCAGAGGGAGAAGCAGACTCACCGACGAGCAGGGAGCCCGATGCGGGACTCGATCCCGGGACTCCAGGATCATGACCTGAGCCGAAGGCAGTCGCTTAACCAACTGAGCCACCCTCTTCCTGAGGCGCCCCTCTTCCTCATCTTCTGAGAAGGACTGGGACGGGAGGGAGGGAGGAGTCACGGCGGGAAGAACCTTCCACCTGAGGATGACCGCCCCACAGGCCTTAAAATCAGAGGATCTAATGAGCATTACTGTTCTGTCAACACCATCAGTACCACCACCTGATATTCTTTAGCCTCAGGATACTTCCTAAAGTCATTTAATATTACCTTCATTTTGCAAAAAGAGGTTCCAAGAGGTTCACTACTAATGGGACTTCCCGGGGCCTGCCAGTGTAGGCCCTGACTGAGTTTTCCCTCCTGCCTGGTGGCGCTCTGGCATATTGACCAGTAGCAGCTGTGGGTCTCAGCCACATCCCGCCCGTGTCAGTCTGTCAAAGCAAGCCACACGGGAACAGGCGAATTGTGAGGAGGCCTTTAAAAGGCAGGATCTTAAAGAAGGCTATCCTGGAGGCACAGGAGGGTGGCAATATCACAAGTGGGTTCCAGAAGCTGGAAACAGAACCAGCTTGCTCCGATTCCAGACGCCTTGGTTGGAGGCCTAAGCCATAGCATTTACCTGGAAACAAAGAAGCATTGTCTACCAGGAGCAGTCTTCTTTATTGCGACCATTTTTCATTGGCTTTTTTTCCACAAGCAGGCCGCAGGGCAGAAGGGAAGCCCAGCTCCCCGTGAGCCATCAGTCACCCCACACTGGCCGTGGCAGCCCTGTTCCGCCCAGCCAGGTCTCACAATGCCGCTGGGGAAAGCCTAGAAGCTAAGACTGGAACAGAGCAAAGAGGCCAGTGTGAGCACAACCTGAGGAAACAGACAGCTCAACCACCCACGGAGCCACCCACCCATAGGCAGGGCCATAGGTCCTGATAAATCTGAACTGCGCCCTCGTGGGTTGCTCCCCCCAGCTTGTGCTCCCAGACGGATGCGGATACTGATGTTGGGTTAGGACTGCAGTCCCCAGATGTGCCCTCGCGTGGGGATGGAGCAGCCAACATGGTCATCACAGCTAAGGGACTGCTGGCTAGGTGCAGCTCAACTACCCACTCCGAGCCCTTCACCCAGATTAACTCATTAGTCTTCGTGACAGCCGAATAAAGGAGGTGCTGTTATTACCCCCATAAAACAGGACACCACGATGGAGAAATTCAATAACTCGACCCACCTCGCGCCTATTGTCAGTGGGGGAGTCAGGATTCACATCTGGCCACCTTGCTCCACAGCCTGTGCTCTTAAACCCCCTCATCCTACAGTGTCCCAGAGTGTGGGGCACAAGCTCTTCTATCCCTCCCGGAAGCGGCCGCACAGCCTACGCGCTAGTGTCTCCATCTTACTGACGTGAACACTGAGTCATGGAGGAGTTAAACAGGGTTCTACAGCGGGCAAGAGGCAGAGTCAGAATTTGAATCGAGGTAGCTAGACTCCTGAGCCCCAGCTCTAATCATCACATTCAACCACCTCCCTCTCAGCTAGAGCAATTCCCCAAAGCTTCCACTCACTTGGTTTTGCAAATTTCCTCCTAGACATTGGCCAGCGCCAGGCTGGTTTGGGAGCTGGCCCCGAAGCCCAGGGAGTAGCCCTCCTCCCTCCTAAAAGGCATATCGGAGAAGGCTCCTCCCTCTCTGCACACTGCTCCTGGGATGGGTTCATGGCCACCTGCCTCTGACTAGCAAGGTCATACCAGTCTTGCTTATGCCCAGGTCACCCCCACCTTTCTGGGGCTTCCAAGTCCAGGAAGGTAGCTCTCTCTTCCTTAGCCAGATGATTCCAATTTCTCTGGAATTTTATGGGACACAAAGGCAAATCCAGTTCCTCCACTGGCTCCCCAGGGCTCCCCGCAGGTGGCCATTCAAGAAATTAGGGAGTGAGTTGCTCAGCCACAGCCTTGATCCCGATGGGCCAACATTCATAGGGCGTTGCCACAATTTAGGGCCTAAAGTCTTAGGCAAATTTTTCTCCTTTCTGGCTTATTGATTATCTACCTGGCTACCTTCCAAAACTGACACTGGCCTTTGTCTTTCAAGGTTTGTGTCCTGCTGTGTTGGGCAATTGAGTTTTATCAAATGGGATCAACACCATGAGATCGACTTCAAATTGCCTGGTGCCAGTTTTCCATTTGTCCCTCCCCCCATTCACACTTCTCCCAGGGTACTGACCTAGAAGGACAATATCAATAGATTCCTTGTCCTCTGGCTTTCATTGGGTTCATCCAGTGGAGGTCACTGGCAGTAAATAAGTAGGCAGGAGGTGAGAGAGGCCAGAGTGGTTGTCCTGCCAGGTTCCCTTGAGTTATCTGAGTCACTCTCCTGACCATAACATATATATTCCTGTATCCACTGGTAGGTAACAATCTACCTCAAACACTTAGTAACCAAAAACAATTAACAACCACTTATTTTAATGATGAACCTATAATTTGGACAGGGCTCAGAGAGGTGACTCAACTCTGTTCCATGTGGCATAAGCTGGGGCAGCTTGACTGGGGCTAGAGAATCCACTTCCAAGATGGCTGACAAGTTGGTGCTGGTTATCATTTGGGTGAACCTAATCAGGGCTGCTAACAGAGACCTTCAGTTCTCCAGGTAGGCCTCTCCTTGGGGCTGTTAGACTTCCTCCCAGCGCAGTGAGTGGCCTGAGAGCGCAGAAATGGAAGCTGCCAATCTGTTAAGGCCTGGGCCTAGAAACTGGCATGACATCACTTCTGCTATGTTGGTCAAAGCAGTCACAGAGGCCCTGATTCAAGGGGGGAGAACACAGACCCCACTCCTGATGAAAGGAGTATCAAAGAATTTTAGACTTTAATTCCATTTAATCCACCACAGTTTATAAGCGGTCTCTCCTACAGCTACCTTTCCAGGGTCCAATAAGTGATCTCTCCCCTTGTTCCATCAGCCCAGGAGTGGAGCCGCGGGCTCCTTATTAGTGCTTGTCCCAAGGTACTGTACTGTCCCTGGTTTGATTTACCTATACCCTGATCACACATTTGTAATAGCCTCTTTATTAAACTCCCCCTCAAAATATCCAGCTTGGGTGTATGCAGGTACTTGCCTGGACCCTGGCAATATTTCTCTGCCAAGTGCCTACTTCACCCCACGGGAATGTTCCATGAGACCACCCTCCTCAAAACCTCTCCTCCCGACTCCCACCAGTCTCAAAACTCCCCACAGTCCAATCTCCCTTCAGCTTTGCCTATCACTTTCCTTCTGGCCCTTGGAAGACCTCAGCTCAGTCAGGAAGAACTGGCTAACTTAGCAAAATAATTCATGCTTCCATGCTTCAAGGGTGCTCACACTTCATGCCCACCTCACCCAGGAAAATGTTTATACTACTGTACTTCCTCAAGAGTCAGATCTTAACCCAAATTCTTAAATTCTATGCTCATAAACACAGATATGTGTGAACCTCCAATTAGGCTAATAAAAAAGGGGTGTTCTGGTCAAGCTAGCCTTTCAGATCTCCTCAAACCACACAGACAACCTCCAAATCTTCCTACTCCCAACCTCCCACTTCCTACTTCAACCTCCCAAAGTTTGCCTTGACCTTGAATCCCTATGCAAAACCTGAAGATCTATTTTACTTCTTTTGATTTTCCCTGATAACTCTCCTGCCTCTAATGGGGGACCTATAGCCGATAAGTCCAGAGCCAGGGCAAAAGGGCATATTGACTGCCCCCATGTCTCATTTCATTCAGACAAGCGTATCACCAACCAGTGAAGAGGAACAAAGGTTGTCTTCCTATGACACTGCAAAAAAATAGCATTTTCTGGATTCTTATCTGGAACTCCAATAATTATGGTATCTGTCATGTATTTAATCAGCAGAACCCAAAAAGGCAGTGCTAAACAATTTCTGAAGCACTTTCTTCCCATCTATACTTCTAAAACTTCTTTTCATTCATTCATTCACTGAAGAAATATTTATCTGAACACTTGCTGTACATGGCGGGCAATGTACTAAGCACTGGGAATTGATGATGAGCAAAAACAGATGGACCGGAGGATACATCACTCAAATAATCACACAAATATATGTGAAATAACAAATTGCGATACCATTTTCCTTGTATTATGAGTGTGTATAACGGAGGGGGGGGACTGTCATCATCAAGGAGGTCAGGGATAAATATCCGTCACCCTTAAGTCCCACTGATGCTCCCACCCTCCACCAGGCTCATCCCCGCCCTGGGATGACCACAGAACAGCTAAAATGGAAGTGTTAGTCTGCGTTGCTTATAGCTCCCGGCTGCTAAGGGCTAGGGACTTCCTCTTACAACCCCCTGTCAGTTCCCCAGTCCAACCCTCCCACCCTGGGAGGTATCAGGAGCCGGAGGCCACCACTCCCATTAATGCGCGGGGAAGGGGGTTTCTGGAGTGGGTCTTAGTAGGAGGCTTCTTCTAAAGCAGAGCGAACCTTGTTCCATGGTGGCATGGCCAGGTCTTCTGTGACACCTACCTGCTGTCATGCCAAGCTGCCCAAGGAGTCGCTACCAACAAGTCCCAGCCCTATTAACGAGGATGCCTCAAAGGCAATGTTGCCCGAGAGGACAGTGGGGTATCTGGCTCAGCACCTTCGTCCACATTTTGAGAGAGCTGGTTTTTGTATCTTTCCTGAGTCCATGTGCAGCAGGGCTCTATGGACCTCTTTCTACCACTTACAAACTGTGGTGGATTATCCTGCTATTTACTTCCAGTTGCTTCTCTTCTTAGAGCTACTCGTGGCAGAAACTATACCTCTAGGCAGTACCCAAGGTTCTCTGGGCCCCACGTTCACTCTGTCTTCCAGTGAGCGCCAACTGCCAGCAGACAGCCCTCTGGGGACCTCTGTGCCCGCCTGACACCGCCCCTGTCGCTAGAGCAGACACCCACCAAGCTCCGCCCTTCCCGCGCGTGCACAGCACGTGTCTGCCTGGGCGGCCTCGTGCCCACACGTGAGGATGGATGTTCCTATCTGAGGATGCCAGTCTGCGGGGGCCACAAACCGGAGCTGAGGGAAACGTAAGCCAGGACTGGATTTCAGTGCCGCTTCTACCTCTTACCAGCGATGTGCGTTTGGGTAACAGCCTGCGACAGCCCCAGTTCCCTCACTGACGGAAAACGGAGATAATAATTTCCACCTCCTGAGAAGAAATAATGGCAACCCTAGTACAGTGCCGGGAACCCAGAAGGTGCTTGACAAATGCTAGTCTCCTTTCTGTTCTGACAAAGCCGCTCTGGCCAGAGATCCTGCAACTAGGTCTGTCCTCAGCCCACTGGCTCCGAAGGACTAGAGCAAAGGGGCAAATAACGTAAAACCACCCTCGAGCTGCCGAAATAAGGCACTTCCCCCGCTGAGAAGGACTGCGTCCTGAAGGCTGTGGAGGCGGAGGAGTCAGATCCCACCGGGAGCCACCCCTCCCCCAGGGGACGTCTGCGGGGTGGGGGAGGGGAGGTGCGCGGGGTCTAAGAGACCCTCTCAGTCCTGAGGGAGCAAGTGTGGACCTCGGAAAGGCTTCAGAGTCAGCCCACTGCTCTAGAATGCGGCCTTGACCCGACTCAGGCCAGTGCCTCCCTGCCCACCCCCGTCCTGAGGCAAGATGACTACACGGACTCCATCCTCCCTCGGAAAGAGCTAGCTTGGGCTCCGACCGCAAGAGGATCTGTGAGAAAGGGTCTGATGTCCCCGACAAAGCCTCAAGTGGATCTAGATGACCCCTCCAGGCTGAATCGGGAGTTTCTGAGACTCCCCCGGCCTGGCTTGGAAAGAGACCTGAGGAGGGAATCTGCAGGGGGGGTGGGGGGAGGGGCTCGGCTCAGCCAGCAAGCCTCCGGAGGGTCTGCACTAAATGCCTGTGGTTCTGCATGCCCAGAGGACAAGACTGCCTCTCCTTGGGCGACCTTGCTGGCAGCAGTGGCTTTGTTAGCCTGTGGACTTTCATCATATTCAAAGGATTCTACATTTGAAAAGAGTTAAGCTGGAGGAAGCTGGGGGAAAAAAAAGAGTCCGAGAAGGCCTACCCGGGTAGCAAGAGCCTTCAACCGAGTTGTCACCCCCCGGGCCTGAGTGGGTAGTACACAAAGAGGGCTTTTCTCTCCTACACACACTTTCCCAAAAGCAAGGGGCTACCGTAATAATAGTGATAATAACCCCATTTATTGAGAGTTGACCGTGTGCCCGGAACTCTACCGAGCGAGCGCCACTTTACATCTGGTGTTTAATTTACTCCTCACAAACGCCCCATGAGGTAGTCTCTCCATTTCACAAACAAGGAAACTGAGTCTCAGAGATGACCCACCACCGCCAGCCCCGGGTCATAATCGTTTTTAAGTGGTAAAGCCACAATTCTCAATTTGTGGAGAGTAATGAAGAAAAGTGTGGCATCTGAGAATTAGAGTCTCTCCTGGATAAGGGCTTCCAAGTTTATACACGGGAGGATCAGAAGGATCTCGAAGGGGTCCCCGTCATTCACTCGGGTTTTTCTGTCTCCCCTCCACCTAGGGCAGGAGGAGTGGATCCCGGGGCCCTCAACGGAACATCACCTCTTCCCTGCGAGAATTTGGCACATGCTGTCAACCGTGTAGGGAGGATGACGGTCCTTCCCTTCTTATCCCATCTACTTATTTAGGAAAGTCAGAGCCGAGCTGAGCCAGCTTCTTCACGGGCCTGCGACCAGTGAGTCACGCAGAGCCCCTTGCTTAAAAGGGTCCCATGCTTGGTTTATTGCTTTGCTGTTACCGCTTTAAAATTCTTAATACATTTTCAACAAGGGACCCTGCCTTTTCATTTTGCAATGAGCCCCACAAATTACATCATTGGTCCTGGACAGAGCTTTAGGCAGGGGGCAGGGAGAAACAGCCCGTCAAGCCACAGTTAGTGTCTTTTGCCTTGTGGCCTCTTCTCATGAGCACTGGGCTGTTCTGGTGAGAAAACCACACATAGTGGAGCCCAAAGAGCATGGATAAGGCCCCTTGCAACAAATGCAGATGATACAGTTCCTTGAAATTTGGCAATGTAGAAGGAGTTCATTGGTAAACGTGTGTTTTCTCAAAAAACTGAACCTCATGGCACCTGGTACCAATGGCTAAAACTGGCCACCATCGAGCCCAAGTTTTACCAGATTTGGTGAAAACCACAAAGAGCTTGCTACTCTTTCCTCATCCTGGCTGAGCTCGGAATGTTAAGTGCACAATCATAACAATTATCACAATTTTGCTCAGATTTCCGCAGCAATACAGAGGATCAGAAGGAAGAAAAGGAGCATTGTCTGCTGTCCAATTATGTGGAACATGTAGGAACAGGATTGTTTGTCCCGATGTCAAAAATCCTTGTGTTTATCATAACCTGTGCTTCAGGGCATGCTTTAATTTATGGTGTTAAGGAGCCAGATGCTTGAATAAAGAGACAGCAGGCCTGAATCATGTTCCTAGGACTGTGACCACCTGAAATAACATTTGCTTTCACCTAAAGACAAAAGTGACAGTTCCGGTAGAGAATCTGTGTTTGTGAAGAATTAGGTTCCTCCAAATGTTGATTTCATGGCACTTAAGAGGGGGCACCTGGGTGGCTCAGCTGGTGGGGCATCTGACTCTTGGTTTGGGCTCAAGTCATGATCTCACAGGTCATGGGGTCGTACCCCATGTGGGGCTCCGCGCTCAGCAGGGAGTCTGCTTGTAAATTCTCTCCCTCTGCCCCTCCCCCATTCACTCTCCCTCCCTCTCTCTCAAATTAGAAAGAAAGAAGGAAGGAAGGAAGGAAGGAAGGAAGGAAGGAAAAAGTAGGTAGGTAATATGAGTGCAGGTAGATGTAAAGGACCAAACTAAATCAAAAGCAAGCAGAGTTTCCAAGTGTTTTTTTTTTTTTAAAGAGAGGAAAAACTATTTTACATAGAGATCTATTTTCCCCTCCCTCCACACACACATATACAATTTTGCCACCTTCATTCAAAGGCTAGTGATTTTTCCCCTCTAGGTTTGGTGCTGGAATAGCTGACAACAGTGATGTTTATTCCAAGTCATCATTCATTCATTCATTCAGGTCAAACCATGACGGTACCCTGAATAGGCTAATAGTTTAGCCTCCCTTCCTCCAGTATTCTTTTACTACTGGTTCAGTGTCTATTTAGTGGCAGTGGGGAAAGCTAAAGCAATATTAACAAAAAATGAAAATGTTTCTGTTTAGAACCCACATGTCAACTATCCTCTCATCCTCTTCTCGGAGTATTTTCAAAGCAAAACTCCACCTTGCAGAGGAGTACTGGTGAGCAACGTCATTTACCGACGTGTTTGAAATGGTGATGCGGAATGGCATTTACACTGCTCAGCAGTGTTTTGCTTAAAAACTCCCAATACCTTATGTGTAGGACTCCAATATACATTCCAGGAAGACAGAAAGGCTCCTCCAGGGAAAGAAAATAAAGCTGCTCCGTCTTCACCTTTTTATCATTATTCTCCCCACCACACACACACACACACACACACACACACACACTCATCTTTTTGTCTTCAAAGAGTCTTCCATATATTAGTAGAATTAGTGGATCTTTGGCTAACCCGGCCAGTATGATCCAACAAACCCTTCCAGTGCCTTTGTGAGCAGAGCCTCTGCTCAACTCTCCTCTCTGGCACATCTCCCCCACCCCCGCCCCCACCTACACAGATGCACCAGATCAAGACAACTCACCTTCGCGAAGAAAAACAAACTCACATTCGCCAGAAAAGCCAGACGCGGACACAGTATCTTGTTGTAACCCAAAGGGGATGGTGCTCACCTGATAGTTGCCTGAACCTCCTCCACAGGGGGCTCAAGTCCCTGGGGCCACTTTGAAGTTGCTTCTATAAACCAACTGGGGGATCCTCCCCCTGACAGGTCACCTTTATCTGGGATCCCTTCAGGAGAAGGGACTTCTACTCCTACAAGACCATGGATGTTAAAAACAGAAGACGGAGAGTTAGAGCCCAGCTGGGACTCTTTGGACATGGGAGAAAACCTCCCCAAATGCCCATAAAAAGTGGGGGTGAGGGAGAGTGATGTAGGAGAAAGCTAAGGGAAAACCTTCTGTGAACAGACCTGTGGCAGGAGCTGTTAGAGTTCACTATTACTCCCTCCTCCTTTCCTTTCCAGAACTCTCCTGAAAGATCTCCTGGGATGTGCAGCAAATGAGTAGTGATAGTTTCTTGCCCACATTTACTCCTTGTCCAATTTCCTCTCCTAGCCAGAGAGAAGGCTACTTCTTGAGCAGTTCTGACTGGGAACCAACAGGGATGATTTAAAAAAACCACGAAGCAAGCCTCCTAAGGCAGGCACCGTATGAGAACATTTGAGTATCTTTAGAATGAGACCCAGAGAGTTCTCTCCCTCATGTCATTTATATTGAACGAGTGTTATTCCGGGACTTTAAATTATCTTAATATGCCCTTCAAGTCACTTTCCTCTCTGTTCAAGCCCCCTGTTGAACCATCCCTGTCTGTCATTGTTACTGTCATTGCTGACGCTCCTAAATAGTACCCACTCTCTGCACCCTCACATTCTAGTTGGAGGTACAGGAAATACAGTCAAACAGCAACAACAACAAACCCAAGCAAGGTAAGGAGTGCGAATGTCCAGAGTGTTGCCGATGGAAAGTGCTGGAAGAATCAGGAGGGGAGAGAGAGCTTTAAGCAGAGGCCAGCAAGATAGGAATGGCACTAGAGTAGAGATAGAGGCAAGGACTGTGAGGCAAAAGGCAGATCTGCTCAAGGAACAAAGAATTCCTCAGTCCAGACTAGACCAACCATTCAAAATAGAAGAGCTCAAGACAATGGTATGCAGGTAAAAAGTTGGATTTGTCGATTTTGACAGCTTTCATGGTGTAAATACTCCCTTCATGGCCCATTTCCAGCTACCAACATGATATCACTGAACACACAGTTGGGAAGATGTGTTCAAAACTGGCTCTCCCTACGTAAGTGCAAGTTGGCTCAAGAACACCACTGGGGCAAGAACTTAGAGACCTATTACTGACGTTTACCCCAGTTTCATTAGCCCCCAGACAGAACATTTCAAGATTAAGATAGGCTGACACAGAGGACAAGTCAGCTACATCAATACCTTGTGTGCTGCCACCTCCGTATGTTCAATAATGGGGAACTTGGCCGGTTTTCAGCACTGCAATTCCCTGAATGCTGTTTGCAATTCTCTGGCCCACCTCTAGTCTTAATATTCCCTTTTACAAAGCAAAGGAAGTCTTACCAGGTTCTGTTCAGCCTTTTGGATTAAAGAGAATGTGCACCAGCCCAATCTACATGGTTACCACCATTGCTGATCCCCCTGACAGCACCTCCCCAAATTCTCTTTGGATCTGCCTGGAAGCACAGGTGGTTATTTACTGACTGTGTCCATTCATGGCACCAAAATAGTGATCTTGAGCCTCTGGCCTGGAAACTGTGCCGATAGAACTTCTATAAGTAAACATACCTCAAGTCTCTGTGAACTCAAAGCTTCTTTCATGCTTCACAGAGCAACTGGAAACACCAAAAAACAACAGGGCTCCTGGGCAGAGCTTTTACAGGAAGCTGGACCCTGTGGAGGCCCTTCCAGCATTACCCCAATTCTCCTTTAACAGCACTCTCGGAAAAGGACGCTACTCCATGGATCAGGTCATAGCAACACTTCAGGACCAACATCAACTTGCCAAGACAAGTGCAAGTAGGATGGTGGGAGGTGGTTGGATTAGGACAAAAGAGAGCCTCTGGGGAAGAGGGGAGCAATGTCTAGTCTATGAGTCCTGTATAAAGGATTTTTCTTCCATCTCGTAAGTGTCTCAAAGGCAGAGCAGAGCAAGTGCAAAGGAATGAAAACAAACATTTTTCAAGTTATCCTTTACCCTTTTTTCCAGTTAGAGATATATGTAGGTTTTCTCAGAAAACAAGCCAGAAATAAGAAATAAAGAACCAAAAATATGTCCTGAAATATTAATGTAAATATATATGCAGCCTTTTTTTTTCATTTGTCATCCAAATCCTGCTCCCAATTATTATTTAAGACCTTGGTTATGTACAATTAGATGGAAACATTCTAGATAGCTATTGTGAGACACAGTCAATAAGCCCATTTATTATATCTTGGAGCAATCTGAACTCTACAACCATTCTCTCTTGGCCTCTATCCTTTGCTTTCCAAGTGAATTGAGCTAAATTCCTTATGAGAGATTTTATTGTATCATACTCCCCCTTGCTAAATACCTGACTGATTTCATTGTTTTCTCAGGCCATGAACCTAAAACCTAATTGACAGAGGGATGGGTGTTCTCTTCAAGTTGCACATCTATCCCACCAGAGGAATTGCTGCGTGTCTGCTACTGTTCCAAAGTCCCCAGTTATTGATCCTGATATTGCACAGTTTTCCAATAAATCTTAATCACACAGACACAAATCAGCAGAAGTACTGAGAGTCTTCCTGAATATTCACCGGGTGAGAGATGCAGGTGGCATCTTTGACTAGAAACGCCTGCAGGCAATTGCATACCGCATTGGGAAGGGGAAGAGATTTCCACCGGGAGAGCTTATCATTCCTTAAATATTTATGTTTCGTTTCTCGGTTATAAAATTACGGCATCCCTCTCAAGAATTCCACCAAATATGTCTATTGTCTGAGGGGATTGTTTTTTGTTTTTTGTTTTTTGTTTTTTATTTACTGCAGCTTTCAAGATAGTACATACATGACTTTCAAAAACTCACTTTGAAAATTGAGGGGATTCTCTTTTATCTCAAGAGACGGTGCAGGCTCACTGATTTCTGTAATGTTTCCCTTTTTCATAACGGCACAGAGACATCACTCTGCACACTGTCAACACTCTTTTGGGAAGCACAGCTTATAACAATAGAGAACTCAATATTGAACAAACCTTGCAACTGTCGCTTATAACCCTTTTCCTTCTGTTACTTGCAGCAAAATCTTAAGATTTCTGAGTCAGATAAATGTATCTGAAGAGACCGTCACAATTTACTTAGCTTTACTTTAGCTATAAGCAAAATGGGGAGAAACATCTACTCCTACCCCACAATGAAGAAAAAATGGATAGCTGGGCTCCCCTGGGGGAAGCAGTGTTCTACAGAGCACAGGATAAATGCTGGTGGAGATGGAAGATAAAGTCCTCCTTCCCAATAATCTACAATCCGGGAGCCCAAGACGGGCCAAGTCTTTAACAAAAGCCCAGAGACAACTCTAGTCACTTACACCTGAGGGTAAGACCGCCATTTTCCTTTCCTAATATCCCAAGGTGCCTAGCACATTTCTATGACCAATAGATGTGATTGGCTAACTAAATGAAAGATAAGTCAGCTTGATTAGTGTCTTCTCTCTGGTTGACATATGTCCAATGCTTCGTCCGTCAAAAACTGAAATGAAAAGATTGATAATTCTTACTCTGAATTATAAAATGTCCAAAAATCCAAAAGAAAAGTGTTTTAACTCATTTTGTTATCACATCTCAATTTTATACCATGCAGCAACTTTCTAGGATACAGAGTAGAATGATAGAAACTTGTGAACATCTCCTGAAGCCCAAGAGATTATCTTACTTTTTGGAGTTCCTTTGGCAAACTTCTGTTTGACACACATCAAAACATCATCAATATGTTTTAATGTGATTTTCCAATTTGCAGAGAGGATGGTGTGTGTTCTAGGCTGACTTCAATGGTCAGAGAACGTCTTTGCTGAATAAAAACCAATCGGAAAGACTTTCAACGTGTGCTATAGTGTATCTCTGCCTGATTTCTTCGTAATGTTACTTGGACAGTTAACTTGCTTAAAGTAAGTTAGTATAAATTATATCATCCTTCCTGTAAAAAAATTTTTTCACCAACAAAATGGACTGCTAGATTTCAAGGAAAGAGGTAAGAGCTGATTAGCTTCTTTCACAAGTGTATCTTCAATAAGTATCTCTCTGTGATCACCAAGACAGTGGTGACAGTGATAAGCTTTTGGTGGGAGCTGAAAACCTTGAGCATCATGGTGTCAGCTTTCCTGTACTGACATATATTTCTGCTACTTTCAGTCTGAAAACTCACTACTTGATCACCTTAATAATGCTTAAAATATAAAATGTCCCAGATTCTTTACAAAATATAGTATGAGTTTGATTCTCTTAAACAGTTCTATCATTAATTCTAAATGTTTTCAGTGTACAAAAGGTGCATACCCACTAGAGAAATCATCTGTCATCTAAGACTGTTTTGGGGTCTCTTCCCTAACAATTTTGGAGACACCTCTTTAGCAGGGTAAGGTTTCCTAATGACTAGAGAGCTCTCTGGCCAAGACACCAACTGGATTCTTGTCCACAACCCTCATGGGACACCTTGAGCCCTAATAAGAGTTCTGGTATCACTGCCCTCAAAATGGAAAGTTCTCACCCTTTTGAGAGCTTGAGACTGAAGTAACCCATTGCCCAATTCTCAGGAAGTCTGCAAATAATATTCTGGTATTACCGCCTTATGCTCCTCCCTGGTTCTTCAGATTTTTAAGTCTTTGCTATTTGTACAGACATTTGAATTGGATGGAATCTTGCCCTCTTTGAATATCCTTGTCCAGTAGAGCCATCGACCTCAGAAGTATTAAATGAATATCTGATCAAATCTCTCAAGGCTTTGTCCAAATCTCATCATAGTTCTGGAGTCTGTGCCCAAGACAAATCTCAGGCTTGCTTGAGTCCTCTTGATGGAATGGCCTGGGCCAGCAAGACAACAACCAGGCGTGCGATGATAGTCATGGGAGACAAAGCAGTAGTAGTCACAATGCTATTACTTAACACACACAGGAATCAGGGCAGAAGATGGCTAGGGCACCGGGGGCCATAATTCCAAACCTCGCAGCCAAAAAAGAGGCTAATCCTGACCAATCTAGAGTCCCTGTGAGCGAATGTATCTTTTGTGAAGTGTGTATGTTTAAACACCAACATTCCCACACACCTTTCACACCATGGCCTTTGGACTTTCAGCTGACAGTGAACATTTCAAATTATTGCACAGCTCTGAAGCAAACCCGCCAACGGTTGACTTTCAGCACCATTGCCTTCTTGGTCTGGAAAATGGTAATTTGAATAGTTTAGTACATTATAACCTTCTCATGTGGTTTTTTTTTTTTTTTAAGAAGAAAAAAAAATGAAAAACAAAGTGCAGGTACCAGTGATACAAAGCACAGATTTCATAAACTTAATTTGAATTGAGTTTAAGCTAGAAATCATTAGTGGTGCCCAAAAACTCATATAACATTCGCCTAACAGAGACTCCTGAGAACTTAAGAAAAAAAATTATTCCTAATCCCCAGCGTTCTGGATAGAGTGCCAAACTTGCCCCAAGCTGCTGGTTTGAGCCCTGTAGACCACAGTCAATCAAGTCCAGGCCAATCAGATTCTCCATCTCACCCATCTACAGCCTTTCTGAATCCTGAGGCCTCCTCTGGAAGGAACTCAACCCCAGAAATTCGAAATTAGAAAAAAGGCAAAGGGTCTCTGGGAAACACAGACTATGTAAATAGCCAAACAAGCTCTAAGATTTTCTCAGAGCCAAAATTTTCTAGATTGTCCCCCTTCAAGATCCAAACTAAGTGGGGGACTTGCCATGCCTTCTCTCTGCAGACACGGGTTTTTTTAACTTTTTGGAAGCAGAGCACCTGATAAATAAACTATAACACGATAAATTAAATTTGTATCACTGCATCTATCTCCCAGTATGAAAGAAGCTCCTGGTCTTATTCTTTCAACGTTTATATTTCAAGGCAAAATTTCAGCATAATTTAGAAAGTTTCCTTTTCTATTGAGTCAGTTTACTGTTTTTGAAATATTATACAAATAACTCACATGCACCATGTTGGGTGGGTGAATAATCTATCTTTTGATGAAAAGCATAAGTTCTTTTTAGAAGGAATCATTTATTTCTTAACATCCCCAAGGCAAAAAAAAACTCCCAAGATAAAGCTAGGACTCTTCCCCTCTCTGCCTTATTTGACACCATATTTATAAAATAAATTCTCTGAGTCAAATGATCTTGAACATGTGGTGTTGGAGGTCTGTGCTCTTCAACCCTTAAAGAAGAAAGCTTTTGGGGAATGTTCATTCATTCATTCAATCAACCATTCAGTCACTAGACACTCATTGAGTGCATAGGACTTACAGGACACTGTGCTGGGTGCTAGTACTAAAGGATGGGAACAGATAAAAAGATAAATAAGAAAGGATCCCTCAGGGATCCTAAACTAAACTAAACTAAAGGGAGCTCAGAAGTTTGTAATACATGAACCAAGCACTAAGTACAAAGAGCAAATAGGAGACAGTATGGTTCCTACATCTGATTGCACACCAAGATCACACCAAGATTGAGAAACCAATTAAAAATAAAGTCTTAAAATCGTAGACCACAGGCAGCAGTTTCTCTGACATCAGCCATAGCAACATTTTTCTAGATATGTCTCCTAAGGCAAAGGAAGCAACAGCAAAAATAAACTATTAGGACCACATCAAAATAAAAATCCTTTGTAGAGTAAAAAAAAATCAACAAAATGAAAAGGCAACATACTGAATGAGAGAAGATATTTGCGAGTGATATATTTGATAAGGAGTCAATATCCAAAATGTAAAAAGAACCTATAACTCTCAACACCAAAACCCTTAAATAATCCTATTGAAGTGGGTACAGAAGACATATAGATGGCCAACAGACACATGGAAAGATGCTCAACATCTCTAATCATCACAGAAATGAAAATCAAAACCACATGAGGTATCATCTCACACTTGTCAGAATGGCTGGTATCAAAAAGACAAGAAACAAGCGTTGGCCACGATGTGGAGAAAAAGGAACTCTCGTGCACTATTGGTAGGAATGTAAACTGGTGCAGCCACTGTGCAAAACAGCATGAAGTTTCCTCAAAAAGTTAAGAATAAAACTACCATATGATCCAGTAATTCTACTACTGGATATTTACCCAGAGAAAATGTAAACACTAATTTGAAAAGATAGATGCACCCCTAAGTTTATTACAGCATTATTTACAATAGCAAAGATATGGAAGCAACTGAAGTGTCTATCGATAGACAAGTGGATAAGAAAAATGTAATATATATACACAATGGCATACTAGGCAGCCATAAAAAAAGGTGAGATCTTGCCATTTCCAATAGCATGGGTGGACCTAGAGGGTATTACGCTAAGTGAAATAAGTCAGACTGAGAAAGACAAATACCATACGATTTCACTTATATGTGAAATCTAAAAAACAAAATGGATGAATAGATGAAAGCAGAATCAGAATCTATAAGTATAGAAAACAAATTGATGGTTGACAGAGGGAAGGGTGGTGGGGGGATGGGCAAAATGGGGGAAGAAGATATAGGCTTCTGGTTATGCAATGAATAAGTCACAGGAATAAAAGGCACAATGTAGGGAATATAGTCAATGACATTGTAATAACATTGTAATAACATCGTATAGTGAGAGATGGGAGCTACACAGCATAGCACAACATAGAGAGAAGTCAAATCACTATGTTGTACACCTGAAACTAATGTAACATTGTATATCAACTATACTCTAATTTTTTTAATTTAAAAAATAAAAAACCTAAAGATTCTTGGGCCCCACCTACTGGGCTGAGACCTACTGAATCAGAAGGACCTAGACGAAACTGAGTATTTGTATTTTTATAAACAGTCCAAGTAATTCTGAGATTCAAGCAGGTTTGGGAATTACTAAGGCTTAAATAGTATTCTAGTGGCTAGAAAATCCCACGTAGCCTCTACCACAGCCACCAAAAGTATAAGAAAGTAAAAGTCCCTTTTGCTTCTAGCTCATAGTCAAGATCAGGGTCACTGAGATCCTCATAGGCAAAGCCAAAAAGCTACCCGACAAAGAAGTGGTCTGACTTGCCCAAAGGCAATATCCAGGAGGATATGCAACTTTAACTAGGAAGCCAAAGGTTTTTAGCTACCATTATGTTGTTAGGAAGTCAAATATACAGGGGTGACTGGGTGGTTCAGTCGGTTAAGCGTCTGCCTTCGGCTCAGGTCATGATCTCAGGGTCCTGGGATTGAGCCCCGCATCGGGCTCCCTGCTCAGTGGGGAGTCTACTTCTCCCTCTCCCTCTGCCTGATGCTCCCCTTTCTTGTGCTCTCTCCCTCTCTATCAAAGAAATAAATAAAATCTTTTAAAAAAGGAAGTCAAATACGTATTTCAGCAGTATGCAAGACTATTCACACAGACTCACAGCTCATCAGATCTAGGTGGAACCTTACAGATGGTTACAGGGCTCGGGCAGTAGCATGAATGAGTGAAGCAGGCTGGAGAGGACAGGGGTTTCAAAGGGGGCCCCTGCTACTCCACTCTAGCTGGTACTTGCCATGAAACAATGTGGGCCCAATGGGCCAGTTCTTCCAACTTTTCAAGCGAAGCCAGAAATCTGGATTTGAAAAACTCTCCATGAAAATAAAACAGACTTTGCAGACAGATTTGACCTGTGAGCCACCAGGTTATAATTCCCGATGTAGTCCAAAGTCTCCACTTGACATATGAGAAAATAACTTTGTCCTATCCCTTGTATATTTTCAGTTTGGCCTGCTCCAGTAAGGAGAGAGAGTTGTGGTTGAATTACGTTCTACTTTTTTCCCTGGGTTTGATTTGTGTCAATTTTATCAATTGGTCCTGATGCTCAAAGGCAAGTTTGCTAAAAGCCACATGCATAGGCACTATGCTGTGCTGCCCAGATTCTCACTACTGCAGTTGGCAGGCCTTGGCTCGAAGCCCTCCCCTGGAATCGGGCATCCAGTGACTGGTACTTATCAAAGCCCCGCACTCTCACCCCAACTCAGGACAACCCTGCAGAGCCACCCCAGCTTCAAAGCTCCCCAGGGCATGAGCTAACGCCTTGCTGTGGCCACATCACAGCCAGGCTTCTCCCTAGGCCCAGTCCTGCTTCCCCAACAGGTGTGGGTCCCACAGTATTCTGTTTCCCAGGAACCAGACTGGCAACGCCAAACACATCAGGATCCTAAAAATAACCTCATCTATGACAGTCCGGACTTGCAAAGTCAAACCAGGGAACCATTCTCTGCTTTGTGAAAATGTCTTCTGTTGTCTAATCCTAAAATTGGTTTTTTTGGTTTTGGAAAAATCATACTATGGTAGATGCTTCCCATTTCCTGCCCCTACCGCTGAGTTCAGCCACAACTGTGGCAGGCTGTTCCAGAAGTTCAGACCCACCTGATGTTGACAGTGCCCAGCTTCTCTTTTTGCCAGTAGACCCGGGGCTTTTACTGACGGGCCCTCAGACGTACAGCCTGCAGAGGTGGGGATGTTTGTGCCAATGAGGACTGGGAGCTGATGGACTGCTATTCCATCCAGTCTCCCAGCTTTTGGGCAAGTCCCGTGGCAAGGAGCTCCCATTCCCCACCCCGCAGCCTTTATATACCCTGACACGGGCTTCTCCCACCCTATCTCCTCTCTCCTTCACTCCTCTTCCTGGGATCATGTCCCAAGTCAACTACACCAAGTCCTTCTCCATGAGGTTCTACCTTAAGTGGCACCCAGACCAAGAGAGAGGCATCCTTGATTTTTAAATACTCAATAATACACAAAAGTATAAGAAAGTAAAAGCCCATTTTTGAAACATCCCTCCAGTTATATTTCTATGTATTAATGCCCATTTATAAGTAACTTGTTTTAAAGATTTCTTTATTTATTTGAGAGAGCCCGCCCATGTGCAAGTGGGGGGAGGGGCAGAGGGAAACGATCTCTAGCTGAGTCCCCGCTGAGTGCGGAGCCCTACGGGGCTCCATCCCAGGACCCCGAGATCATGACCTGAGCCAAAATCAAGAGTCAGACGTTTAACTGACTGAGCCACCCAGGCACCCTTTTTGTAAGTAACTTTAAATAAACTGGATCAACCTAGATACTCTGTTTGGTAACCCTGCAGGTCCCTTCAAACACTTGTCTTAGTACATTTAAAATTCAAATCACCTTCTACAATTGTTTCATTCATTCATCCATTCATCTGAGAAATGTTTTCTGGTCTTCCATGTGCAAGGCACATGCTAAATACTGTAGATGTTACAAAGACAGGTCCCATGCCCTTAGGATGTTTTTATTCATTTTTCTATTTAATTTTTCAGGAGCATATTGAGTGAACAAATTAAGGCATGCAATGTTTTCAAAAACCACACTAGTAGTCCTTGAAATCTCATGCCATAGGGTTAAATTAGAGTTTTCACCCAAGTGGCAGATATAAGATGAATGGACTCCTGGGTTCAAATTTTGGCTCTGTCATTAAGCAGAAGTGTGAACTTGACCCTCATTTTTCTTGTTTGTAAAACAGGGGAATCATATTAATAACTATCGTCAGTAGTCGTGAGGATAAAATGAGATAATCAATATAAAGAACTTGGCATAGTGCCTGACACGAAGTAAGCACTCTATACATTTTCACTCCAATAACAATTATTTTCATCTAACAATAACCTCAGGTCCACTATGTGTGTAGCACGGATCCGGGCCCCATGGGAATTGGGCAGAATAATGAAATTCAAAACACAGACACTGTCCAATGCTCTTACACTGAGCACAGTTTGATCAGCTTGGAGTCCTGTCACTGTCACCGGGAGCTAAGGCACCAGAAACACATTGTGCACACCTGGTCACTCCCTGTAACCACAGAGATTGGACTCACCTGTCGATTTGGTACCAGCACACAGGTGCACGTGGTGATTTTGCCACAACCGGAGAATGTTCTGGGATGAGAATGCAGAAGGGACGTAAATATCTGTTTTGCTCAACTTTCTGAGTAAATACCTTGCTGGCGTGGAGATTCACATTGCATCTCAACTCCTCAAGAAGTATTTGGTCAGGCAGCCACTGCCTAACACACCCCGTCCTGTCACTATGAGCAGCACGTTCACCAGGAGCCTCTCTCTCCTCTATCTTTTGTAGTCCTCCCAGCATCCAGCGCAGTCTTAGTCCTCCTAGACGCTCAATAAATATTTGTCTACTGACTGCTTATAGATCTTAAATATCACTCTGGCAAAGAAAGAATGTAAGAAGTGTGGAGAATGATCTAGGCAGGGTGTCTCTTTTGAAAACCTGACTTTTCAAAGGCTTCCTGTCTAAGCTTTGTAAAGTGCTTTGAAAAGAGAGAGAGAGAGCAGATAAATTCAAATTATCCTCATGACGCTCTCGTGCGTGTCCAGGTGGGAGTGGAGTAAGAGCAGAGTGGCTGCGACTCCATGCACAAAAGATTGCAAAACCAAAGAGGGGAAAAAAACAAAAAACAACTACTCAGAGACTGGAAAACATGCCTAAGGTGGTGACAAGAACAGGTGAGAAATGAGATTGTTCTACAGCTGAGGAAGGCAAGCCACGGGCTGAAGATATAGTTTGTTTCAATTGTTCATTTGTAAGACAACAAAAAATGTATTAGCATTAAATTAGAAACACTGGAAACATCAGATCCAAATTCTACAAGGTAACAATTGGCTCCAGCTTATCCATATTCAGTAGTTTATTCACTTTCCAATTCACCACAATTCCTATCACCCCCGACTCTCTCCCTGCCATAAAGCTGCATGTAAGTTGCCATTTATCACTTTGCTTCTACTATTGTTTTTCTTACAGATAAAATTAGGAGGAAAATTGGGGCACCTGGCTGGCTCAACTGGTAGAGCATGTGACTCTTGATCTCGAGGTCATGAGTTTGAGCCCCACGCTGGGTGTAAAGATTACTTTAAAAAAAAATTGGGAGGAAAATTAAATGTTTTTGCATTCATGTCTCTATCAAAACTGGGAAAACAAAAGATAGACTAAAAGGTCCACATGCTTCATAAAAATGTTTTACCTGTAGCCACTTCACTCATTCGTGGCACATTTGGACCTTGTAGGCATTTTAATTTGTACCCTGTATTAGTTTCGTACCGTTACTACAACCAATGACTACAACTTAGTGGCTTAAGAATAACACAAATATGTTATCTTATCATTGTGAAGGTCAGAGGTCCAAATGGGTTTCACTGGGCTAGAAGCAAGGGGTCCACAGGGTCTACATTGCTTCTGAAGCCTCTAGAGGAGAATTCGGTTCCTGGCCTTTTCTAGCTTGCCTTGCTGCCCGCATCCCTTGGCTCCTGGCCCCCAGCCAGCAATCCATCTCTGCTTTTACTCCAACCTCTGCTTTTAGTCATCACATCTCTCTCTCATGGTATTTCTTCCCTGTTGCCCCATATGGGTCCTTGTAATTACATTGGACCCACCTGGATAATTCAGGACCCTCTCCATCTTCAAGATACTTAATCACGGGGCGCCTGGGTGGCTCAGTCATTAGGCGTCTGCCTTCGGCTCAGGTCACCATCCCAGGGTCCTGGGATCAAGCCCCACATCGGGCTCCCTGCTTGGCGGGAGGCCTGCTTCTCCCTCTCCCACTCCCTCTGCTTGTGTTCCCTCTCTTGCTGTGTCTCTCCCTGTCAAATAAATAAAATCTTAAAAAAAAAAAAAAAAGATACTTAATCGCATCTACAATTCCCTTTAGCCATGTAATATAACACAATCCCAGGTTCTGGGGGGATTAGGATGTGGACATCTTTGGGGAGCCATTATTCTGCCTATCAGATATCCTGTTACAGATGCCAGGAATTATTATGCCACTGTTTTCTACAGAATTTCTAAAGAGATGAGAAAGCCAAACATTTCAAAACTTTTGAATATAATCCAGTTATAATTCAACTTGCTCAAATTCTTGAACCTAAGCAAGGAAATAAGGAAATGGAATGGTGAAGCGGTATTACATCAACATTTAAATCCCTTTCCAAGTCTGGAGAATTCCCACCTTATGAGTTTTGGTGGGAATCAGGACAGCTTCCCATCACAGGGTATGGATCTGTTAGACACTGGCTTTCCCATCATCCCTTGCAGCTGGGGTGCAGGCCTGGGATCTGGCTGCACCGAATAGAATGAGCCCCATGGGCTTGGAATTGAGAACTAGTAGCACAGGAAGCAAGGGACAGGCAGCTTTCTCTCTTTAAGGGCCAGGACAAAGTCACCCACAGTTTTGTCATCAAAACCACTAGTTCTAAGGGGAACTAGGACATTTTTCCTGCTTCTCTACACTGAGCTTGGTGTTCCCCCCTTGCCATCATCCGGTGAACTACCCAGTATTTTAATAAACTCCTTTCTTGCTTACCTCCATCACAGCCAGCTTCTGTTGCTTGCAGTGAAGACCAGTGTGGACACTGTGTGGCTGCAGATAGAGTACAGAGCTTAAGAGCTCTGGAGTCAACCAGAGCTGGGTTCAGGTCCTAGATCTGCCACTTTGTAACAGTGTAACTTTGGCCAAGTGACTTAACCTCCCTAAGTTTCAATATAATTGCAATAGCACTGACCCCAACTCATAGGCATATGGGCACTGGAACAGGATAACACAAATGAAGGACTTAGTCGAGTGTTTAGTACATGGTGATAGCTCAGTAAATAGCAGCTATTATTAATTTTAAAATCTTTGAGTTAAAAATGTCAGCAGAGAGTGGGGTGCCTGGGTGGCTCAGTCAGTTAAGCGTCTCGCTTCGGCTCAGGTCATGATCCTGGGATCCTGGGTTCGAGCCCAGGCTGCTCAGCGGGGAGTCTGCTTCTCCCTCTCCCTCTGCCTCACCCCTCCCCTGCCCACTCGGGCTCTCTCTCGCTCTGCTCTCTCTTTTGCTCACTCTCTCTCAAATAAATAAATAATCTTAAAATGTCAGCAAAGAATACCAACCATCCCCCAATATTCATTCTCCTCTTTTCCTTTGGTAATATAAGTCCCAGTTTTAGATGGGCACATGGCGACATGGAACAAGGCCTATCCCATACTCCCCTGAAGCTCAATGTTCCGGTGTGACTTGATTCTGGCCGATAGAGTATAAGCCAAAACAAGCAACTTCCAGGAAGTGTCCTTAAAGAGAGCAGGCATGCTCTAATTTGTTTCTTCCTGTTAACTGGAATGCAAATGTGATGGCTGGAGCTTAGACAGCTTTATTAGATCATAAGGTGGAAGCCAAGTGCTGAGTAGGGTATAGTGGCAAAATAAAAGAAATCACTGAGAATCATGGAATGCTTTCACAACCCCCGTACTGATTACCTTCAGGTCTCCTTTAGTCCAGAGAGAACTGAACTTGCATATTGTTTAAGCCTGTGGTATTTTGGGTTGCCATCACTCACAGCTGAATCTGATCCTAATTGATTCAGGAGTCCTTCCTACAACATCCCTAGTGCTAAGTCACCCAACTTTTGTTCAAACACTTTGAGTTATGAAAGCTTCACTACCTTACAAGGAGCCCATTTCTACTTTTAAAAGTTGTTTTTGTATTATACAGCTCATACATGAATCCATTGTGATAGAAAACATGTAAAAAGTAAAAAATAATATATTTTAAAGTATGAAAGCCCCCATCATTCCCACCCACTTCCATGGATTTCCTTCCTCAGAACTAAACATGGCCAACAGTCCAGTTGTATCTTTCTAGTCCAATCTCAATGCAATTACATTCTTAGTAGTGTAATAGTCATGAGAATGCAGAGGACGGACCAAGTGAAAAAGAACCCAGGGCACGCATAAGTGATAAGGGGCCGGTGGAGCTGGGAAGGGAGAAGGGTCAAATAGGAAACCCAGGGGTTGAGCCTGGGTGAAAGTGGGTAGAAAGAGGGGCACAGCAGGAAGAAGAGGGGAAAGGGTAAAAACAAGTCCAGGTCTGGGCAATTTCACCTCCAGGAGTTGGCTGAAGCCCCAGGCAGAGGTCTGAGAGGTTTGGAATGGAGGGTGAGGAACGCAATCTCCTGCAAACAGCTAGAGGGAGAGGAGAATGGGGTGGTGTGGGGGGTGGTGTGGGGGGGCGGTGTTGGGGACAGAGTGAGACAAGGGCCAGAGGAAGATCTGCAAGAGGTACAGCTGCCTTTAGAACGATTAAGAGAAACAGCAACCAGAACAGAAAGCAAATAGGGAATTAGGAAGACAAGGACAGATTTCCTTAAAATACGAATGTATTCCCTTTTTTTTAAGCTTAAAATAATGAAGTGAAAACTGAGGTGGGAAAGAACGTACGACAACTCAGCAACACATAGGTGTGTAAGGATGAGGTCACTGGGAAATTCTGAGAACGGCCATTTCCCTGAGCAGGGATAGTGGACACGGATGACACAGAATGGAGGAGCAGGTGGCTGGGGAGGGAGTGAAGCCGTGAGGACACCCACCATTACTTAGGACAGGCTAAATTGTGCGGCGATCCCAGAATAAACCACCTCTCTCCAGCATCTCAGTGGTCTAACACAATAAAGGTTTAGTTCTTATTCATGTGAAGCCTGACGCAGGTCAAACTCCCATCTTTTTTTTTTCTTTTTTTTTTTTTTAAAGATTTTATTTATTTGACAGAGAGAGACACAGCGAGAGAGGGAACACAAGCAGGGGGAGTGGGAGAGGGAGAAGCAGGCTCCCCGCTGAGCAGAGAGCCCGATGCTGCACTTGATCCCAGGACCCGGGGATCATGACCTGAGCTGAAGGCAGATGTTTTTTTTGTTGTTTTTTTTTTAAAGATTTTATTTATTTATTTGACAGAGAGATAGACAGAAGAGCACAAGCAGAGGGAGCGGCAGAGGGAGAGGGAGAAGCAGGCTCTGCACTGAGCAGGGAACCCGATGCGGGACTCGATCCCAGGACCCTGAGATCATGACCTGAGCCGAAGGCAGACGCTTAACCATCTGAGCCACCCAGGCGCCCTGAAGGCAGATGCTTAATGACTGAGCCACCCAGGCGCCCCTCAAACTTCCATCTGAACAGCTGAGCCTTCCTGGACACAAGGCAGAGGACGTAGAAGCAAAGGAAGTGAGACACCGGCTTTTTTTCCCTCTAGTTCTATTGAGGTATAATTGACAAATAAAATTGTATGTATTTAAGGCGTAAAATGTGATGATTTGATATACATATATTTTGTGACATGATTACCATAATCAGGTTAATTAACACATCAATCACCTCACCTAGTTACCTTTTTTGTGGTGTGGTGAGAATGCTTAAGATCTACTCTTTCAGCAACTTTCAAGTATACGGTACAGATTAACCGCAGTCACCGTGCTGTACATCAGATCCCTGGAACTTCATCGTCTTATAACCAAAGCCTTGTGCCCTTAGACCAGCATCTCCCCATCTCCCCCAGCCCCCAGCCCTTGGTAACCACCCTTCTACTCTCTATGACTTTGAATTTAAAAAAAAAAAAATTCCCACATATGGGGAGACCATATAGTATTTGTGTTTCTCTTTCTGGCTTATTTCATGTAGCATCATGTCTTTAGTTTCACCCACATTGTTGCAAATGGCAGGATTTCTTTCTTTCTCCTGGCTGAATAATATTCCTGTGGGGTGTGTGTGTGTGTGTGTGTGTGTGTGTGTGTGTGTACTGCATCTTCTTTATTCATTTTTCTGTCGACGGACACTTCGGTTGTTTCCATATCTTGACTATTGTGAATAATGCTACGATGAACACAGAGGTGCAATTTTGTGTCAGAAGTGAGACGCCCCCAGAAGTGAGACTGCTGAGTCATATGGTAGCTCTATCTTAAATTTTTTGAAGAGCCTCTATACTGTTTCCCATTATAGCTGCACCAACTTACATTCCCAACAACAGACACCAGCCCTTTTCTTTACCTCAGTGTGGAAGCCACACGCATCGCTTCTGCTCATGGTGTGTTGGCCTCACCTCACGTTGGCCATTTAGTGAATGCTGACTGTCTGCCACAGGCGCCTCATTCAGGACGTCAGGAAGGGAAGTAGAGTGGGAAACGAAGGTGTAACGGAAGCAGATGACTTGCCCACGGTCATCTGCTGAGGCTTAATTTTGGATCTCCAGGCCTGTCGGGCTCCATCCTCCATGCCACAAGATGGCATCTGCCTCTTTCTGTACCTAAGCCAAGCTAAGCCCATTTCTCTCTAAGGCCTGAGCACTCTCTATGGGTCCAACAAGCCTCCTGGCCGAAGGACAGAATAAGAAAAATGGAAGTAGATCACCAATAATCTTCTTAGAGCATGACGCAATGACTCTTCCAGTAAAGTCTATTTTCTCAAGGAAAGAAAATAGGAAGAGAGGGAAGGACAGAGACAGATAGACAGGCACTGTAGATATTGTTTGGAACACCTCTATGCATGGTTTAAGTATCTAAAGTTGCGTCGTCCTTTGTTTTCAGAGCTATTGGTCAGTGCCCAGGCTGAGCGTGGAACAGGGCCCTGGCGAATGGCAGCTGAGAAGTGGGAGGAAAATGGGGAGAGAGGTAATACAGGTCCCATGGGCACAGAGGAGAGCATGTGCTCTCTGTTCCAACATCACTGGCCCATTTCATAGGGGGCTTCCAGGTCTTTTTATTTTAGTGAAATGACTTAACACTTCAAAGATGAGCATTTGGAGCTAAAGGGAGAAGGTTAGAGGGTTTTTTTTTTAATTTTTTAAGATATTTATTTATTTGACAGAGAGAGAGCACAAGCAGGGGGAGTGGCAGGCAGAGGGAGAGGGAGAAGCAGGCTTCCCGCTGAGCAGGGAGCCCGACGTGGGGCTCGATCCCAGGACCCTGGGATCATGACCTGAGCCGAAGGCAGCTGCTTAACTGACTGAGCCACCCAAGCACCCTGCTAGAGGTTTTGCTTAGAAGAGAAACAATAAATTTGCTTTTTCTTCTTCCTATTAAAGCTTGGCCCGGGCTGCAAGTGCAAAGACACTTAGCCACGGAAGCTCAGGTGGCTCCTTTCACCTGCCGTTTGCAGGAAGGAAGTGACAGCCCCACATAACGGAAGCCCTCAGCTCATCTGCCTTCCTGGCCGCCAGAGTTCATTTCCAGCTTCACCTCACAGCCACTTGTGAACCCAGCCCCGATGCCCAGAATAGCCTCTGAGCCCACATTTGTACGTCGGTGTGTGTACGTGAGTCCTTTCCCGTGCTGCGATTAAAACTAAAGCATCTCCTATTTTCAGCCTGAGCAGCTGCTAGGTCTTCACCGCCAGGTTAGTGGTGGCAGTTCTCCATGCCCAAGGTGACTGGTGACACATGTGGAATGCATCTGAGGAGGTCAAAACCCTCAAGCTTTCAGGAAACACGAGTTCCAGATGCTCTACTTCAGTGATATCACCATAAAAATAGACACTTCTCCTTATTGTCAAAGCCTGCGTTGGAAGGAACCACAATGGTAGGTTGCATCTTATGCAGGTTCCCTGAAGTATGAATGTGATAGGGGACAGGGATTAGCATGTCCCCATCCCAGGCTCCCAAAGCACATCCAGGATGCTAAGGGGAGAAATCAACACGCAGCGTTTGGTGGGCATTAGCTCAGGGTCCCAGCCTTAGCAACACCTGACTCCCAGGGTAGGACTCAGGAGAGGAGACAGCTCTGATTTTAAGATATGCCCCAAGTCACTGAAGGCCCTTCGGTTCCCTTGGCCCTAAAATCGCAACAGAGGTCATCAAGTTCAAAGGGACTCCTCAGAAACAAGTATGGACTCAACTATAAGGCACAGACCAACAGGGCCCCCCGGCTGACCCTATGAATAGGGTCAACTGCCTCAAATGTTTGCCTGGGTCATGCTGACCCAGTCCACAACTGGGATGGGATGGAAGGTTGATGCTTCCCATAAAAGGGTGTGGGATACAGCCCTTTCACGAGGGAATGGTCTAAGCCAAGCCATGACGTACTTGGAGAAGCAACTCAAGTTCCATCCCCAAACCAAAGATAAGTTCATGCTGCTCCCCATGGTGTTTCCTCCCAGCAGAAACTGGGGATTGGTTTAAGACAACCAACCGGGTCTGGGCCAGGGCCACCCTGCCTTTAAAAGGGAAGGGAAGCAGGTGGTGTGGACAGAAGGTAGGAGAGGGGAAGGAGGGTTGATTTGGGGCTCCCATGAAGGAGAAACCTGGCCTTTTTGTGCCGTGGCCACACCCTCCACTCTGTCCTCCGCACGTTCTGTTACCCCAGCCGGCCCCTGCCCCTGCCAGCGCCCTTTCCTGGGCTGCGAGTCTTGGTCTTGCTCAACTGAGGGAAGCCAGGAGAGGATCAGTAACTTGCACAAAGCGACCTGACAAGGTGGCTCAGGGCCCAGCTCCCCTGACCCCCAGCCCAGTGGTCTTTCCCGCCAGCACATGGATGACTCACCCTGTCTCTTCAGTCACAAAGACAACACTGACAAAACCATCCCCAGAAACCTCTGCAGTTGTAACCAAAGATTACAATCCTTCTTTGAGTTAACCAAGTTCCAAGTGCAAGGACACAGAGTGAGGGACAACCGCCCGACTCCTCTCCCCTTTCCGGGGGAAACAGAGGGAAGCGCTCCTTCCCACTGGGCAGAGAAGGCTGAAGAGAGGGCTGCAGTAACCGGCCAAAGGTCACACGGGCGGCGGGTGCCTGGCGCCGGAGCTGAAAGTGGACGGGTCACAGCAAGTCTCAGCTCTGACCGCTTGGCTGTGCACCGCGCGCCCCGTCTTCCCCGCCGCCGCCCAGCGTGCGGCCACGTCCCCACGGCATCAAAATGTGCCCTCCGGGCCCTGCCAGGGGACTAGCCAGCTGAGGGATGCATTAAGTAGACCCGAAGCGGGGGAGCCAGACTTTCTATCTTCTTGCCTTGGGTAATCTTATGTAAACTCCAAGTTTTAACCCCCTGAAAAATGTTCCCAGGGCTGAGAAATTTCAGGGTAGGTAGGACAGGAGGGCTTAGGCCCGAG
The DNA here is from genome assembly GCF_011800145.1 of Mirounga leonina. Classification (NCBI taxonomy): domain Eukaryota; kingdom Metazoa; phylum Chordata; class Mammalia; order Carnivora; family Phocidae; genus Mirounga; species Mirounga leonina. The sequence goes on along the minus strand of NW_023270826.1, from coordinate 1,756,094 downwards.
GTCTCCTGGGAGGCTCGGCACTGCAGTCACTGGAGCAGGCACGGATGCCAGGGACTCGTGGCTCACAGCTGCTCGGGGGACTCTGTCCGCAGGCCCAGATCACCTCTGGAAGGTTCTGACCAGCCGGGAGCTCCTTTGGGCCCAAGCGTGGCAGGTCAGCGTCCTGATTCGCAGAGAGAAATCTGCTGCCTGACACGTTCGCCTTGGCTGGTTGGCTGCTCGGCATGCCTATGGGGCAAGCAGGCTATTTTTGAGCAGATTTCATAACCCCCGTTATAGCTGCTGCGCTGCTGATTGCACACGTGTTTCCAGCTCCGTTCCTGTGGTGAGAGTGTTTACAGAGACGCACATTGTCAGAGAATGTAAAGAAAGCAAGATTGGGAGATTAGGAGCACAATTTCCATGTCTAGACACAGCTCGCACAGCCACCATCTGCTCCGGAGTCCCCAGAATCCAGCAACTTGTGCTGATCCTTCTCTGACCCATTCACCCCAGCCCAAGACTTCGACCGGGTCCCTGCGGCGCGGGGGGAGGGGGTGAGGAGAGCGCTCGGGCACCCTTCCTGAGAGTAAATCCAGCATGGCTTTCGGAGTGTCGGGGCAGGAAAACGATCCAAGTGTCAGAAACATCTGTGAACGTCTGCATACCTTTTTCTTTTTTTGTGATCTTGAATCTCCAGCACGGTTCCAGCCTCAGTGACAGGCTGCCTCTCACCGTCCGCCGGCTGGGTCGTGCACACATGGGTTGTTTGTTGACCTACCCCAGTCTGCTTTCTTCTCCTTTGCTTACCTCCCGTCAGCCTGGTGACAAGCCTGCTCACCTATTTTGTTTTTTAATTTATCCCTTTGCTCCTCTTTCCCGCCTTCGCCCACTGTGCTCAGGCCCTGTCAGAAAGCACTGTTTCTCTGTTACATTCAGCTTTCGCTTTTGAGCCCCATCATGTGTGAACGACCAGCTCCATCGATCCTTCTTCTGAACCTTTGATTCCATTTGTTACGTGCCCCCTTCACCATGTTCTTTTCTCCCGGCTCCTGTCATGTCCTGTGTCATGACTGCCCATCATAAGCTATGTCGGGGCAGGATCTGTGTCAACTTACCTTTACTACCACCCTCATGGTGTTCTGGGATGGCGTTTTCAAGAAAAATAGTACCAGCCCACAGTTGAGACTCCATGGCAGGAGCTGGACTAATGCTCTACGTGTATTTTTTCCCCCCCACTTAAGCCTCACAACAGTTTCCTGAGGAGGAAGTTGCTGTTATTTCCCCCAAGTTTACACATAGAGTATCTAGAGCTTTGAGAGGTAAAGTAATTTGCCCAAGAACACACAACCCACTAGTGGCAGAAAACAGGCTTCAAATGTTGATCTGTTTAACTCTGGAGCCTGAGTGCTTAAAGGTTCTTCAAAGAATTTAGGGATGAACAAATGAATATTCAAGATCCCCAGCTTTCTGGTCATTTTGCTTCTCATATTTGCTTTTTTTTTTTTCCCTGATTTTCAAGGAAAGTAGAACCCTGAAGAAAGTTCCACATCTAAACCCAGAAATCAACCCCCTATTCTCCCAACAGCTGCTGGGGACTTAAGGTACCTTTTCTTACACAGCATAGCAGAGCGAGGACTGCATCTTCACTGACTCACTCACCAACTCACCATGAGGCCCTAGGACTGACATCACTGCCCTCTTCACAGGTCTCCCTGGCCAGACACACCGCCAAGGCAGGCCAGGCTCCTCGCTCAGGAGAGCATGTGCAACACCAAGCACAGCTTACACGGGATAAATTAAGGCAAGACCATGATTTCTCCAGAAAAAGCAGAAGAGAGGCCAAGAAAACCACTAAAGATAGAAACAAATAAGGTCCTGACAGAGTCAGTGCTCCTCCCATTTACAAAATCCTGAGCCAATTTTCTGTCACGTTGCCTGCAGAAATCTAAGTTTCTCTGAAATTCTTCCATAAATCTGACTTCCATGACCTGAGTGAGCCAAAAGAGAGCAGCTTGTTATGGTAGAGCTACCAGCCTGAGAGGAGAAACAAGAGCTTAAACCTTAATCTTAACCCACACCCATCTCCTCCAGTCCATAGTCTTGGGACCTGCTACCAAGATGACAGTTTTCATGCTTTGACAGAGGAAGATCACCCCAGTCCTTCTTCAGTGGCCACCACTGGGGTTGGGGATGTGAAGGGGGCTATGAAAAGGCATCAAGAGCAACTCAGGGACAACCACTGGCCTTGTCCTTCCGCATGTCCCTCCCCACCCCCGCCCAAGCTATGGCCTATATGTGAAATTTGCCCTGCTGACCCTGCCTCTGCCTTGCTGCCTGGTTCCTCCGACTCAATTCTATCTAGGAGTGTCCTCAGCTCCTCCCATGTACTCCTGAGACCGCTGGTCAGTTCAGGGACAGAGAGCTCAGATATTGGAAAGGGCTATCAAGATTAAGGGATCAGCACTCACAGTGTCTCTCCCCTGCTGTTTAAAGAGAATCCTGAATTCCTACAGCTTTTCCCATCCTCCCTCCTCTTAAAGAGGAAGAATTCTTACTTCCTAGAAAAGAGGTGAAGTGATCCACAAAATAAGATGAAGGGGGCGGGGGGAGAAGGGAAGAGAAAAGAGGGAGCTGTGGGTTTGGTATGTGAGATGTTCCAGAGCAGCTTTCAGAGGCTGGAGGACTGGCAGGAGAAGGAGACAGGAAGTTCTGTCCATGTGGTTTATGAATTGGATCCTGTTTAGTATTCTTAGAGAGACTCCCGTAAATGGGGGGAGGGGCAGAGGGAGAGAGAGAATCCCAAGCAGGCTCCACACTCAGCACAGAGCCCGACCCTGAGATCATGACCTGAGCTGAAATCAAGAGTCGGAGGCCTAACCCACTGAGCCACCCAGGTACCCCAATAATGATTCTTTTTAAAAAACATTTTTAGTAGCATATCTGCAAAACTGTGTTGCTTTAGATGTGGTTTCATGCAAAAACTAAGTCATATGCCTCTGCTCTCGAAAAAATATAAAAGGAAGCATTTTGAACTCTCTGACATCTTTAATATAGAAAGACAATTATCAGTTCAAAGTCATGTGCTCAGGGTTGCTCTCTCCATTCTTTGATTCCTGGCTTCTTCCCTTTCCTCCTCCCGATATAGACTAAAAGTGGAGGTGAATGGGGCTCCTTAAGGACAGGGAAGATTTCTGGTCCACAGTGGTGAGCCCAAAACAGGTGCACAACAAATGGTTATTGAATTGAATTAAGAATTCAAGTGCCAAAAAGATTCATGTCATGAGAAGATGCTCACAAAATTATGTCATATAATAAAAGGACATCAAACTATATCATCTAATCTCAATTTCTAAAAAAGAAAAGATGCATATATTCACACACATATATATAAAAAATGAAATAACCAAAATAAGTAGAGTTGAGTAGTTTTGTTTTATGGGGTTTTTTTGTTGTTGTTGTTATTCGTTGGGTTTTTTTTTTTTGGCCTATATATTATCCAAATTTTCTATTATAAACATGTAGTTTTCCCCCGGAAAACACTCTTTAATTTTTTTGTTATTTTTAATTTTTTTTCTTTTAGGAGACATATTTAGAAAAACGTCTCTACAGCCGACATCAAAGAAATTACTGCCTATGTTTTCTTCTAGGAATTTTATGGTTTCAGGTCTCACATTTAGGTCTCTAATCCATTTGGAGTTTACTTTTGTGTATTGTGTAAGCAAGTGGTCCAGTTTTATTCTTTTGAAGAAAACATTTTTTCTCTCTCTTTTTTTTTTAAGATTATTTATTTTGAGAGAGAGAAAGAGAGGGAGCACAAGTGGGGTGAGGGGCAGAGGGAAAGACTCAAGCAGAGTCCCTGCTGAGCAGGGAGCCTAATGTGGACTGGATCCCACAACCCTGAGATCATGACCTGAGCCAAAATCAAGAGTCAGCACTTAACTAACTGAGCCAAGCAGAGACATTAATGTCAAGAAAGGAAACACTTTTAAAAAAATTTTCTTTTAATTTTAAGTAAACTCGGGGCGCCTGGGTGACTCAGTCGTTAAGTGTCTGCCTTCGGCTCAGGTCATGATCCCAGGGTCCTGGGATCGAGCCCTGCATCGGGTTCCCTGCTCCACAGGAAGCCTGCTTCTCCCTCTCCCAATCCCCCTGCTTGTGTTCCTTGTCTCGCTATGTCTCTCTCTGTCAAATAAATAAATAAATAAATCTTAAATAAACAAATATAAAATTTTAAGTAAACTCTACGCCACAGGGCTCAAACTCACAACCTGAGATCAAGAGTCACACACTCTACCAACTGAGCCAGCCAAGCACCCCAGAAGAAAACACTTTTTAAAAAGGCAAGAATATTAAGGTCTGGTGCATTCAGATGATGGGATGGGTCTTTTCAGGAGAGGAAAATAGTCTAAGCATAGACCTGAGAACCTGAGAAGGTCTCAGGCTGGAAAAAAATTGAAGAAACCACTCTTCATGTTCACTATGGCCACTTCCTAGCAATGGTAGGACATTCTGTGCTGGTGGGTAAGCTGGTTTACAAGAGAGGACAGAGCACTCTTCCTTCAGTAAGGAAAACAGATTTGTTGTTAATCACATAGAAAGATAAACCTCTCCAAACCTGAAGAAATATTCCTCTTCAGAACAACCATAGCATTAAGTTTCTATCTTGACATTAATGTGTCCACTTGGCATTGCATCAACTCATGGAAAGACAGGAGGACTGAAAGTGAAATCAAAAGATGTAAATTTAGGACCTGAACTTACTAGTTCAGGGACATTGAGCAAGTCATTAGTCCTTTTCAGATCTCACTTTACTTGCCATTCAAAGAATGTTGTACAATATGAATAATAAAAGGGAAAGGAAGGAAAAAATCAGAACTAAGAAAAGGCCAGAAGAACAAATAAGCTCCTTTTCAGAGTTTCTGTTTTAGAACATCAATTTGACTCTGTTTCCTGCAATCCATTTTTGTTGCTATCCAGCATCCAACCATCCTTTCTATTAGCCCACTGATCTTCCTTTTGGAGACTGTGCCATTGATCTTAAGAGGGGCTATCCCTCCCACTATGGCTGTCAAAGGGACTAGCTTTCCAAACTGAAGCCTGGCTGATCAGAAGCTTTTCTCAGGACTCAAATCTTAAGTGAGTGACCCAATATCATAGAGATAGTTGAACATCTTACTCACCTTGGTCCAACAGCGTGAGAACCAGTTTCTGTGGCCTCACTTTCCAGAGTGTCTTTTGTGTCTATCTATTTTCCAAACTTGGTCTCAGAGCATTCCGTCTATTTGGGGAGCTCCCCCCGATTGTATGACATTCCTTAAGTGACAAGTAAGTGAAGTCTGAAAAGGATAAATGACTTGTCCAACGCCCCTGAGCAAGTCAGTGATATAGCAGGGTCCTGAATGTATATCTTTTGATTTAAATATCCTTTCAACAAATTCATCTTTTCTGCCTAAGACAGATAGAATTGATTACTGTGATTTGCAACTAGAACCCCAGCTTATTCACAGGGTTAGAAATAGAAACATGATAAGTTACAAAATTCTCACATCAAAAAAGAGGATATAGACCATTTTCTCACAAGAGACAAGGTTTTCTTGGTACTAAATTCAAAAAGCAATTTCTCAAAGGGGGACACATATGGGAGATGGCATGCAGTAACATAATAGATTACGTACCTATGATGACCAGACACTTTTTGAGAGCCAAGCACTTGGTGTTTTATATCTTGTTTACCTACAGTAACTTGTTCATAATGACACCCAGGATATTTCTGCTGAATAAAGGAATAAATGAATGAGGTAACTTTTTAGAAACTTTTCTCAGCTGGCATTCTCAATTGGTCTTTTATCACCTTTGTCTAGGAGATATACAAAGCTTTCATAAAAACACCTAACAGCCTTTTCTTCCTCAATTCCCACATGTACCTAGGAGGATTAGCACTCCCTGCGTGATCACCCACACGGTGGGCACTTTCCTTGTCTCCTGATTCTTCATTATTCCTCTTCTGTCCCTTCCATTCACTAGTCCAAAGCCAAATGTGGAAGCCAACCTGAGATGGAGGCCATGGAGCTCAACTCTGACAACTAGACAGGCAGCATCTTGGAGGTATGGGGCAAGAAGAGCCAATGGGCAGGGGCTCCTGGGTGGCTCAGTTGGTTGAGCGACCAACTCTTGATTTCAGCTCAGGTCATGATCTCAGGGTTGTGAGATCAAGCCCCATGTTGAGCATGGAGCCTGCTTAAGATTCTGTCTCTCCCACTCCCTCTGCCCCTCCCCACTCCTGGCACACATAAGCTCTCTTACTCTCTCTCTCTCTCAAAAAAGAAGAAGAAAGCCAATGGGCAGGGGAGTAGGCAAAGCAGGGCTGTTCCCTCAAGCCAGAAGTCCTTTCTCTACATCTCTGGCTCGTTTAATAATGAGATGGAACATTACTTTGAATGCCACCCAGATAACTTCATGGCATTAGAATAAGTAGCCAAACCTAAGGTACTGAAGACTACAAAGTCTACTCAGCAGGGGGGTGGGGGGGATGGGGGGGTGTGAGCCCCATCTGCAGGACATCTGGCCAGGCTGTCATCCTTCTAAGACCTTGCCTTTTTCCAACGCAATTGCTTAAGGAAGTTTGCTTCTTCTCTACTGAGTCATGATGAGAATAAAATACTCATTTTCTTAAACTGTAGAGACTGTGAATCCTAAAAACTGAACGAATAATCCACTAACATCTTCCATAAGAGTATTTTTTCTCAGGATTGCTGGGCAGTGACCACGAACTGGTAGATTCTATTCACCCTAGATTGGTCATTGCCTAGAGTCCCTGGCAGACATTAGATTCCTGACATAAGTTGTGTTTTCTCAGATACCAAGAAACACCAGAGGATAGAAACAGTACCTTGGAAGGCAAATGTCTTGCCCCCTTACCCCATCCTGCCCTTGGTTTCCTAGGCAAGCTATGTGCAATTAGAGAGGACAACTTGCTCAAATATAAGGAACATGGTGTCCTAACAGGACTGTGACCTGCCCCACCACAGCCCTGTTTTGCATTGAGAAATGCAAAGAAGCAACTCCTCCTTTTGCCTGAAGCCAGTCCCCATAATAGAGTCAAATTCTTTCTATCACCCCTAATGCAAGACATCAAGTCACTGAGAGTGGCTAGAGAAGCAATGGAAGCAATTCAGCTTGGTAGGATCCACATTTCACCATCTCCCTACTATCAAGTAATGTAAAAATATGTTCCAATAGCATCAGGAAAGCAAAATAGTACAGAAGGTCTGAATTAAAGCCCATTAGCTCATTAGCATTTCCATGAATGGCTAAGCAAGTTCCTTCCCCCTTCCCATGGCCAGAGATTCATCGCCATTGCTTGAGTCTTGTTCACCAAGTCAAGGTAGTTCTCCTTAGAGCAGCTACTGCAAAAAGGGAGGAGGCAAACCAGAGGTAAGGCCACCAGTGGCCTTCAGTAGAGCCTCGAGGGCTTACCCTTTGCTTTTCCTATTAAGCATATATTTAAACTGAAATTTACATGTTCAGCTAAAGTCCAAGGACTGCCTGAGCCAAGCCTATTTTAAGCATGTGATAATGAAAACTAGAATTACTCTTTGTCTAGCGTCTCTCAATTTCCCAGGAAGGGAGAAAATATACTCTTGCTTGGTGGCCTAAGGATGAAAATTTACCTACTCGGCCCCCAAAGCTATTACTTTCACATATTTCCAGGCATACATCCCTCTCAGTAATATTTTTCAGAAAGCAAAGCTTTAAACAAGTAGGGGAAAAAAAAAACTTGCCTGAACACATGACAATTTTATAAATGTTGAGTTAGGTTAGCTCTCAGGTGTCTGGGAAGTTGGGTAAACATGGGCCAATGCTCAACAATCATGTAGCTGTGGTTTTTCTGTTCAAGCCAGAAGATGACAGACGTCCTGAGGCAGCGTTTACGTGGTCGCTCCAATTTCTTCTCACGAAGGAATCAAAATGAAAAGGCAAAATGGCATTTTAAGTGCATTGTTTGACAGGGCTTGGGGAGACGGAGTGGGAGCAGAAGGTGGGAAGAAAGAAGGAACAGAATTATACACCTGAACACAGAGTCAGAAAGCACTTGTCGTCGCGGCCACTTTAACCACTAGCCCACACACGACACCATAATAACCACTCAGTGAACCGGAACGAAAGACAACCCAAAAAGTGGTGTCCAAAGAGAATCTTGACCTGCAATCGTTTGCATGAGAATCTACTTCTTTAAGAGCTTTATCAGGCTACTGCCATCTTCAAAGGACATCAGCATTATCGTCACAATCCTAAAATCAATTTGCAACAGGCACTTGAAGCTCTCCCAGGGATGAGAAAGGTGTGATTTGCTTGTCCTTCCCTACTGACCAAGTTTTGATTTTCTAAAATACTTCCCTACCTTGAAGGTGGATTTCACAAAGTGGCCCAGTTACAATTCTTTTCCATTCGGAGCGCCTCTCTGATACATAAGTATATATAATGTCCTGTTCAAGAGAAAAGTGTGGCTGGGATGGCCAACAGGTCTACGGCCTAGAAGTTGTGGGGCAGGACAAGTGCAGCCTCTCTCTCAATGCCTCTTTTCCATCCCCTACTCTGTGTCCAGGACATCCTCAAAGTTCCATGGAAGTCACTACAGCTCTTCCCCAAAACTGACACTTTAACACCAAGATTCCAAAATCATACTGAGGAACATGCCGTAGAACCAATGTTCTGTGTCTTTGCATCTTGGATTGAGTAGTTCCCAAAATAAGCATTTAAACAATACGGGGCCACTCACCCACACTTTCATTAAGTCATTCTCACACTCTCACTGCAAGTGCATATCATTATGCTCAACCAAAAGACCATGAAACTGAAGCTGGGAGAGGTCCGCTGTTTTAGTTAAGGTCACACACCAATGTATGGCAGAGCTGGGCTGAAATCCAGGCCTTCTGACCCTTTCTACCACGTCATACTTGTCTCTCGAATTTGTAACAGAATAGTCAAAGCTAGGAAGAGTGAAAGTGCAATAATGGTCCCATTCGCTTGCAGGATTTCCATCTAAATCAATGGAGGAAAACTCAAAAGCCTTCAGGGGCCATATCCTGCAGAGCCCTGGAGAACTACAGAGCTCCAGCGCCATTTAAAGAGGCACTTGCTACACAGTTCCAGCTCAAAGTTGCCAGAAGAACAGGGATTTGGCGGTACCAGGGATTCCAATTTTCAATGGAAGCAAGCAATCTGAGAGTGTGTGTGTGTGTGTGTGTGTGTGTGTGTGTAAGAGAAAGAGAGAAATCACCTCATTTTTTAATGTGGGCAATTAATGCACACATTTTAAATAGCTGTGTAGACCAAACAAACACATCTTTAGGATAAGTCTGGTCCCTGGACCTAATTTAAGGGGATGGCAGATGAAAGGCAGGTCAGTTGCTATCCTTGCTTGGGCCAATTATTTCCCTAACAGAGAACACCAGCCCCACTTTCAAGGTCCTTCAAATTCCCCTCCATGTTTGATGAGGTGGTCTGCTTTTGGGAGCTTCTCCTCCCTGCTCATTGCAAGTCACCTTCTCCCAGGGGAAGCCCGTCTAGCACAAAAAAGTCTAGTCCTGTGATCTAGACACTGGCTCGCAGCTGCCACGTGACCTGGCTGAGCCTCAGTTTCTTCTGCTGGAAGACCTATGATTTCAACATTCAATGGAGCAATGTCTTTTGTAGGTGTGAAAGGTAGTGACCACATGTGAATTTCGTTCCTATCAGGACTTGGGTGGCCCCACACGAAGCTTTCCCCCACTCTCCTGAACTGCTTAACACTCAGGATCTATGCCATTCACCGCACATTTAACCACGACCTGCCTTGTGTCATCTGGTGTTGCTATTGACTCTCCTGTTTTCAACTCTTCCCACAAAAGGTTTTTATTGCCCCAGGTAGACTGCAAGCTCCAGAAGGCAGAGATTAGCCCCGATATTTCCCAGTGTCCACATTAGCACCTGCCTATTGTGATCATCACCAAAAATATGCTGACAACATTAAGTAGACACACTGCAGATTCTTAGATGGTCTGCATTCACTTTTTCCTCCTTTCCAGTCTCGGAGAGGGAACTGGGTCTGTTGGAGAATAGACTGAGGGGTGACTTAGAAAGAAACCATGGCAAGGTGGATATGGAGGAAACCAAGAAAGAAAAGTTTTCATCCTATATAGGCCTCTGACTGATACTGGGAAGTGACCTCAGGGGACTTAGTCAAAGGTGAGGGAGACAGAGAGGTGAAATAGGAATTCTGGATCCAATAAGGACAGGATGGAATGTTCTGTGTTTCTTCCCCATCTTACCCTTTCCTCCCACCATTCCCTCATGGAAAGCAAAGGAACAAAAAGCAAAACCACACCAAACCCAACCCCAAAACACAAACAAGAGGATGAGACAGGGCATTCCAGCTAGAGGTAAGCTCAGACAGAGGGATGAATGAGGGGAAGACCACCACAGAGCTGGGACCTTGCCCTTCTGATGCTCCCGGCTTGCTACCCTGACCTTCCTCAGTGTCTGGATGACTGGCAATCCTGTTACCCTCATTCCTGGGACCTGTATCTTCTAGCACGCAGATGAGAGAGCCCTGGTGTGATGATATGATGCCCAGTGTGATGTGGGAAAGAGAAGATCAGCGACACACCCATGACTATGATGACACCCTTGGACAAGTGCCAGTTAGAAGCATCTTCACACAAATGCCGTGACTACAACTTCAGATTACATGTCAGATAGAATCGGCTCTACTTCCTGTTTTAACTTTACGATCTGGATAATTACTAGGGCTTATTAAGTTCTTCCTTGTTGGCTGGATTCTTGGGCTTTCCCAACTGGATTTTAGTTTTACCGATACTATTTAAACAAAAAAAATCTGATGAACCTAAGTCTTTCAGTGGCTCAACCGTTCTTTCCCAATCTCAGGTTTGAGAATTGCTGAGTCAAACATTTACTGTATTGTGTGCACCTCTTCCCCATCTTCCCGTTCAGCAACAGCTCAGTTCCTTGTGTACCTTTCCTCTCCTCTCTCTCTTATACACATCTACAATATAAGATTTTGATTTAGGAATCTACAATAGAAAATGTGATATTTTACTTGTCTGTGGCCTCATACTGATAGGAAAATACTTGTCTCAGTATACAATATAGGCAAATATTGCTTGACTGTCTCTCCTTTTACAGCATAGATAGATAGATGATAGATAGATAGATAGATGATAGATAGATAGATAGATAGATAGATAGATAGATAGATAGATAGATAAAAATAAATACAGTGGGGCGCCTGGGTGGCTCAGTCATTAAGCATCTGCCTTCGGCTCAGGTCATGATCCCAGGGTCCTGGGATCGAGTCCCACATCGGGCTCCCTGCTGAGCAGGAAGCCTGCTTCTCCCTCTCCCACTCCTCCTGCTTGTGTTCCTGCTCTCGCTGTCTCTCTCTCTGTCAAATAAATAAATTAAAAATCTTTTAAGTAAATAAATAAATACAGTGTCCTCAGAGAGTAAAGAAAGGGCTTATTCAAGCTTATATTAGCTTGAACCCTGGGATTAAACCCATTTCTCCCAAATTCCAAGCCATTACTCTTCCCCATATTCTACACTGGACCCTTGGAAAGTACCATTGCATTCACTTTTATGCCACTCAAGGCAGACAATCCCAGCTGCACTTCTGGAAGGAAGTGTGAACAGGGGCTCCTAATCCTCAGAAGCTGTTCTGTCCTTGCTTGCACGGACTGCTGGCTGTGAGAACGTCCACCCATCTGTCCTCCACTCCCAGTGGCCATTGGCTCCTTGCAGTGGGTCCATAGTGGGACACTCTACAAAGGAGAGGAAGTGCTAGCTATAGCTCTGTAGAGGGCAACTGAGTATCAACAGGAGGTTCATTTCCCACAGGAAAAGCAGAACCTCACAGACCTGGTCAGGGATCTCTTTTCCTCATCCTCTGCACAGTACCTCTCCTCTCCCCTCTCAGTTGCCTTTCTGGTCTTTCAGCTGTTTGCTGTTATTTTCTTTTAAATACATTTCCCCAATATACCTACTTGTTATTATTTTTATAATTTTGATTTTTATCTTTTTATTTCTCATTTTCTATTTTCATTCTTGAATCGCTCTCAGTATTTTCACTTTCCAGTTCATGGAGTATTTGTATTTTGTCTCAGACTTTATCTTCTTTGCTTTTTATGTTTTTAACCTTTTACCTCATTGATTTATAGCCTATCTTCTATTTTAAACCTCATCCACTCTGTCTTGTTATTTTAAAAAGCTTAACCTTCTACCTTTATTGGACTTGTGAGCTTATTTTTAACTGCTTGTTTACTCCTTTTTTCTCTTACACTCGATTTTCCTTTTATTTTTTTTTTATGGCTTCCTAAGTTTCTACTCTACCACCATGTAAAAGGTTTTCATTGGTTTTAGCATTACTCAGCAAGAAGTGCAATAGGGGAGAACTCACACCATGAACAGATTTCAAAGGCCTTTTTCCCTTTGGCTTTCTACACACCCCCTGACTTTTCCTTAAATTAACCTAATTTTAAGGATGGCTTTTAAAATGCAGCTGTTAGGAAGGGAGTTATAAATATGGAAAGGGAAGCCTAGAATAAAGCCCATGATCCTGGAGTAGTACCAGAGGTAGTAGTACAAACTCATGGCATATATGTGTATATGTGTGTGTTCTACATATATTTACTTAGATACACATATATATATGAAATATATCATATATGTATACACATAAATACACAATGTATTTATTTCATAGCTCTGTCTGCTGACAAAGCAATAAAACCCCAGTAATGATGAGCCTATCTACTGCCCAGAGCTGGGTTTCTAAATGTCATTCTCCATTAAAAAGAACCAGGACTCCTTGGAGAAATGAATGCTTCCAGGGCTGAGGCAAGGAAAGTACAAGATAAACCTGAACTATCTTGCTGTGTCCAAAAGAAAGCTCAAATAATGATGCAGATATATCAAAAGAACAGTGGACGCAGTTTGGAGGAGTTCCCACTGGCCAAATCTGGGACATTTTGACTATCAAAATAAATAATGATGGTAATAAATTATAAACCATTGAATAAAAGAACCCATGAATCCATACAGGAACAAATAAATACATACATACATGATGGAAAGTTCTTCCTTACAGTAGAATGCCAACTAATAAATGTAGAAAGAATGATGGAGATAGTAAATCACCATTTTGCAGCTATCATAATAATAACTGATTCAGGCAAGAACCATTAGTATATATAAAACTACTGGGTAAACTGTTGAGAAGAATAGGATATATACATAGCCTCAAAATCTCTCTCTACAAATCGCTTTCTAATTTCAAAGGGGAAATATTAATTTTACAGTGGAGAAATTTGAAAGACACCAATTTTAACCATATGCCTTCTGCCATTATGCTCTGTGAAGAAGAATACAATATCACTTCTGTAACATTCCTATTGAAAATACATAATCTGAATCTAATCATAAGGTAATATCAACTAAACTCAAATTGAAGGTCTTTCTATAAAATAACTGGCTGTACTCTTCCAACTATGTCAAGGTCATTTATGACAAATAAAGACTAAGGAACTGTTCCAGATTAAAAGAGACTGAAAAGACATGATAACTCAATGCAATATGTGATCCTGGTTTGGATCCGGGCAAGGCAGGGATGCATATAGCTATAAAGGACACTATTGGGACAATTGACAAATTTCAACATGGACTATCAAGGAGATAATAATAGTGTACAAATGTTGGGGTGCCTGAGTGGCTCAGTCAGTTGGGTGTCTACCTTCAGCTCAGGTCATGGTCCCAGTGTCCTGGGATTGAGCCCCACAAAGGGCTCCCTACTCAGCAGGGAGTATACTTCTCCCTCTGCCCCTGCCTGGTGCTCTCCGTGCTTGTGCTCTCTCTCTCTCTCTCTCTCTCTCTCTGTCAAATAAATAAATAAAATCTTTTTTAAAAAATAGTGTATGAATGTTAAATGTTCTGATTTTGAGGACTGTGCTATGATTATGTAAAGGAATTACTTTGTTCTTAGGAAGTCACACTGAAATATTTGGGGATAAAAGTCTATAATACCACACTAGCCAAATCTGGGACATTTGGGACATCAAAATAGATAATGATAATAATGAATTACAGTCCAGTGAATAGAAAGAGGAATCCATGAATCCATATAGATATAAATAAATACATAAAAGGAAAGGGACAGCTCTTTCTTACAGTAGAAATCCCTCGAATGGCTCAGAAATTGTATGTGTGAGTGAAAGTACACACACAAGTGACAAAGCAGATGGAAATTATAACAGTTGGTGAATCTCAGGCAAAGAGAGTTTGAATGCAGCGTACCAGCACCAGGTACTCAGATGGAAAGGAAGGTCGGCTGATTTGGGGGAGGAGCTACGTCGCACTGAATCTTCACTTCACTTCCCTTCACTCTACTCTTGTGGAAGGAAGACAGCGAAGGATTCTTTTCTGGGCTCCACTCTCCAGCCATCCTCTAATACATTTCTTTCCAGCTCATTCCATTCCCTCCTCAGCAAAAGTCAAACTCTTGTAGAGTACATTGCCTTTCTTTTTGTTTTTGTTTTTTGTTTTTTGTTTTTTTAGAGAGAGACAAAGAATGAGAGAGAGAGCACAAGTAACAGAAAGGGGCAGAGGGAGGAGAGAGAGAATCTTAAGCTGAGCATGGAGTCCAATGCAGGGCTCGATCTCAACCCTGAGATCATGACATGAGCCAAAATCAAGAGTTAGATACTTAACCAAGTGAGCCACCCAGGTGCTCCTGAACTGCCTTTCTCTATGAGAGCTATTGCTGGCCAGAATGGGGACTATTTCAACTGTTTAAAAAGCATCATCAATCATGCCTCTTTTGGCCAGCTACAACACAGATCCACACAGGAAATCAGGAAGGCCTGTTTCAATCCAGATCACAGGCCAATGTCATCCCTGGAATACTTCTCAGTGTACAAGATGATGGCTGAGGCAGGCTGTCTCAGATCTACCATCTGGCTTCTTCAAGGAAAAAAAAGATGTTATGGAATAGATGAGTCCTGAAGGACAAGTCAGTCAAACTTCACAACCTTGGCTTCAGTGACAATGTAACTTCCTGACCCACATCTCTTGTTAGATCCTCTTACAGGATTCCATTGAAGGTCACTCTACCATCTCTCACACCCAGTTTCAGAAAGTGGTTTTCCTCTCGGTTCTTTCCTCTTTGACCAAAGAATGAGACCCTCAGGCCACCCAAATCCACTGCCAACAGACATCATACTCTCTGGGGAAATTCTTGACTCCCTGCATAAATTACTCAGCACTGAGCCCCACCCTGGTACCTGACCCAGAAAATCTGAAGCGTTCCCTAATTCCAGAAATTGGTTGGCGCTCCACCTTGGACTGGATGAGCTTGACTTGCAAGATGTGAGAAAAGCCAGGTCACCTGAAGAAACAGCTTAACTGGTGATACGCTCTAAGTCTTCAGTTGCTTTCCTTTGGGCTTCATGAGGTCCCTGGTGTTTGCCACTTAATGAGTAAGACTCTTCTAGAAAGATAGTAATGTGGCAAAGGTAACGAATTGAATGTGTTGGCTTTTTAAAATGGGTTCTAATATCTTGTTGTAAGAAGCCTCCATTTTAAGACATTAATCTCTCCACATTAGTGTTTTAAAGTTGGAGGACTGTTAGAGAAAAAAAGAGGAACAAGAAATATATACCCTCAAAATATTGCTCCACACATAATACTTATTAATTACAAATGGAAAATACAGTAACTTTACAACAGAGACATCTGGAAAATACCAACTCAAACCATGTGCCTCCTAATATGATGTATGGGAAGAATACAATAACACTTCTGGAATCTTCAAAATGGGTGGGATCTTCTTTCTTCTTATCTCTAGGCTACTTTTGAGCTCCACTGTTCATATGGCTGGAACCTATTCTTTTTAGTCCTCATCAATCCCTTTTGAAGTTGGACATCATTTGTCCTGACCTCTTGCCCACACTCACCTTACCTATCCCCAAAGTTCTCATTGTTTTGCTCTCCATATGATCTTTTTGTTACGTTGTTTAAATCTCAAATATTCTGTATCTTCCATGGCAGAGTTGGTTGTCTCTAAGACTCTAGAGACCAGGATTTGTAGTAAATGAAATGAGATTCTGCCAGGAATCATTTAGTAATGAATGGGTTACTTTCCTGTGGTTTGAGGATGTTCCTTTAGAGACTCACTAAAATTTATTATGAATAGAATGTGGTGGTACTAAGCAATAGCTTATAGAAAAAAAAATTAAAGAAAAATTTTACTATATGTCTTCCCCAAAGGTTAGAACCAAGTATTATATTAGAGCCAGGTCTTGTTTACTTACTATTATCCTTAGAGTTAGCTTAGGACAGGTAGAAGGAGGCAATTTTCCCTAAGTTTTAAGTCTAAGTATATCCACCCTGAAGTCAAGTCTGCACTCAAACTTTTCTGGGTTGGTTAGGAAGTCTGGGGATGAAGAATAAGTTGAGGGGCTTTCATCTTCTTCTGGTGGTCTGTTGCCATCCTATGACCTTTCAGAACTTGGCCTCAATGCCTAGAGGAAGAAATTTCTTTGCTCCCTTCCTTCCAATTTCTTTGCTCCCTCCCTTCCTTCCAATTGGTTGCTAATAACTTAAAACCTGCCTCATCCACACTGGGTTTCAACCACATGAGACTTTCCCTTCCAGTGCCCATTATAGAATAATTAAAAAGAGCTAGGGACTGCTAGACAGGAAAACCAAAACAAAATGAAACAAACAAAACTGTAAAACTTACATCATGCTAATCAGAAGAACTATCTGGGAGTTTTCAAATTTTAAATATTATTAAAACATCTTACCACATTAAAAAATACTTTATGATTAATCTATGTGGTAAGATCAGAGATTGACTATTAGATGTGGAAATGAAGGCAGATTCTGGAACATTCTTATCACAGCAATGAATTTGATGAAT
This sequence comes from Mirounga leonina, assembly GCF_011800145.1. Lineage (NCBI taxonomy): Eukaryota > Metazoa > Chordata > Mammalia > Carnivora > Phocidae > Mirounga > Mirounga leonina. The sequence goes on along the minus strand of NW_023270826.1, from coordinate 1,739,140 downwards.
GTGGTCTTAGAAATCCAGGTTTTGCTCAACTCCTGAGCTTGTTCTCCTTGCTCTAAAAACCCAAGTGACTTTGTAGATGTCAGGCTGCTTTCTTGCTGGATCTAGGTAGTGCTCCTTGTATTGAACAACTGATTTGTATAAAGAAATCTAACCAAATAAAGTACCCAAGGAGACTATCTGCCCCCAGAACTGTTAAAGAACTGCTTGGAAGAATATGCTCAGGTCTCTGTTTGTATATCTTTATTAACTCCACAAATATTCTATCACCCAGCTAAAACCATTGTGAACTCCATCACAGCTTTTAAAACTGTCTCAACTTTACTATTCCCACATTATAGAATCAGAGTGTTAGCAAAGGTAGTCCCCAAAAGCAAGATGGTGGTGCCCCCTAGGTATAATGTCTCAAGATCAAGGAGGAGGCCATTTTCTTGACCATCACTGCCAAAACCCTGAAAACCCACATGGGCAATGACCACTGGAAGGGCCCCACTTTGCAGCAGGACTAACCTTCCCCTAACTGCCAAGAAACTGAGAGAAGCAAGAAATGCCCCCAGGCTTTCCAGTGCTCTCCAGCTTCCACTCACACCCAATCACACCACCAGCACTTCCTGTTAGCTGCAGCTGAACGCGATGCTTCTGCACTGTCCAAAATGTCACCGAGAGCTTGTGTGCTGGACGGACTCAGCTGAAGAGGGCTGCAGGTTGTGACCACAGAAAAGGACTCTACAGATAGCAGCATGCTTGTTTCCTTCTCAATAAACTACAAGTTTAGGTGCAACAAGCCAATAGTTTATTCAGAAGTGGCCTTTAGGCATAGTTATTCCACTACTGATCATTGACAAACTCTGTATTAACTTATAAATAAATATCTTCAGAATGGCACAAGATTGTGTGTGCTCTTTTTGTATTTCTTCTTTATATTTCAGTAGATGAGAATTGACTGTGGATAAAGATCACAAGGTCAATATACTATTGACCCTCATTATCGATGCTTAATGAGAACCTGCTCCTTAATCCACTGTCAGAGCTAGGATCTATAACTGATCAGGTGGAAACTGTATGTATGAAAGATGTTTTACTGTTTTCTACTTGTTTTTACCTTGTTTTCTACTTGTATATATGTATATATACATGTATACCATTCTTCTTTTTTTTTTCTTTTTTAGAGAGAGGAAGAGAGAGCATCCCAAGCAGGCTCCACACCCAGCATGGAGCCCAACACAGGGCTCGATCTCATAACCCTGAAATCATCACCTGAGCCAAAATCAAGAGTTGGACACCTAACTGACTGAGCTTCCCAGATGTCCCACGTGTAAACCATTATTGGCTGGGCTGGATATGTGCCTTGTCATGGAATAGAGAAGGAAAAACACTCTCACACACAGATCCTATCCTTTCATCATTTGGAATATAATGGCCTGCTATAAAATTACTGCCACAAAGAAGGGTTACCTACAAGTCAATTACTCTAAAATAAAGTCATCATTTTGGGTAGGCATCTCACTTACATTTGGATTCAGGAGCCAGTGTACCTGGGTTTGAATCCCACCTTTGCCACTTACTAGTTACATGACTCATCTATAAGATGAGGATGTTAACAGTACCTGTTCCCTGTGATTGTTCTGAAGATAAAAAATGTGAGTTTATGTGACGTACTTAGAACAATACAGCACATAGTAAACCCTATGTAAGCATTAGTAGTGATTATTGTTATTTGACTGGAATGCAGAATAGTCAATTATCCAGTATGTAAGTTAATTCATTTAGGTACCTATATATAGACATTTCTTAATAACGAATTTATTGCCAAGGTGAGAATTTTCAATAGCTGATTCAACTTTTTCCCAAACTAAAATGAGTGCAGCCATTGGGCTATTGACCACACTTTTGGCTGTGTGCTACTCCTTACCCAAAACAACTCAAGGACAGATGCTTGGCCGTGTCCTCATTAAGTATTTCTTAGCCCATGTGGAGGCAAGGTGGTCTTCTATTTATGCTCTTCTAGTTTCAAAAGCATGCAACTACACAGCTGTATTCCAGGTACTACCCACAGAGTATGACCTCACACTCACTGCTCTCAAAATGTATCAGAAACTCAACTGGAAAAACATTACTTATGAACGTTTGCCTGAAGGATATCAAACTCTTCAAAATGATTAAATAATAATAGTAATAATAATAATCCTATAAGGATTTTTATGAAAAGGTATCCTCTCAAAAAGAATTCAAGGAGAAATTTTCTTTCTGGACTCAGTATCAGAAATGATAATAAGACACTAACGTTCACTGGGTGCTACTAAGAACTGATTAATTTTCAAAGTACTCTTTGTGTATTAACTCATTTAGTCTGTGAAACACTTCCATGAGGATATAACATAGTTATCTTTATTTTACAGGTGAGAAAACTGAAACACAAAGCAATTAAGTAACTTGTCCAAATTACATAGCTAGTAAGTTATAGAGACAGGATTGGAATTCAGATAGTCTACCTCCAAGGAACAGTCTCCGAACCACCACCCTTTACTGCCTCTTGGAGAATTTGCCTGCTCCTGAACAGCCAGTTTGGTTTTTTGTCTCATGGATTTTGGTGAATCATGAAATTAATTTGAATGCATTCCTAGGAATTTCACAGCCAAATTCCTAGCTATTCAAGAGATCTTATGGCATAAATTCTGCATCACAACCTAAATTCTAACTTTTATCTTTTATTATTACATTTTTCCTTTGTCTCATTATCCTTATCCACTTATGAAAATCATGTGTGCCTGATATCAACACCTGTCAAGAACAGTAAGGAAAGGAACATTACAAGCCAGTCTTACTCATGAGCATAGATGTAAAAATATTAAAACCACTAACAAACTTATTTAAGCAATATATAAAAAAATCATAATCAGATTGGATTTATCTCAGGAATACAAGGATGATTTATCATTAGAAATGCATGAATAATAAAATTCATCATATTAACAAATTAAATGAGAAAAACAATATAACCACCTGAATTCATGCAGATAAAAAAGTATATAATAAAATATAGCTTCCATTCATAATAAAAAATTTTAACAAACTTAGAATCAAAGAGAAGTGTCTCCCTTCTATTAATAAAAAGATTTTAACCATAAGCCTACAACAAACAACGTATTATGCGTGAAACATTTAAAATACCCCCTTTGAGATCAGGAACATGACAAGGGTTCCCATTATCCCCCTTTGTATTCAACACTGCACTGTGCCTAGTCAACAGAAAAAGGCAAGATAAAGAAGAAATAAAACAACCATTATTTAGTGATGATATGACTGCATATGCAGAAAATAAGAACTCTACAGGTAAATTACCAGAATTAATAAGAACCAGTATGCAAAAATCAAACACATTCTACATAGCAACAAAAACAAATAAGAATAAAATTTTAAGGGGCGCCTGGGTGGTTCAGTTGGTTAAGCGACTACCTTCGGCTCAGGTCATGATCGCGGGGTCCTGAGATCGAGCCCCGCATCGGGCTCCCTGCTTGGCGGGAAGCCTGCTTCTCCCTCTCCCACTCCCCCTACTTGTGTTCCCCCTCACGCTGTCTCTCTCTCTCTCTTTCTGTCAATTAAATAAATGAATAAAATCTTAAAAAAAAAAAAAAGAATAAACATTTTAAGAGATACCATTCTCTTGCACTGTATGTTAACTAACTGGAATTTAAATAAAACTTGAAAAGGGAAGAAAAAGAAAAAAAGAGAGATACCATTCTCAATAGCATTTTAAAGAGATATTTAGGGAAATAATTATAAATCTTAGTAAGACATTTTTTAAAAAACTATTTAAAGTAGAAATATATCAAGTTCATGGATTGAAAAACTCAATAATTTAAAGATGTCAGTTTTTCCCAAATTGAGGTCATAGCAGTCAAAATCCCAACCTTTTGCTTATTTGTTTGTGGAACTTCACAAGCTGATTCTAAAATTTATATGGAAGTGCCCAAGCCAAAAAGAGACAAAATCCTACTGATAAAGGACATGGTGAGGTAACTTGCTCTACCAGATATTAAGACCTTTTATAAACTATAGACTTTGGAACAGTATAATATTTGTGCAGGAACAGACAAAGGGATGGATGGAATGAAATAATGAATCCAAAAATGATCCCATAGACATACGGATGTTTGATATCTGACATAGTTGGTCTTGTAAATTAAAACAGACTTTTTGGTAAATGGTGCTAGGACAATTACCCAAATGGAAAAATGGAAAATTGGACTCCTACCACACACAAATATCAAGTCCAGGATTAAAGTCCCAAAAGAAAATGGTAAAATATAACATTTTTAGGTGAAAATTTAGGAGAACATCTTTTTTTTTTTAAATGTTTTTTTTTTAAAGATTTTTTATTTTTATTTTTTATTTATTTGAGACAGAGAGAATGAGAGAGACAGAGAGCACATGAGAGGGGGGAGGGTCAGAGGGAGAAGCAGGCTCCCCGCTGAGCAGGGAGCCCAATGCGGGACTCGGTCCAGGGACTCCAGGATCATGACCTGAGCCGAAGGCAGTCACTTAACCAACTGAGCCACACAGGTGCCCTTAGGAGAACATCTTAACTACCCATGGCTAGAAAAGGAGTTTGTGAATAAGACCAAAAGCATAAAACATAAAGCAAAAGCTCAATAAATTTGACTGCATCAAAATTAAGAACTTCTATTTACAAAAGATTCCTTAATAAAGGAGAGAAGGCATCATAAGATTAGAGAAAATGTGAGTAATTCATATAAGCCACAAAAGGATCATAACCAGAACACATAAATAACTCATATGAATCAATTTTTTAAAAGACAAACAATTCAGAAAAGAGCTCTGAGCAGGTACCTTCACAAGAGAAAACCTGAATGTCTAATAAACATATGAAATGATGCTCAATTTCATTAGTGATCAAGGAAATACAAATGAAACCACAGCGAATTACAATTTCATAGCCACAAGACTGACAAAAACGTAAAAGTCTTTTGATTTAAAATTTCACATAACATGCATTGGTGAGGATGGGGAGCAAAAGGACTCCTCACCCACTGCAGGCGAGGAGGAAATTGGAGCAGTCGCTTTGGAAAACAGTTTGACATTACGTAGCATGGAAAGGCAGTGAAGTCAAACACCACAAGGTCATTAAATATAGGCACAGAACTGGTTTAACTAGTGGGAAAAGTCGAAGCCCAGGGTCAGCAAAACAGGGATGGTCCACCGTTAGTTCAGTCTCCCACCAAGGGGGAAGGGCCAGAGCACTGCTAGGAGCACCAAAGAGCTCGGCTCCAGAGACAGGAGCCCATGAGAATGGCCTCGCTCATGGGGACAATGCGCCGTAGGGGTGGGATTTGATCGGTATCAAGTAATCTGAATTTGAGAATGCCAACCATTCAGAGAGTTGTCTGCCAAAACCACTGCTGGCATCCTGTGACCTTGTGGGAAATTGGGTGGGGCACTGCCCCTTCGGAGTTAAGGGGGAGCTCCTCAGCCCAGCCCTCTCGGTGCTGGGCAACCAGAACTCCCAGGGGCATTTATCAGACAATCACACTTGTCTCTTCTCAACTAGGAAAGCTGACCATGTGCTCTACAGGCCAGTAATCTCACTCCTAAAAGTATATGCCCTAGGGACTCTCTTGTACATGTACAGTGATACTAATATCTGCAATTGCTTATAAGAGCAGAAACTGGAAACAACCCAAATATCTATTAGTAGTAGCCTGAATAAACTGTTACATATTCAAATGCTGGACTACTATAGAACACAGAGAAAATAAATGAAATTTAGTTATATGCACCAATATTTTAAAATCTCAATAACAATATTTTTAAAGATTTACTTATTTATTTGAGAGAGAGAGAGCATGAGCATGGGGACGGGCAGAGGATGAGAGAGAGGGGAAGCTGACTCCTCACTGAGCGGGGAGCCCCGAAGCTGGGCTCAATCTCACAACCCTGAGATCATGACCTGAGCTGAAACCAAGAGTCACTCGCTAAACTGATTGAGCCACCTTCAAAAACACAATGTTTAGAATAAGAAGTTAATCATAGAATTCAAAAAAAGACAAAATATGTCAAATAAATAAATAAAAATCTTTAAAAAAAAAAAAGACAAAACAAAATTATACGTAATTTAGGGATATACTTGTAAATGGTAAAATTGCTGTAGAGGGCCCAAAGGGTGCTTCTAAAACATTGTCAGCACTGTTTATCTTACCCCGAGTGGCAGATACACAAGTGTTTGCTTCATTATTATTATTCTTTCCACAGTACATATACATTTCCTACACTCTTCTGTTAATTAAGATATTTCATAATAAAAGAGGCAGAGAGAAGACATTACAAGTATACAAAAAACAAAGAGAAACCTTTGAACCAGACTTTGATTATTATCCTTGAGATAAATTTCCAGGAATATCATTGCAAAGTCAAAAGGCAGAAACACTCTTGGTGGGTCAGTATGTATACACACTTCAGCAGAACCCTGTATTTTTAAGTTTTCTTTTCTTCTGTATGCATTTATGTAGTTGTCTTCCCTCTTCTGGATCAAGGTGAAGCCTAAACGAACCAATAAGAAGGGGAGGAGGTGGGACTAGATGCAGGAACAGAGCCCTATTGCCTGTGCGGGGCTTTTCCCCAGCAGAGACATAGCTTAGGGTCCCACGCAGGAGACATGCAAATGCCAGGGGTGGGGGGATCACCCCAGGATTGCGGCTCCGGAGCTCTTATGAACCCACACAAAGAACCAGGAACTCTTCTCCCCATCAGCCTGTGAATACCCTTCTGGGCTGCCCTGCCTGTCCACAGCTGGAGGCCTTCTCGGGCCATCTGCTCTCAGCTTGCCCATGCGCCTGGAACTTACTGCAGCCTTGCCCCGCGTGTGCACGCGATTCATTAGTGGCTCATCTCGCCGGAAGTGCCGTGACTTCAAAACCACTGATAACTATCAGCAAAAAGTCTGACATAAACATTCTAAGACATACTTCCTTTTTTCAGAGGCTGTGCAGGGTATGGAAATAAATACTATGGACTGGGCCTGGGGAGGAAAGAAGTCTTCCTCTGCTACAAAGACCACTGGAAAAGCAAAAGCCCCCGCAGCCCTTGTGTCTTCCCCTAGTGTGCGCCCAGGGACCGCTCTGCAGACATCCCCACAGCACCCTCCACTCCTCACTAGCACAGCCCTGCCCCAGCAAGGGGGGGGACCTCACCTCAAGCCCTGTCTCCCCCTTTCCTCATTTCACTGTGTCCTACGCATCTGTTATCCTCAGCACCAGCATGGCCACGGCCCCCTACTGCTGGCAGAAACTACCCTCGAAAATGCCTGGCACCATACTGTCTTTACCCAAAGGAAAACAGGGGTTCGGACTGTCAATGAAACCTGTCAAAAGCCACAGAGAGGGCTGTAAGAGGCAGAATCACTAGTCTTCTGAATCCCATTCCTATTTACTGCCGAGGCATGAAGGTTACAGTAAGAGCTATATTGTATACCAGTTCTTGGAGTCTCAAGCCTGCATCTCTGCCCTGGCAGAAACAAAATGAACTAATTAAATGCTTGCCACTGGCTTATTTTGGAAACCTCATGGAGTGTGTGAGAATCTGAATGAATTTCAGGCCACTATTGATTGCTTCAAATGCGGAGGAAATCATCCAAGCATGGGGAGAAGGTGAGGAAGCTAAACCCGTGGCCGAGGGTTATTAATATTGTAATGCTTTTGCTTATTGGCGCAGAAAAGCAACTTTGGCTATAAGGGACTAAAGCTTTAAGGCTATAATGGAGGAGAGTAAATAGAATCCTTCAAGGTTGAAGAAGAGTCCAACCAAATACTCCACCTAATTGCTTTGGAATAACCAAGATCACCCTGCTTACTGTGGGAGAAAGAAAATCAATAGATTGTATTTAGAGGAAACTAAAGGCACAACTGGGTCATTCTCTGTGTGGCTAGTAGAGAGTGGTACCTTGGCACTGATCCCCAGAGGGACAGCAATTAAGTGAAAAGCAGTCCGTGCTGCCTAAAATAATCTAACAACTTTTAAATATCACATAGTTGGTTGCAAAACTTAAAGGCTTCCAGTGGATCTATAGAACTACCCATGGTTGAGAAGCTGTTGGAAGGCATGTGAACCTTCACTCACCCTCCCTCCAGCATGTACTCCAAAAAGGTGTGATTTAATCCAGTGGTAAAACTGATAAGGTTTTTAGGTCACAGCATTAGTCTCAGTCACAGAGATTTCATGGAACCAAATTAAATCTCTCCTATTTCTCATGAAGAAAAATTTCTTGGGCTTTCAATCCAAGCTTGGCCTGCCCACGCTTCGAACTTTCTCATCCAAAACTACCTGACATTGTCTGTCACGCGATAAGATCACTTCAGAGAACACAGGATGCTTCACAGAAATATGTGCCTTCCTTCAATCGTTGGCACAGGTCTGATCCAAACCAAACAAACTTCGAACCACCCGGCTTCGAGCTGTGACCATTCCAATCCATCACCTCTCTGTATGTACCTGTTACTGGTGACATTTGGGAAGTAACTAACATTTGTGAGAGCCTCAAGCTGGGATTCGGGTGGACATTTAAACAAGGCATCTTATTTGTTTCAAAGTAAGTTATGGATCGAGCGATTTCCAATACAGTGTCAAACTAAATGATTCTAAAAACACTTCAAAATTAAGTAAAGTACAGCTCTTTCATAATATGGATGTTCAAGGCCATTATTAATTCATTCTGTTAGCAAAAAAAAAAAGTGTAATTTCATTCTCTGTTAGCAAAAGAATATGTAATTTGATTTGTGGATTATCCTAAAGTCTATCGGATCGGGGCTCATCATTTCCCTTGACCCATCCATTCAGTCGGTCATCAGTCTCCAAAGCGCCTGCTCTAAAATCTGTTGGATCCTCTCCCTCCTCCTGTTCCTCTGGCTCCTGGCACAACCTCCTCCCTCCTCAAGGTTCTGTCTGGCACCCTGGCTCCACCTCGGGCCTCTGCACCGCCTCCCCCCTGCCCTTTATATCCTCCATAGCTCCTCATGGCTTAGAGAAGAAGTCCAAACTCTTCAGCAGCATTGTGACCCTTCACAAGCCCCCTCGCCTGCCACAGCCTCACCTCCCTTCTCTGCTGTCCAGCATCCTGGACATCTAGGACAAACTCCAGCCCCCTTTCCTCAAACAGGTCTGCCACTTCATGTCCCTGCCCTTTTTTACATAACACTCTGCCTAAAGTAACTTTCCTTTGCTCCTTTCCCAGGAAAAATTCTACTTACTCAACACCCTGCTCCTCCCTACTTCTTGAAACCTCTTCCTCCCCCGCTCTCCTGTACTTCCGTGGCTTTCTGGAACATGTTTATCATCCTGGGCACACGATCAGCTCCTTGTGGCCAGGGCCCTTGCTAGGCTTATCTCTGTGTCTCCTCGGGGCTTCTCTCTGAGCCCAGCACGTGGGAGCTACAGCACATCTTTGCTGAAAGAATCTATTCTACTGGATTTCCAGAGATGTGATCTTGTCCCCAAGACCTGAGATTGGGAGTCTCAACTCCATTGTATACTTTACAAGAGACGACAGCTCAGTGAGGTGCAATGCAACATCCACACCCCCTTATTTTACAAAAGCATGCATTTTATCACCAGGTTCGATGTCTCATGCTGATACGGCGGTGTCGACATTATGTCTTTTTGTTGTCACATATTTTACCAGGGAGATGCTTCTTTGCATCTCTATCAGAGAAAAGCACTCTTGAAAATGCCTTCTCTAGGGCCGCCTGGCTGGCTCAGTTGGTTAGGCGACTGCCTTCGGCTCAGGTCATGATCCTGGAGTCCCGGGATCGAGTCCCGCATCGGGCTCCCTGCTCGGCAGGGAGTCTGCTTCTCCCTCTGACCCTCCTCCCTCTCATGCTCTCTGTCTCTCCTTCTCTCTCTCTCAAATAAATAAATAAAATCTTTAGAAAATGCCTTCTCTAAACTAGAAGATTAAAGCTACTCCCATCTCAGAAACAATAAAGCTACCTGTCCATCTCCTTTGGCTCTAACTTTGTCATAAAAAGCAGCACCACTCACCCTACAGATGCATCCACTCAATAGAGCTCCATGGGGGGTGGGGGGGGGACAGTATGGACACGTTGGCTTGCCCAATGACTTGCACAAACTAGGCACTCAGGAAGTGATTGTTGAATTATAATCATTAGTCTACTTTTTAAAATAATATTCATGGAGTACTTCTCCTCAGTATTAGTAACGTCCCTCTTTGCTCTTGGGTCTGGTTGATCATTTAGTTATACACTCCACTTTCAACTCCAAGACAGGGCATAGTAACTCTCACTAGCACATGGCTTTTATTATGGTTTGGTTTGTTTCAAATTTTGCTATTTTAAAAATGTCCACATTATTAATTTTTGTGTATATTTACATGGTGTAAAATTTGAAAAGAAATATACATATATTAAATATAATAGATCACATGGTACCAAATTCTAAAGGGACCAATATTAAAGGGGAAAATTCTTCCCCCTCCTCGTCTTCCAGTTTCCCCTCTCTCCTTTCCTTGAAGGCAATAAACATTACCTGTTTTCTGTCCTTCCAGAGATAGTCTGTGCATATACAACCAATTCACATTTTTTTCCTTTTTACACATTTGCTAACATACTATATACACTGTTCTGCACTTGATCTTTTCATTTAATTTACTTGAAGGTTGTTTTGCATCTGTCCATAAGAGCATTCTCTTTCTAAGATGCATGATCTTCTATTGTGGCTCTAAATTATTCCTCCATGTATGATGGGTGGAGTGCCCAGGCCCCGAGACGTTCAGATCACCTCCTGGTGGCTGCCATAAGACATATGCCATGGGTAAACCACAAGGCAGCCTAGATCTCTTGAAAAGAAGCATTGCCATGGGGCACCTGAGTGGCTCAGTCAGTTACGCATCTGACTCTTGATCTCAGCTCAGGTCTTGATCTCAGGGTTGTGAGTTCAACCCCTGTGCTGGGCTCCACACTGGGCATGGAGACTACAAGAAGAAAGGAAAGGAGGAAAGAAGAAAAGAAAGAAAGAAAGAGAGAGAGAGGAAGGAAGGAAGGAAGGAAGGAAGGAAGGAAGGAAAGGAGAGGAGAGGAGAGGAGAGGAAAGGAAAGGAAGGAAGGAAGGGAAGAAGAAAGAAAGAAAGAAAGAAAGAAAGAAAGAAAGAAAGAAAGAAAGAAAGAAAGAGAGGGAGGGAGGGAGGGAATGGAGGGGAGGGGAAAGGAGGGGAGGGAGGAGAGGGGAGGAGAGGGAAGGGCTATTGCCCCTTATGTATCTGGCACATACGTGATAGATTGAAGCCATATTGTACTAAGCCAAATGGCCCAAAAGACTTTATGAAAGTAGAAAAGTATAGTTGTGATCAACACTCCACCAATATGGTTATATATTCTGAATCCAGCCTTTGGGTAATGACTCAAGATGAACATACTATTTCCTTAGGATCTGCTCAGCAAGTTTCTTTTTAACTTAATAGTAGTTGATCCAATGAAATTATTATTGGTGAGATATACTTGTTCAGCCTTATCATCTTTGTATCATTTAGACTTTATATTATACATAATGACTTAGCTACAAGTTCATCTCCACCATAACCCTTGTATGATTTATGATTAGAATAAAAATCAATACAACTTTGGAAGATATATTTAAGGTGATTTCTTTTTCCTTCTCTTTCTCTCTCTTTCTCTGCATTGTACATTAGCTATCAACCACATTTGGCATGATTTCTTGAAATGTGGCTAGTGCCAACTGAGATATACCAGAAGTGTAAAATATATAGACTTTACCAGCCTGAGACTTAGAATGATGATGCTCCTCCCCAGACATCCTCTGATAGTCTCTTTACCCAGTTTCTTTTTTTCTCTTACTGATTTCAGCTTGAAAACTCAGAGGCAGAGTGTTCATCAGAGTTCGGCAAAAATACCTAGGATTTCACACTGTCAAAATAAAAAGTCATACCTTCAGGATTTCTTTTATAAAGAATAATAATTACCAGGCCTCTATTGTCATTATTAGAAACCAATCTCTTTCAAGTTCTGATCATAGAAAGAACATTGTAGCAAGCACCAAGAATACAAAGGTACACAGTTCCTGTCCTCAGGAGACATCTAGCCTGACAGGGACATCCAGAGCCATCCCTTTCCTTCCCCATTAGGAAAGGAACATTTTGGCTATGAAGTGTCTGGCCTCCTTGGCCTGGCTCAGGAGCCTTGTTTGCCGGCCTTATGTAGCTAAATCCCGCTCGTGCTGACGCTGGAGCAAACTCTGTCTGAGTTGCCCCTGTCAGAGGCAGCTCGATCCCAAACTGCCGGCTGTCTGGAACATGGACCCTTGGTGACATCCGGTTTGCAGATCCCATATGAGCCATCAGGGGTGTTCTCCGTCCACAGCAGCCCATTGCCAATGGTAGTCTGCTCCTGATCAGAAGTGACACGGACATCCCTTAGGACACCTCAGCTGCCCTTGTCTGGAAAAATTCTCCCCAGTGAGGTGCATTTTCTTTACACAACATGGCCTATACTTTGAGTCAGATGGCTTCACTCATGGCCTCAGAACTTCAGGAAAATCCAGTTTTGAAAGGTGGAGGAACAAGAGAGGAAAACTTCATTGCATTTACATAGACCATTGAGGGACTCTTTTTTTTTTTTTTTTTTTTTTGCCCCAGTTGGGGGAAGATTGTTATTGGGTGGTGTCTTTCCCCTTTTGAAGTCACATTCCAACATTTGGCATATTTTTCTATATCTTCTCCCTGGCTAGATGTAGTCTGTTAGTTCCTTGGCTCACACCCCTCCTTGACTTCCATTTATTCCACGTTCCTGTCCCTGTGTTAATGGTTAACAGAGCATGTACTGTAAATTAGCATTTATAAAAATCAATTACACTGCTTCATAAGACAGAGCAGAAACTTAGATTGTCTTCACCAGATCATTTGTATTTATCTGTTAATTATAAACCTTAATTGTCTCTTTTTATCATATTAATTTGCACAAATTGTACAACTTCAGAGTTTAGCAGTTTTCAAGCCCTTGAAGTACAATTATTCTCTTAACATTCTTTTCAGAAACATGGTATTCATTAATGATTAGGTTGGTAAAAATTAGCAGTTCTGATAATTGGCCTTGGCTTCTCCTTGGCTTTTTTTTTTTTTCTTTCCCCACTAAGATCCTGGTTCTCACAATTATGCATGCCTGTTAGCCTCTTACTGTGCCCAGCTCTGTTTTAATTGGACTTCATGGCCCATGAGATTTCACAGGGTTTTGGCTCAAAGTAGAATACAGTTCTATCCCAGTGAACTTATTCCAAGTAGGTTTGACTCTTTTCCCCTCTCTGCAGCAGAACCTGGACTTCGGTCCCAAGGGACAGTCTGCTTACCTTAACCTCTGACATAAAAAGACTTATATATGAAGGAAGGAAAAAGCTTTCCCAATTCCAGCTCCGTTTGTGAAATCGTTGCCCTCCTGCACTTAGCAAGTTGGTGAGCAAGCCTGAGGAAGACCGGGCTCTCCCCAGCCACCTCTCAATTATGGCTCTGTTTCCACTCTATGTGGCAGCCACTTAGAAGGAGTCCTAAGTCGCACAGCGTGGATCCAAAGGCCAAGATAAGCTTTCTTCTTTCAAGAGGCCGCATGAATCCAAGTTCTGTGAAGGAAGTGGTCCAGACTGAGGGACCAGGCGTCCTGACTACCCTGGAACCAAATGGCTTCCTGCCTTAGGCACTGCAGCCATGTTCCAGATGACTTCCATCCAAATTTGATGATGCTGATGGACAAGCCTATGTTCTATCCCACAGGAGCAATGAGGAGGAAGATACCCTGTCCCCTCCTGCCCCACATAAGGAAACAAAGATGAAGATTTTGTCCTGCCCCACTTGGGAAACCCAGCTGCTTTCCCCTGAAGAGCGGGGTTCACCAAGTGTGAGGTGGTTATCCAAGATTATAGGAGCGAGTGACTGATACAACTGGAATTCTTTGAGTTCTCTGACTGGGTCCCTGGAAATGCATCGCTCACCATGATTCTGCCCCTTCAGAAGCAACAGTTCAGAAGTAAAGCCAAATGTTCTCATATGTTATCCAAGATAGGACCCCCACCACATACAAATTTGCCAGTCAAGATCTGAAGTCTCTGAGCTGTGGTTACCCAGGGATTTGTTCATTTTACTGGTTTCCTGCAGGTGCTGTGGAAAGGCTGGCTGGCCAGAAGGGACTGTGGCCCAGAAGGGACTGTGGCCCAGAAGGGACACAGGAGGTGAACAGCTCTCCAGTGTACTAGAGTGTGGGGTGACGGGCTCCTTCAAAAGGGAAAGGCTTCTCTGTGTGTTCCAGATACAGTAACACTCTATGGTACTCTCCATTATCTGATTTCTTTTAAGAAAAGGCACATTTTTCCACATACAAAGCATTCACCAGCTAGATCAGTCAACATTCTCCCTACGACCTGGTTCTCTCCTTCCTGGCTTGCACCAGCTTGTACCATAGAAATGTGGTCAGAATGCCTCTCCACAGTGTCTCCCCACCCCACAGCTTCCATCAAATGGGGGCAATTCAGCCTCTCACGCCAGCACCAGGTCTCGGGGACTGAATCCAGTGACAAAGTGGAAAGCTATTCCTGGAGAATGACCAATTTTGGCTGAAAATAAGGCATTTACTCAGTCACTGTCACTTCTGTGAAGTAGAAAAGAGGACTACTATCACTCCCCCCAATTGAGGTGACAAACAACGGCCAGAGAGGTGAGAACATATCTGCCTGGTTAGCACTTTGAGGAAAGGGTGGGAGGTGGAAGCAGAACTTTCTACAGCAAAGCGCTTCTTTCTGTGAAAATCTCTTGGCAGGAAAAGCATCTGGGTATTTTTGGTCACCTCATTTTAACTCTGACAGTGTCATTGCCTGATGTTTTTCTACCTCAGGGCCCAGTGTGAATGAACAACAGTGTGTTAGACAGTCAGACCTACCCTTGTCAGCTGCCCCACCCCGGCTTCCCTCTCACTCATCCCCCCTGATAGGTACCTCCACACTTCTTCTGTAGTTCGGGCATCACCCTCCTTAGAGGGCACAGCACAGAGCCGCAGATGACTCAGCTAACAGGCCATCGGAGTAGAAGCAGCTATGGCTGAGCTGTGTGGTTAATGAAAATCTAGCCATTGCTTGTCACTGAGTTCTAGAACAGGCAAAAAGGGAAGGACTATGCCAGCTTGCTCGAGTGCATCCACATAGTCAAGGCTAAGCTGGGGGCCACAACCTCAAACTGACTGAGGGAACAAAAGAAGAAATCCGAACTGCGCCTCAGGCCCGTCTGCTGCTAACACATTCGGCACCTCCGGAAGAGTTAGGAAAAGGGGTCCCTTCCCTAAGACATTTCCGTTCACCTGTCAAAACCACTGCCATAATAAATACATACGTCTCCCCTTTAGATACGGCCCCCGGTGCAGTGCACAGCCTGTGTAACTACATGCAGTATCTCTGTCAAAGAGAAAACCGGAAGTCATAACAATAGTAGCTAACGAGCTCCTTACTTGGCGTGAGTGCTGGGCTGAACGCCTCCCGTGTATTATCTCATCTAATCCTCACATCAACCTGGAGGACTAGTATTATCCCATTTAGATCTTGCAAATTAGGATACTGAGACTGAGCAATCTGCCAAGACCAGAAGCTATTAGGTGTCATGGCCAAGACATGAATGCAGAGGGGCCTTATCCCAGAATCTGAGCTTTGACCACGATGCTCAGAGAAGTGGAAGCACCACAACCTCTGTAACTTTCGGTATCTATTGAAATAAATGGTACCATCTTAGGGAAGATTTCCTTGAAGTACAGCCTTGAGGAAGGGATTTGGGTGCCCGCGATCTGTTAAGGGCAGGCTCTCCAGGAGAAACCTGCAAGCTAGCCAGGGAAGCAGGGGAGGAAGAAGGAAAATGCTGAGCGAGGATGTGCTCTCAGGTAACACGTGGCTTGGCCCGATCCACGAGACTCCAGAGGATACATCCTACAGCAGAATTGCCCCTCCTTGAGACAAAGAGGCCAGCCTGTTGTACCCCCTTAAATCTTTCAGTCACTGGCCATGGGGGTCAAGCACTGGAAACTTCCCTGCGTCTCCAAATGAGGTGCCTCCCAGGGAGGCCACAGATGTAAGCCCTTGGCTACAGCACTTGCGCCAGCCGGAGGATCCATACACCAGCACGTAAAGGGAGTCTGGGTGGGGCACCAACAGCATCTGCTATAGTCGCCCAGTTCATATTGGCAAAGAGCCAGCAAACGAGGCCCCTGTGATGTATTTAGGGTACACTTCCACTTGAGTTAAAAGCGGAATTTTATCCATCATGTAACTCTGCAGTTACAGCCTAACCACCACCAGACTTCTGGCACCAACAAGGCGCTTATCACTCTCTCAGAAGACAGTCACACTACCCTCGGCAAATACCATTATTCTGCAATTCAAAATCCAACCAGGCTTCCACTGCCTACTCCAAATTACCAAGAGGGGGAGTTTCTAAGGTTGACATGACTAGTTTCCAAACCACCTTTCCGGCCTCATTTTCCACACCATCCCTTCAGATACCCTCTGCTGCAGTGTCCATTGGGAGAATTCTTCCCAATTAACCATGAACTTTCTCACACCTACGCCTTTATTAATGCTGTTGCCTGAACTTGGAGTACCTTCTTTCACCCCCTCCTCTGCTGGGTGAAGTTTTAGTGAAGGCCCTTCTGTTGCCAGAAACACTCAAGCTAACAAGTAAAGTGGGATTTACATAAAGAATCCAGATCTTTCCAAAAGAATGGAAAGGCTTTCACAAAGGAAATGCTAATGAGAGCTGGAAAGTCAGCTCTCTCCTGAGATGTGGTCCACTTGTTAGAGCATAAACCTTTGAAGGTGGCTTCCTGGTTAAGGCCAACATTTCTGTTACACTCTTCACCCAGAAGTGGTCCCCCAACAGCCATATACAAGCCCCATGATCTGCTCCCACTCCAAGGTCACAGGTATTGGACAAGAAAGAGACACTTGGTACCCTCGGGGGCAATTAGAATTTGGAAATAAGACTAAAAGTTAGATTCTAACTCAGTGTGGCCTGCTGTCTTGACCAAGGAAGATATAAAACTGGAAGTCATAGGGCGGCCATCTTGTACCTGCAACATAGACCAATTAGCAGAGAAGGCCAGTCTGCAAACAGAAAAGGATGACAAAGCCAAAATGCAGTGAGAATGGCCAGGTCCTGACAGCTTTTCAGTTTCTAGTTCCAATCTATTCCTGAGATGCAGTTACATTTCTGCCCTTGATTCTGTGACATCCCGGCAGCCTGGCTCCTCATGATAAAGGCTTATTTTCAGTTTAACAAGCTCAACTGGAATTCAGGAACTTGCAACCAAAGACTTCTCAACAACACACCCATCCCTTACTCATCTCTGTGTGTCTGTTCATTTGTCCCTTCTACGCTTCCTTTCCCTCTACCTTCCTATGCTTTTCCCCCCGTCTTTTCTTCCCTTTACCTCTCCTCCTCTTCCTCCGCTCCTCTTCATTCTTTCTTCTCCTCCTCTTCCTCCCTCCCTTTCTCTCTCTCTCTTTCTCTCTCTTCCTTCCTCTCCTTTCTCTTTCCCCCTCCTCTCTCCTACTTTGCTTTACTTATCTGCTCTCAGAATCCAAACATGGCTGCACCTTTGTGTCTGCCCAGCAACAAAGCTACCATTCAGCTGTTCTCAATTCTAGACTCCCAGGAAAATTTAATGACAGAACCACTGTGCCATCTCCCCTAAGGCCCTTGGTTCTATAAAGTTGACAAAGAGATCCAGAATCCCCTACAAACATAGGTGCAAAGCCCACAGCCACTACAGGGAGGCATAGACTGAAACATCCAAAATACAGTATGGAAGCCTCCCAGTCAGATTTTAGAGCTGCTCCTTCTGTATCCCCATCACACATTGCTTGCATCTCTGATGACCTCGTCATTTTCCATTCTATTAAATCTTATTTATATGTAGAACCCTATATCAAAACCTTCTTGAGGGCATGGTAGACACATCATAGGCACTAAAAATATTCACTTTAATCTGATTTGTGTACATGAATGGGGTGGGTAATACTTGCAATTTGATTTTTGATGGGTGGTTCAAGAAATAATATGCATTTGGGGATGGAGAACCTTCCCAAAATATCATTTTCTTCTGTATTTCCAATTATTCTGTCCTCTCTGATCCATAGAACTTTGTATATGTTTATTAAATAATCTTTACATTGAGTCATTGATATTTATTTAAATATCTATTGCCTTAACTGGACTATGAGCTCTCTGAGGACAGGGGCCGTGTCTTTTTTATCTTTCTATCTCTAACCTAGTACAAGCCTGATGCAAAGGAAATGTCTACTGAATGTTGTTTGTTGGATTAAATTTAATCCAAATCCATGGAGATCTGAGCTAAGGACATCTCACCTGCTGGCGGTCATTTATCTGATCTTCTGAGTCCTCTTTAAGATCGAGTGTGGTAAAACTTTTCTTGGAAACCACAATTTTGGCAAGACTACAAACTTCCTTCTCTGAAGGGCTCGCTTTGTTTATTACAATAGAAAAGCATGATAAATAATTTTGCCCATAAGAAACATGCTTCCTCTTTTTGACAATTTTGACAGCCTATTGCTTAAGTCTGAAAAAGGAGCCCAGAAATAATTTACAGGGGAAACATGGCTCAGGTGTCTTCCCCAGATGCTATTGGTATCTTGAGACTATCCAGAAAGGTAATTTACACACATACATGCATATGCAACAAAATTTAAATGTGCTTTGTGTTTCCACAGGGTGTCCAAATACTAACATTTGCCATCTGGCCTGCTTAGATGGCTGTTTCTGATGTCTGTCCCAAACTCTAGGTTTGCCTTTGTTCATTACTCAAACATTTATAGAATCTGAGCACTATTCTAGGCACAAAGGATGCAACGATGAAAGCTGAACTCTGCTCTGTAAGTGTAGACCATAAAAAAAATAATTGCACAATAACGCAGTAAAATAAAACTATCATGTGCTAAAATAAATCTTACAAAAGGACATAATAGGAGTGTAGGGGAAAGGTCCATTTAGTCAGCCTAGGTAGGAAAAAGAGAGTTCATATAGGAATCAAATCTTGAGATCATCCACAGAGAATAAAATAATCAGAAGGCAAATAATGGAACCCAAGGAGACACCAACATTAAAGGATAAATCAAGGGGAATTTATGGGGAGACTAAGGAGGAACAGTCAGAAATGTAGGAGGAGAAGGATGCCTGGGTGACTCAGTCATTTAAGCATCTGCCTTTGGCTCACGTCATGATCCCAGGGTCCTGGGATCAAGTTCCACATTGGGCTCCCTGCTCAGTGGGGAGTCTGCTTCTCCCTCTCCCTCTGCCCCTTCCCCCTGCTCATGCTCCCTCTCTCTCTCTGACAAATAAATAAATAAAATATTTTTAAAAAGAAAGAAAGAAAAGAAATGTAGGAGGAGAATTAAGAGAGTAAAGCCATGAAAAGCAAAGAAAAAGAAAGAACATGGAAGTTCAACAATGCTGAATAGTCACCTATGATGAACACACAAAGTGACTTTGGCATTTGGCATTTTTTTTTTAAGATTTTATTTATTTATTTGAGATAGAGAGCAAGAGCATGAGTGGGGGCGGGGGCAGAGGGAGAGGGAGAAGCAGGCTCCCCACTGAGCAGGGAGCCCAACGCCGGGCTCAATCCCAGGACCCTGGGATCATGACCTGAGCTGAAAGCAGATGCTTACCTGACTGAGCAACCCAGGCGCCCTGTGATTTGGCTCTCTAGAAGTCATGCTAATCTTTCTTTTTTTTAAGATAGATTTATTTATTTATTTATTTATTTAATTTAATTTATTTATTTATTTGAGAGAGAGAGAAAGCAGCAGGGAGGGTCACAGAGTCTTAAGCAGACTCCATGCTCAGCATGGAGCCTGATGTGGGGCTCAATCTCACCACCCTAAGATCATGACCTGAACGGAAACCAAGAGTTGGTGACTCAACTGACTGCACCCCGTGGGCACCCCATGCTGATCTTTAAATACGTGGTCTCTTAAGTGTCTGCAAAGAAACCTGCCAAAAACATCAAATTTCACCATGAAGTATAGCCAGCAACATCTATATCACATGTTAGGAATTTGGAAACCCAGGCCCACCCGGGAGATTAATGTGTACTTTAAAGTTTGTGAAGCAATCACACCCTTTCCTAGAAAAGTGGCAGTTTGGGATGAACGATGAGATTGGTGACTTGCAAGGAAATGGTTTCTCAAGGTTTCAAATTAAAAAATGAACTTGACAGCTCTACATAACAAAAAGGAATATATACAGAGAATTCTTATCTATAACCTTCATTTAAACATTGTGAATTATATTTAAGATATCATTACTTCCCTTCTACTGGCCATGAGACAGGAGCGTGAAGAGGTTAAACGCCTTCTCAATGACCACAGTGATAATAAAAAGCAGAGCCCGGACTTGAACCCAGGTCTTCAGATTTGCTGGCAGGGAGGATGATTCTGTTCACTAAAAAGAATAAGAAGTCAGAAATGGGTCTGAATGAAATATCATGTAAGGCAATTCACTATCCTTTGCTATAATTCTGGGTTTGCCAAGCAGGCTTCTGATGACTGGTCTGGCTTACTTTGAATTCTAGTTCTGAGATGGGGTGCGCTGGAAAAAGAAGAGATAATAGGGGAAAAAGACAAAAATTTTTCTGACATTATTGTTTGTAATTTTTTTTTTCTGGAAAAAAAAAATGTTTCAAGTGAGCTGATAAACTGAGTTTCTGAATGATCAAAGTTTAGTCTGCTATAACCTATGTGAGCTTTACAGTGAGGTATTCCACAGCAGAGGGTTAGGGAGAAAGTACATTAGGAATGGGCAAGGCTGGGAATCCACCTGGCTGTAGCGTTGGCTTCCTCAGGATGACCAACTTTTTTCACAATATCTAAAGAAGTTGGGTCTGATCTGGGCCAGCAACGCAGAGGGGATAGCTCAGTGGTAGAGCATTTGGCTGGGCCAGCAGTGTTACCCAAGAGGTTTAATTTGATGGGTAAAGGGTGGCATCAGATGCTTCTGGGTTGATATAATCATTTCTTCTCATCAGTCATGTGGACAAATCATGATTCTATGGAGGTCAGTCTAGTTTTAATGAGTACTTGGCCACTGGTGGTGGCCTCTTCTTGGGTTCTTGAGTTGGCAAGAGTTAGATAAAGCTCTAACCAAATGGTCTTGGGTTCAGGGTCAGGGGTGAGCCTCTAATAGGAGGTAGAATACATTTAAGAAATCAAGAAAAACACCCAGCAATACATCATGGTGGTTAAGGGCATGGATTTGAGAACAGCTAGACACGTTTTCAAGTTCCAGCACTTCATCTTAGTGTGTGACTATGGGAAAGTCACTTAACCTCTCTGTAAACCTCAACTGTAAGACCAGATTAACAGTAATAACTACCTCACAAAGTTGTTGCAAATATTAAATGACAATAGATTATATAACATACTTAAGAGTGTTATAACTCAGAGGAAACATTCAAAACCGGGTGTAATCATCTGGTCTGGGCATTCCCAATGGAGTTGATGGTAAAGGCCTCAGTGGGTGGACCCCTGGATGGGATATGCCCCCCAGGAACACCAGAAATGGGCAGACAAGCAGAAGACTTCACCTCCAAATGGAAGTGGGGCTTTGGAAATAGTACGAGGCCTGGATTGGGCTGGGTTCAGGCCCGGTCTGAGCTGAAGTGGTGGAAGGCCTTACATATAGCCTTGGTAGTGTCTGAAGGGTTGGACATAAACAGCCCTGGAAAGAAATTTATCCCTGAGGCCCAACTCTAGCTGCTAGCCAGTTAGCTCTTTTTTCTTTGTGACAAAGATAAAAGCTTTAATAAAGAAATGCCTCAAAACTCTTGACCAAAACTATCTGCTATCATTCTAGTCAGCCTTGTCTTTCTCAATCCTCCTCTCCCTCTACCTCCTCCAATCTGAAAAAGCACTGACAAGTTATTGGAAATACCTTATAATTTATTCTGTGATGGAATGACTTGCCTAGAATATAAACAAAGGGAAAGGCCTGTAGGTGATGTTAACTCAAGCTGGTAGGAGACGAGATATAAATATTCCCTCTAGCACTTGGGCAAATTGGAGAAGATCACTCCCAGGACTTCCTGATAAGATTAATATGGAAGATTTCCTGGTGGGCTTTGTTATACTTTTGGAGGTGAGGAAAACTATTTCCAGGGCTCCCAAAAGAGGCCCGTTGTGACCCAAGACAGCTAGTTAACCACCTGCTAGCAGCAGGCAAATAAAACCTCCATATTACATGACTTCATCTTCACACCCTCACAGGCTGCCAGGGCTGAATTCCCGCAGATCTGCCGTCTGTCCTCCAGGCGCAGGTCTGTCTCATTCCACACACCACAGAACTGCAAATAATTGTTAGTCAGTAGGGAAATGATGAATTCTTCTTGTTTTTATCTCGACTCTGTAGTGTACAGATCCTCCCACCTCCCCAGAATTATCCCACCCTTTCTCTTTTTCTGTTCTGGGGTCAAAGTTTAGCCTTAGACACCAGCCTTCCTATCCCTTCATTCTTACTGTAGGGATTTTTTTGGTGAAACACTGGAACTCAGAGGTCAGAACCATTAACATGGTCAAGGATGCCTTTTCTAGCCTGAGAGCTGCTTAACAGGGTTCCGGGCAGGCTGGCAAGAGAGTCTGCAATGATTTGACCTCTGTTTCTCCAGCTCACAACATGAATAGGTTTTATTTAATGAAGCATAAATGATACCAAAATGTCTGCTAAAGTTGAAAAAATGAATAAATAGGACTGGCAGAAGGGGTAGGTAAAGACGGGAGCAAGGAAGATCAGTAAGATTCTTCTTCCAGCTACAACCCTCAGGTTAGGTGATGACCACAATCTACCCCATCCCACCCACCACCAAAAAAATCCACTCTGCCTTTTTCTTAAAAGAATTGCTGGAAATGTTAGCCTATTTTCATGATGCCAACTAAGAATGCTTCCTTTTTCTCTTTTCATGTGTTTGTCATAAAAAATGAAATAAAATAAAAATAAACCCTTCCATTTAGGCCACTTCATACTGCTTCCTTCTATAAGTCCCAAATCTCTTTTGGAGTTGAGCTATGTTTTCCCTTTAGGGAGATGTCATCTTGCTGAAGACAGGAAGCAACAGGCCAGTTTAAGGCCTGGAAACCTCCCAGACCATCAGGAAATCCTGGGGGCCTGGGCATTAGTCTCTTTGAAAGTTGATTCCCCTAAAATAATAAGAGGGAAGCAGAGGACCTCTCTGAACCCCAGTTCCCCAGGGCCAGTGATTTGTAGCCATTAACAGGGTTAAAACTCTTCCTGATGAAGCCCTTTGTTTGTTCTCTCAAATGTCAAATGGTTATGAGAGCAGGAAACCCAAGGTCAGCTTCCACTTGGAGAAAGCCTAGGAACTGACGCACTCCACTGGGGGGCCACAGCATATATTTTCATTTACACTTGACCTGGCCTTCCTCTATTCCCACAGATTTTTCTTATTTTCTTTCCCTTCTACTATCCCAAAGGGAGAGAGCTTAAGGTTTCAATAGCTTGGCACCTAAAAAAAAAAAAGAACAAACTCAGAAGACCACAGACCCTTGGCATCCCTCCAGTTGCTACAGCTTGAGGTAATCATGGTCAGTATCAGAGCATGAGGGTTACTTGCAAGATACCAGTCCTCAACAGGCATGAAGAAATGCCTGTTAAATGGCAAAGGGACACATGCAGAGACGATGTTAAACAAGTCCCAAATTCTAAAAGCCAAGCTTTACGTAGGCAAGATTATGTTCTTTTTTTTTTTAAAGATTTTATTTATTTATTTGACAGAGACAGTGAGAGCAGGAACACAAGCAGGGGGAGTGGGAGAGGGAGAAGCAGGCTTCCCGCTGAGCAGGGAGCCCGATGTGGGACTCGATCCCAGAACTCTGGGATCATGACCTGAGCCGAAGGCAGCCGCTTAATGACTGAGCCACCCAGGAGCCCGATAGGCAAGATTATGTTCTTTTAAATTAAAACAATACTAGTAAATAATCTGGCACTATTTTCCACCAAGATCTTGAAAACAATCGTATTATCAATGTCTCTAGGTATAAGTTTCACCCCCTAAAATTTTTTTTATTGAAGGCCTGCCATGTGCAAAGACTGTGATAGCAGTTCCAGTTCCTCTATCTGTAAGCCCCAAATCCTGGGCTTGATTGGTTCAGGGGGTTGAAGGAGAGCATGTGACCTCATAGAGATGCACATTCAAGGTACCTACTTGGAACTTGTAGAATTTCAGAGCTTATAGGGTACTTCAGAAGAGATGAAAGTCCATGGAGATGAAGTGATTTGGTCAAGATTAGTCACACTACTCCAAAGCCAGGACTAAAATACAGGTCTCCTAAGATCCAACCTAGAGCTCTTTGCCTTGTATTTACCTCTTTAGGTTAGCAAAGTCTTAGCAACGCAAGAGTCGCAAGGAAGAAGATTAAAAACTTTGGCAACAGGAACAGGTGGTACAGATGGCATTGGAATGTCATTGCTCAAGTCCCCCCAGAAAAGGTTGGAAAAAAACCAATATCAAAAGGGCCTCTCTGGGGCACCTGGCTGGCTCAGTCAGTAGAGCATGCAACTCTGGATCTCAGAGTTGTGAGCTTGAGCCCCATGGTGGGTGTAGAGATTACTTAAAAATAAAATCATTTTTAAAAAAATTAGAAGAAGGGCCTGCCTGACCTGTCTGCAGGGGATCCAAGACGGCAACATAGGAAGATCCCAAACTCACCTCCTCCCACTGACACACCTAATCTACAGCTACATACGAATCATTCCCTTCTGAAAAAGACCTGAAAACTAGATTAAACTGTTCTCCATAACAAAGGATGAAAGGACCACACTGATAATGGTAAGAGAGGCAGAAACTGTCTTGCAAAAAACCCCACCCCCAGTGCAGTGACACACAATAAGGAAAGATCTTATTGGACAGGCACTTGTCCCAGAAGAGCAAGAAGTTGCTACCCCACAGTGGGCAACCCAGCCCCTGGGATCTGCACCAGAGAGATGAGCCTCCCAGAATGTCTGGCTTGGAAAACTATAGGCCTGATATCTGGGGGTCCCAAAGAGCCATAGGAAACTGAGATTCCCCCCTTGGAGGGCTCACATGTGGTCTTGCTTGCCCTTAAACCCAGTGGAAAGTTTGAAAAGTGCCTAGACTGTATGTGAGGAAGATTCACTGGGGGGTGGGGGGGCACATTAGCTGGAAGGGCAAGAGATAGTTGAGATGCTCCCCCAGGACAGAGGTGCTGGCAGGCACCATTGTTGCACTTTCCATTATAGCCTGCTAGCACCAACAAACAAGCTCAGATGTGGCACACTTTGGCCACCTTGCTGGGATGGCTGGGGGGCAAGTGTCCTGGCACTTGCTGAGGCTGGAAAGTGCAATGCTCCCCTGCTCCCTGGCTGAAGCAGGTGAGCACAAAAAGTCATGGGTGTTTGGGCACCTGGGTGGCTCCATTGGTTAAGCTTCTGCCTTTGGCTCAGGTCATGATCCCAGGGTCCTGAGATGGGGTCCCGCATTGGGCTCCTTGCTCAGCCGGGAGCCTGCTTCTCCCTCTGCCTGCTGCTCCCCCTGCTTGTGCTCTCTCTCTCTCTCTGTCAAATAAATAAATAAAAATCTTATAAAAAAAATAATAAAAATGAAAAAGTTATGGAGTTCTCGGGCTCCTAGCTAAAATAGGGGAGCGTGGGCCATTGCAAAACTTTCCTGCCCGCCCCCCCAGCTGGGGCTGGTGAGTGTGAGCAGTCAGGGCATTCCCTTGCTGCCAGCCTAAAGCCAGCACACACATATACACGGACAAGGCATTCTCACTGCCCTGCTGAAGCCCACAGGCACACAGTCAAAACATTTTTCTGATGCACTTCCAAAGCCAGCAAGTGAAGCCCCAACACTCTCCAGCTGCCCTGCTAAAGCCAGAATCCACACAGAAGATGCCCCTTGATTGCTTGGCTCTGGCGGCCAAAGGGGCTAGTGCTCCAGAGCTCCATGGGACTGTAACAATCAGAAAGGTAGTTCTGTTATATAGTTATACGCAGTTATGGAGTATACTCCAGTATACAGTTATATACACCAAGGCACTATACGTACAGCCGACTGAAACACAACCTGACTTCCTATGAAAACGGCCTATTTTCTTTTTTTTTTTTTTTTAAGATTTTATTTATTTGTCAGAGAGAGCACAAGCAAGGGGAGTGGCAAGCAGAGGGAGAAGGAGGCTCCCCACTGAGCAAGGAGCCCAATGTGGGACTCGATCCCAGGATCCTGGGATCATGACCTGAGCCGAAGGCAGACGCTTAATGACTGAGCCACCCAGGTGTCCCAGAAAACGGCCTATTTTCTTAACCTGGCTCTTTCTAGCGTGTGGGACAGGCTTCAGATTTCCCACACATCTAGAGGCTAAGTAGGGGCTCCCAGGGAACATCGACAAGGAGACACCATCCTCAAATATCTATTGGCCTTCCTACAGCTCAGCGAGACTTCTCAGAAAGGGCTACACTCATCTGGAATGCCAATTACTGCAACTGTTGCCCAGGGGACACCTCCAGATCTCCTGGTCTGGAGGTCAGCAGGATTTATGACTGTGGCCCCAGCAGACTATACATATTTGCATACTTTATTATTTTTTTTTTTATATTTGTATACTTTAAAAGCTGCTGCCTGAGGATCTGTCTTTCAATCAGCCTGAAACTAGGTGATAAATGAGATTCCTCCCCCCTGGATCACTGACAGGTCTTGGCACAGCCTCAACAATGGGGGCATATCAAGAATAAATCAGGTGATTTAGACAATCACAAAGGTTTGAGAGAAACCAAGAGCTAGGGCAAGACTGAAGAAGCAGCATCATTACCCACACAGGGCTACTCCCTCAAGACTGAAAGAGGTAGCTGTTTTTGACTAATACACAGAAACCCACACATGGAGTCAAGCAAAATGAGGAAATAGAAAAATATGTTCCAAACAAAAGAACAAGACAAAGCCTCAGAAAAAAACCTGAATGATATAGAGATGAGTAACCTACCTGATAAGAATTCAAAATAATGTTCATAAAGATGTTCACTGAACTAGGGAGAAAAATGAATGAATACAGTGAGAACTGCAACAAAGAGATAGAAAATAGAAGTCAAAGAGCTGAAGAATACAATAACTAAACTGAAAATATACTAGCTGGGTTCAACAGCAGACTGGATAAAGTAGAAGAATGGAACAATGAGCTGAAGATAAAGCAATAGAACTCACCCAGACAGAGCAGCAAAAACAAAGAAGAATTTTTTAAAATGAAGATTACTAAGGGACCTCGGAGACAACATCCAATGGAATAACACTCACATTATAGGGGTCCCAGAAGAGGAAGAAAGAGAGACAGAAAACTTATTTGGAGAAATAAGGGCTGAAAACTTCCCTCACCTAGTGAAAAAAAACAGACATCCAAGTCCAGGAAACCCAAAGAGATCCAAATAAAATGAACCCAAAGACAGCCACCCCAAGACACATTATATTTAAAATGTCAAAAGATAAAGAGAGAATCTCAAAAGCAGCAAGAGATAAATGAATTGTTACATACAAGGGAAACCTCATGAGGTTATCAGCAAATTTCCCAGCAGAAACTTTGCCAGAAGGGAGTAGCATGATATATTCAAAGTGCTGAAAGGAAAAAAACTTCCAACCAAGAATATTCACAAGGTAAGTTTATCATTCAGATTTGCAGTGAAGATTCAGAGTCTTCCAGACAAGCAAAAGCTGAAGTTCATCACTACTAAGCTGGCCTTACAAGAAATAATAAAGGGATTTCTTTAAGTTGAAAAGAAATGACACTAATTAATAACAATATACAAAAGTAACAACTCACTGGGAAAGTTATATATAGTAAAGGTAATGGATTAATCACTTATAAAGCTACTAAGAAGGCTAAAAGACAAAAGTAGTAAAATTAACTATAACTACAATAATTAGTTAAGGGATTAAATAAAGAGTTGTAAAAAGTGACACCAAAAACATAAAACCAGGGAAGGGGGGGTAAAAATGTAGGATTTTGGAATGTGTTCAATTTTTTTTTTTTTTAAGATTTTATTTATTTATTTGGCAGAGAGAGACATAGTGAGAGCAGGAACACAAGCAGGGGGAGTGGGAGAGGGAGAAGCAGGCTTCCCGCGGAGTAGGGAGCCCGATGTGGGGCTCGATCCCAGGACCCTGGGATCATGACCTGAGCCGAAGGCAGACGCTTAATGACTGAGCCACCCAGGTGCCCGGAATGTGTTCAAATTTAAGTTGGTATTAATTTAAGATGCACAGTGATATATGCAAGATGATATACATAAACCTCATGATAACGATAAAGCAAAAACCTAGAGTAAATACTGGAAAGAAAATGAGAAAGGAATCTAAACATAACACTAAGGAAATTCATTAAGCCACAAGGGAAGACAGCAAGAGAAGAACGGAACAAAGAGGAATTACAAAAACCATCCAGTAATCAATTAACAAAATGGCAATAAGTACATACTTATCAATAATTACTTTAACATAAATGGACTAAATTCTCCAATTAAAGACATGAAATGGCTAAAAAGATTAAAAAAACAAAACAAGACACATCTTTATACTGTCTACAAGAAACTTACTTCAGAAGTAAGGACACAGGCCAACTGAAAGTGAAGGGATGGAAAAAGATATTCTGTGTAAATGGACACAAAAAGAAAGCTGGTGTCGCTATACTCCTATCAGACAAAATAAGCTTTAAATTCTTTTTTTTAAAAGATTTTATTTGTCAGAGAGAGAGAGAACACACAGGCAGGCAGAGGGAGAAGCAGACTCCCCACTGAGCAGGGAGCCCAATGTGAGACTTGATCCCAAGACCCTGGGATCATGACCTGAGCTGAAGGCAGACACTTAACCAACTGAGCCACCCAGGCATCCCAAGACAAAATAAACTTTAAAATAAAGACTTTGTAATAAAAGACAAAGGGGGAACTACATAATGACAAAGGGGTCAATCCAGCAGGAAGATATAACATTTATAAATATATATGCACCCAACATAGGAGTACCAAATATATGAAGCAAATATTAACAGACAAAAAAGGGGAAAATTGACAGCAATTCAATAATAGTAGGGGATTTTAACACCCCACTTACATCAAAAGATAGGTCATCCAGACTGAAAATCAATAAGAAAACATCAGGCTTATATGACACATTAGACCAGATGGGCTTAATAAATATACAGAACATTCCACCCCAAAGCAGCAGAATACACATTCTTCTCAAGTGCACATGAAACATTCTCCAGGGTAGATCACATGTTAGGCCACAAAACAAGTATTAATAAACTCAAGAATTCATTATTAAAAGGTTGAAATTATATCAAGCATCTTTTTTGACCACAATGATATGAAATTAGAAATTGATTACAAGGGGCGCCTGGGTGGCTCAGTTGGTTAAGCGACTGCTTTCGGCTCAGGTCATGATCCCGGAGTCCTGGGATGGAGTCCCACATCGGGCTCCCGGCTCAGCGGGGAGCCTGCTTCTCCCTCTGACCCTCCCCCCTCTCATGCTGTTTCTCTCTCTCTCTCTCTCTCAAATAAATAAATAAATAAAATCTTTAAAAAAAAAAAAAAGAAAGAAATCAATTACAAGAAGTAAACTGGGAAAACTGCAAATACATGGAGATTAAACATGTTACGCAATAACTATGGGGTCAACAAACAAATCAAAGGAGAAATTAAAAAAAAAATACCTAGAGACAAATGAAAACAGAAGTATAACATACCAAAATCTCCAGGATGTCCCAAAAGTGGTTGTGAGAGGGAAGTTCATAGCAGCACAGGCCCCACCTGAAGAACCAGGAGAAACCTGAAACAAACAATTTAACCTCACACCTAAAGGAACCGGAAATAGAAGAACAAGTGAAGCCCAAAGTCAGTAGAAGAAAGAAAATACAGATCAGAGCAGAAACAAATGAAATAGAGACTAAAAAGACAATAGAAAACATCAATGAAACTAAAAGCTTGTTCTTTGAAAAGATAAACAAAATTGATGAACCTTTAGCTAGACTCACCAAGAAAAAAAGAGTGGGGGGATCAAATAAATAAAATCAGAAATTTCATTTCTTTCGAGAAGTTACAAATGATACCACAGAAATGCAAAGAATGACAAGAGATGACTGTGAACAATGATATGCTAACAAACTGGACAAACTAGAAAAAAAGGATAAGTTTCTAGAAATTCAAAACCATAAGATATCATCTTATACCTGTCAGAATGGCTATTATCAAAAAGAGAACAAGTAACAAGTCCTAGTCAGGATGTGGAAAAAAGGGAACCTTTGTACGCTATGGGTAGGAATGGTGCAGCCATTGTGGAAAACAGTATGGATGTTCCCCCCAAAATTAAAAATAGAGCTACCATATGAACCAGGAATTCCACTACTAGGTATCTATTCAAAGAAAATGAAAACACTAATTTGAAAATATATATGCCATCCCTATGTTTACTGAAGCATTATTTACAATAGCCAAGATATGTGTCCATCAATGGATGAATAAAGAAGATGTGATACACACTCACACACACACACACTCACACACACACACACACAATATGGAATACTACTCAGCCATAAATAATAATGAACTCCTGCCACTTGCAACAACACAGATGGACTTTGAGGGCATTGTGCTAAGTGAAATAAGTCAGACAAGAAAGACAAATACCACATGATTTCACTTATATGTGGAATTTTAAAAACAAAATAAAACCCAACACATAGGTATAGAGAACAGATAGTGGTTGCCAGACAGGAGGAGGGTTGGGGGATCTGAAATAGACAAAGGGGATTAAGAGGTACAAACTTCCAAGTTATAAAATAAGTCACGGGCATTCAATGTACAACATGGGGAATATAGTCAATAATACTGTATTGACTTTGTAAGATGACAGATGGTAACTAGACTTATCGTGGTGACAGTTTTACAGCATATATAATGCTGAATCACTATGTTGTACACCAGTCTATATAATATTCTATATCAATTATACCTCAATAATTTAAGTGAAAAATAAAAGGGCCTGTCTGACTCTAAAAGAAGGAACAATACAAGAACAGACTAAACTATTGGCTCTTGTGGTAGCCAGTCTCCCCCAAGGAGGCACGCCTCTCAGTACTCACTCCCTTATAAAGCCCACTCACACCGATCAAGTGCAATGGAAGTAATGCTAGTCTTTCATCTTTCACCTCTGAATGCTCACTCTTGGGATGCATCTCCTGCGAACCCGGCCACCATGCTTTGAGAAGCCTGAGTTGTCACCTGGAGAGGCCATGTTAAGTTGCTTCAGTGCGACAGCTCAGCTGAGCCCTTGGCCAGCAGCCAGCATCAACTGCCAGTCATGTGAGTGAGCCTAAAGTTTGGCCAGCCCCTTCAAGTCTTCAGATGACTACAAGCCTACCCAATATCAGACTGCAACTGCATGAGAAACCCTAGGTGAAAACTGTCCACCCATGCCCAGCCAGCCCAAAGATTCACAAGAGATAATAACTGTGTTCTAAACCACTGAGGCTTAGGTCACTGTTCTACAGCAATAGATGCCTGAAGCAATTCCTTTACACAGAATGGGACAGACAGGGAAATCCTAAAAATCACTAGTAAGGCATCTTTTTTTTTTCTTTTTCTTTCTTTTTTTTAATTTTTTTTTTTTTTTTTTTTTTTGAGAGACAGAGAGCGTGCACGCACATGAGTGAGCAGGTGGGGAGGGGCAGAGGGAGCGGGAGAGAAAGAATCTTAAGCAGGCTCCATACCCGGTGTGGAGCCTGATGCAGGGCTCGACATCACAACCCTAAGATCATGACCCGAGCCAAAATCAAGGGTCGGGAGCTTAACCATTGGAGCTACCCAAGGGCCCCAGTAAGGCATCATTTTAAAATAAGTTCCATGCGGTTTAAAAAAACATATAGCACAACTTGAAAGAGAGAGGTATGAATTTTTGTGGAGTAAATGCTGGTAAACTGGGAAGTTTACACGAGGAAGTAACCAGAAGAATCAGACATCAAGGACACTAAGGGGAAATAGAAACTGTTCAAACTTAAACTTAATGAACGCCCAAGGGTATTCATTATGCACGTCACCCCAGCAATAAATACTTCAGAAGTAAATCAAATGGAGGATGATGCAGAAGAGAGAAGAAACGCAAAGAGTAATCAAGGGGAAGAAAGAGGCATATGCTCTGCTTGGTACAAAACCATCTGGAACACACCAGAGGAGGGTGAGGCAGTGTGAGATGAACAGAATATCATGCTTTGGAGACTATAAGAGATTGCCCAAGTCATTCATAGGAATAACAAGCAAAGTTAAGAGGGATAATGAGAAATGTTTCAAATGTGCATGGAGAGAGAGGTCAGAGCAGGAGACTCGAGGTCTGGGAGTGACACGGGAGGGCTTTTATGAACAACAGCAGCAACATGAGCTAATGGAGCAATTATCGCACGATAATCAGGCTTCGGTGCTAAATGTTAATAGTCACTGCCCGGCTTGGGCCTTAGAGTAATTCAGCCAGTTACAAGATCTTAGCAGAAATTGTCAAGATCTCTCACTGGGTCCCAAAGTTCACAAAGGTCGCTGCTGGTGACCTGGTTAAAAAGAAGCTTTGGATTTTATTCCTTCCTTCAATGATCACAAAGATTAAGGAGCAAGTGCCTGAGTCAGACTCACTTACTCCAGGAGGAGACATTTGATGGAAATCAAGACTGGCTGAGAATGGGGGTTCTAATGACCTCAGGGAGCGAGGACCTCACTGTGGAGCAGGGACATTGCTTTGGAGACTATTTCAGCTCTGCATGTCCCCGCACTGTCATAATGCAGTCTAGTATTACCTCTTCATTTAAGTCTTCTGCCAAGCCTCAAACATAGCAAGGTAAATCAGGTGGAGGTTATTCATCATATGTTAAAATTAAATACCCTTAAGAGAGCTTCCACTAAATACCAGACATTAGGCTAGACGTTTTACATACATTAAGTTAATTCCAAGGACCATGAGATTGTCATTCCTTACTCTGGTTTTATAGGTGAAGAAACTCAGGCTTAGAGTAGTTAACTTACTAGCCCAAGACAACAGTCAGTAATAATAATAATAATAATAACAATAACAATAGCATGTCTTGTACTGAGTCAGGCTCCATTCCAAATGCTTTCCTATACACTAATTCATTTCACTCCCACAGCAACACTGTGAAGGAGGTGCTATTACAAACCCATTTTAGCCACCAAGTAAATGGTGCAACTGGGATTCAGTCTCACCCTGAACCACCTCACTGGAAGTCCATGTCTGGCTGATTCCAAAAGCCTGTATTCTTTTCTTGGTGGCCCACTTCCCCCATGACTTCTTTAGTAAGTTTCCAATATATAGGAATCCAAAATTAAATCTCCGTAACATGATAAGTTCCAAAAAATCATCCTGAACACCATCCCGAGCCTTGTAATTAGCTACATAGATGATGTACAGGAAGATGAAGCCTACTGCCCATTCAGATCCTAAACTGATGCCCACTGTCCTCGTTACCAGTCCCCTAAAGGGAAAAGGGATTCTGACGAAGACCAACTGTGAGAATGTGAAGTTATCTCTGAAAGTCAGAACTAAGAACAGCTCGTTGAATTATGGGTGAAGGGAACAGGGAATGGCTCACTGACAAAGTCTATATCCTGATACAAGATATACCGTCAAGATTAGGAAGGCAAGTAATATTATTTTATTGCAAAATAAAGGGGCAAGAATCCAGGTGCAGCGTGAGATGAGCCTCTCCTGCTCAGAGAGTCTTTCCTCCCCTCTAAATGTGCATGCTGCCTGGAAGTTAACAGCCTTCACATTTTTTTTAAGATTCCTTTTTATTGGGGCACCTGGGTGGCTCAGTTGGTTAAGCATCTGCCTTCAACTCAGGTCATGATCCCGGAGTCCCAGGATCAAGTCCCACATCGGGGTCCCCGCTCAGTAGAGAGTCTGTTTCTCCCTCTGACTGCCCCCCCTCTCATGCTCTCTCTCTCTCACACTCTCACTCTCACTAAAAGTCCCAGTGATCACTTGGGACTTTTAATACTTGTATATTGTTTGAAATTTTACAGTAAGAATATATGTAAATTAAATAAATAAATAAAATCTTTAAAAAAAAGAAAAGAACTCCTTTTTTCCTTAAGTTCATTTTCAGGCAATAAGAGTCACACGATTGAGGGTTGTTGCTGAGGTTTTTCTTTTTTTTCAACAATAGAAATGACTTAACTCCTGAGTTAGTAGAAGCAAACACCCTAATACCTAAGGTAAATGCCAAGGCCCAGAGCCCAGCGACCCTAAGTTTTATATAACTTTCTCCACCAGGTGGTCCCTACACCAATAGCCAGGTCCAGGGGAAGGAAGAGTGTTTACAACCGAGAATCCTAAACAAGTATCATTTAGTTCCTCCCCACATGCTTTGCTCCACAGACTTGGCCCATTTCCAACACAATTCTCACTTGCTACCTGCCAGGGAATGTGTCTTCAATACACACAGCCCAGAAGGCTCAGCACAAACACAGTTTTTGAGCTCTCCAAAGAGTATTTAAGAGTCAGAACAAGTCTTTGTAGAATCTACAAAGAGAGGTGTATCTCTGGGAATCAACCAGAAGAAGGGATCAAAAGCTGAAGAGGTATCACAACTAAAGTAGGGTTCATAGTCACCCTGGGGGCATAAGGCACAGCAAAGAGGCCCTTCTGTTCCTTAGGGAGAGCACAAGGAAACAGCACTGATTCACGTATCCATATATACCGACTGCACATGTGTGAGCCTGTGCACAGACACACTAACACACCAAGCTCCAACTGCCCCAGCCCTCCCTGGCTGTACCCTCTGAGGACCTTTAGGCTGAAGGGTGACCATACCCTAAGTTGACCGGAAGTGAGCACTGAAGCAGGAATCCTATCCCCACCTGCTAATGTGCCGGACTAGCTATCAAGGCCCCTGTGGTGTGTGGCGTGAGACCCGGGAGGCCTGGCCTCTGTATTAGCTATCCATGCTGTGCAACAAAGTACCCCAAGACTTACCTGCCTAAAACAACAAGCACTTATTATTACATGTAATTTCTGAGGGTCAGGAATCCAGGGACAACTGGGTGGTTTTGGCTCAGGGTCTGTCACGAGGTTATACAGTCAAGATGCTGGCTAAAGCTTGACTGGGGTGGAAAAATCTGCTTCCAAGATGGCTCACTCCATAGCTGTTGGCTGGAGGCCTCAGTTCTTTGCCACATAGACCTCTACGTGAGTTTGTTTGAGTGTCCTCACAACATGGCAGCTGAGTAAGGGATCAAGATAGACCACAACAGAAGTTGTAATATCCTTTATGACCTAGCCTCAGAAGTCACAAGCATCGTGTCCACAGTATCGTGTTGGGTCACACAGGTCAGCCCTATCCAGTGTGGGAGGGAAAACCACACAGACATGCATTCCAGGAGGCCAGCATGGGCCTTCTTGGACTCCAGCTCCCACAGCTTTACAACTGCATCTCTGCCTGATTCCTAGCATCCAACCAGTCTTCACTGCTGGGTCCTTGCTGGCATCCTAGTTCTTCTGCTTGGTAGACCCCATACTGCCAACTCAACAGTGATCACTTGGGACTTTTAATACTTGTATACTTTTTTGAAATTTTACGGTAAGAATATATATAAATTAAAAATTTTTTTTTAAGATTTTATTTATTTATTTGAGGGGGGAGAGAGCACAAGTGGGGGAAGGGGCAGAGGGTGAAGCAGGCTCCCCACTGAGCAGGGAACCCAATGCAGGACTCCATCCCAGGGCTCTGGGATCACGACCTGAGCTGAAGGCAGATGCCCAACTGACTGAGCCACCCAGGCATCCCTAAATGTTTTTAAAATAAGATAGCGATTGATCAAGTTACCCAAGTAATTTTTCTGGTCCTTCCATTGTTTATTTATTATTATTATGAAATTTAAGACTATAATTTTCTGGATTTCTTACCAACTAAAAAAGATTTGGGGTACATATGCCACTATTCAGACTCATTAGATTTCTCCATTTTAATTAAACTTAACTACTTGGTGACCACAACTATTTATCTTTGCATGAATGTACTTTAAGAATATAGTTACTATTTCTAAGTCTTGCCAACTTGTAATTATATAGAGGTCATATTAAATACTTAAGAGTATTAAGTTGGCTACAAATACTAGAAGAGCCAATGAAAAGTGGCTCAGACAATAAGGTGATTATATTCTCTCACAGCTCATGAAGTTCTACATCCCTTCTATATCTATGTGATTCAGTAGCTCTCTGATGCCATCAAGGGCTCAAGTTCCTTCCGTATTCTACTGTCACCCTTGGCAGGTTGACAACTCCCTCTCATAGTTGCAAAACGGGCTGTGTCCATGTCACATCCTCACAGCTACATCCAAAACAGGGGAAAAAAATCTCTGCATCTTGTGCTTCTCATATTTAAGAACTAGAAACCTTTCCCACAAGTGATCCAGAAAACTTCCTTTTGTTTCTTCTTGGCCAGAAGGGTGTCACATGGCCATTTTGTTTACTCAGCAAGAAGGGTGGAATTACTCTGATGGCCTCAGACTAATCAAAATTCACCCATTGCCCTGGAGCTGAGGGGGCACCCAGCCTCCCCTGAAGATGGTCACTTGATACCTGAACTAATTGTGGAGGGTGCTAGCTATTAGGCCATCAGTAATACTGAGTCCATGGTTTCAGTCCTCCTCAGTATACTGCCAGACATCAGCCTCCTCTTCTCAACCCCTAGTAT
This sequence comes from Mirounga leonina, assembly GCF_011800145.1. Taxonomy (NCBI): domain Eukaryota; kingdom Metazoa; phylum Chordata; class Mammalia; order Carnivora; family Phocidae; genus Mirounga; species Mirounga leonina. The sequence goes on along the minus strand of NW_023270826.1, from coordinate 1,702,297 downwards.
CACTCTGGTATTTCTGGGAGATCCCTGGATGCTGTCTCATGAATGCTCGGGAAGAAGCCATGACAAGATCACCTCCCCACAAAAGAAGTGCTCCTGGGCCTTCCCGCTCTCCCCAGGATTCACACCCAACCTCCACAGTGAAGTGAAACAGCAGAGGAAGTTTCCTGTTCACCTTAGTCTAAGGCATGTTTCTCAAATCTTCTTTTCCTATCCAAGAATTGCTCTCTTCCCAGGATGACTGACAGTGAGAAAATCCACTCCCTTCAAGGGAAATCTCACCTGTACCCACCTATATGGCATGGAGTGAAGTCTTGTCCTGTGGCCCTCATGAGACAATCACATCAGGAAATAATAGTTCAGTATTAGTAAAATCGGGGTGACTCAGCCTGGAATGACATCATGTGCAGGACATCAACAGTGCAGCCAGTATGACTTAGGCCAAGTCGAACTCAGGTCATCATCAAGGTCTACTCCAAGCACAACATGAAGTTCAGGCCCGCCTATCTCTCTGTCATTTTGCGATTTCTAGTTCCAATGGCCATAAGCAACTATTTAAGTAAGAGCACACACGTAAGGACAAGCAGTAACAAAAGGTGGGGGATGGCACATTTTTTTTCTGTACAGGGCTGGATGGTAAATATTTTAGCTTTGAGGCCATACAGTCTCTGTCATAACTACCTGTTCTTGTAGTAGGAAGATAGCCATAGACAATATGCAAATTAATGAGCATGGCTGTGTTCCAATAAAACTTTTTTGACAAAACAGGTAGCAGGCCAGATTTGTACCACAGGCCACAGTTGATCAAACCCTGATACAAGGCAGAGGGCAGTTTAAATCCAACTAGAGAAAATTTCTCCCACAAAAAAATAAAGATGTCTCGAAATCTTTACTTTGCTAAAATATATACGTGATTTTCATTGATAATATTTAAATCTTTAGGGTCAGGAAAATCTTGAGTTCACAGTTTCCTCCCTCCCCATCCCCCCACCTCCGCCGAAAAATGCATGGATACCTAAGATTTTTTTTTTTATAGAACGAAAGTCCCAAAGCCAGGTTTAAGCTTTCGCCTCTTAGGAGATAGACACTATTTTACATTTTAAGTGACAGTCTTCCCAGCTTCTGAAAATAAATCGTCAAGCTTAGAAAAAAGTTAGGTTTCAAGTTTCAGCCAAGACATCATATTACATCAGTGCAGCTCACTGTTGGAAAGCAAAGTACACTCTAGAGTACTGGGCAGGCTCAAAGTCCCATGCCAAACTCCAGCAAACATCTGATTCTATCACATATGTTGTAGGATAGAGAAGCAGTGATGATGCCCAAGAATGTTGCAGGAAGAGATAAAGCTCTGCATCACTTCCATCTGCAGACATTTGCTGCCCAGAATCATCTTCTTCCACTTCGTACACTACAAACACGTATTTCATCAGAGAATTGAGTTCCAAACTGAACAGATTTCTAAACGGCTTATTTTACTACATGATTTTACTCAAAAGGCACAGATGCTCTTCTCACCACCTCCCTGGAGAAAACAGTAACTCCTCCTCTGCTACCAATGCAGTTCTAGCAGGAGGATTAAGTCCAGGAAATTTTAATCTCCTTTAAAATAATGCCCATTGATTGTTCATAGTAAGCACTTACTGTCCTGATCCACTCTTGTGTGTACTTACTGAAATTTATTTACTCTCTCCCATCATCAATCATGGAATCCCTGCTCAGAAAGGCACTTAGGCAGTATCAGCAGGCTCGCTGTTCAAAAGCTCGGAAAAGCCCTGACTTAACTAGGGACCAGCACTTCGGCAGGTGTGTTCTCCCAGATGTGGAGCAGGTGCCAAACACCCCAAAACATGTAGACAAACTAGCAAACGGGAGGAACTGACTGAAGCCAAATGCCAAGGAGATCGGTGAGTGGGTAGGTGGTTTTCTTTTTTTAATCACTGAACTATGTGAAAGGAAAAAAAATATTAAATTTAACAACTGCCTCATATTGTTGTAAGAATAAGGCAAGTCACGGCTTTCAGCCTCAAACCAGATCCAGATATACACCTTCTGGAAAGTGCTGTGATTGCCACTATTTTATCATTTGGGCATGTCAAGCAGCCCCTGGGGAGATAAAGTAAGTTGTAACAAAGAGAGACCTGGCCCATTTGACACCAAATTATCAGTGTGTGAATCTAGCCTTCTTTAGCTCTCAAGAACATTGACATCAGATTCTTTCCCATCTGTCTTGACCTGCAGCCTCTCTCATATTATTCTTTTTTTCACTCCAACTTCTTCATTTCAGGCCTCTAGAACAGTTTTTTCAATACTCGATGGTATAAGATCAGGTGTTGAACAAAGTGATTTCTCACATTTCCCCCTTCTATTTCCTATTCCCTGTTTCCTATTTCCTGACATGGATGGTAAGGAGCCCACTAGTTGGGTGGCATGGCAACCCAAGATAGAAACACATCTTCCCGGGGCGCCTGGGTGGCTCAGCCAGTTGGGTGTCTGCCTTCAGCTCATGTCGTGATCCCAGGGTCCTGGGATCAAGTCCTGCATTGGGCTCCCTGCTCAGCAGGGAGTCTGCTTCTCCCTCGCCCTCTGCCCCTCCCCCAGCTTGTGCTCTCTCCTCTCTCGCTCACTCTCTCTCTCAAATAAATAAAATCTTTAAAAAAAAAAAAGAAACACATCTTCCTGCCCTTCTTCCTGAACACATCTGATTTAAACATATTCAACAACAGCCAAAGCGACGACTTGACCCTAGCAGACTCCCTCTGACCATGACCCCAGGTCTAGGAACCACATTTTGAGAACCTAGGGAACTTCTCTGGCGCATGAGACCATGATGGGGACTAATAGAATCACCTAGGAACTTCATGGAAGCAAATTCCGTGAAGACAACTTGGCATATCAGCCTCCACATCGAGCAGAAGCAGGATTCACCTGCTACCAGATCCAGGGTTTGGAAGCAGGATAAGTTGAGTCAGATAAGGCCAGGCCTGGGAAAATAAGTAGATCCTAGAGCTCAAACCAAGACTGCAAGGGGCAATGAGACTTGTAATCCCAGCCCAGAGCTGGAGCCATATGACCTGTGTTTGAATTCTTGCCCTGCTCTCTTACTTTGACCATGGACAAGTCCCCTCCTATCATTAAAATACAGTTTCTTCCTCTAGAACATGGTGTTGGTAATCCTAGCTAGAACCTCAGGGAGTTGAGGTAATCCATGAAAACCATGCAAAGTGTGTTTGGAAGATTCCAAATAGGTTGACTGTGAATGCCCAATTCCTAGCGTGGGAATAAGGCCAAGACTTGAGCCTTATTGGACTAAAAGACCGGCAAAGCCCTGGGTATAAAAACTTCATCTACACTAGGAAAAGGAGATGAGATACATATAACAGCTTGGCCAGAGGTGAAAGTAAGGTCTGGGGCACGGATTTTCTGCCTGGCTGGGAACAAAGTATCTCCAAGTGGTGTGCATGTTTACCATGTGGTTGCATTTAGGAGATCAGGTCTCAGATTAGTCAGGGGAGACCAGAGTTCGGGGCCAGGTATCAGTTGTTGGAAAATTGAGGTAAAAGACAGAATCCAGTTGTGCTGCCAACATCAGAAGGTAAGCAGATGACTATGCAAAGTTAGGGAGCGGCTGATGGAGGACTGGGCCCAGGTTCCGGAGCAGGGCTAAGAATGTAGCTAAAAGTGACGCATACAGAGAAAGGCAAAGGAATTCAGCGGTAACGGTCAAAGAGAGGAAGAGCACAGAGCAAACAGATGAGGGTATCTATAGGCTTCCAGCTGCTTTGGGCTACACCTATGCCTAGCAAGCAATATGAAATAGTCTACAAGGCCAAATCCCCTCCCCTTAGGACTAAGCAGAGTTGAGATCTGCCCTCTGTTACCCCTCTTCCTATCTCTGACTGCCCAGCCTTTGGATTCTACCTGCCTACATCTCTAATACTTGTCGTGGCTGATCACCCTGAAATTGACCTCTCATCTACCTACACCTGAAGTCTACTCCCCTTAGCTGGAATGACAGTCCTTGCCTTTTGACCTGGCCTGTCACCTTGCTGCCCACAATGAAAAGATCAAGCTTGCATCCCACACACCTTGTGGTGATGGGCGTCAATGCTAATGAGCCAACTCCACAATCCATTTCTTCAAAATAATCAATGCTCTAATAATATTCAAAAAATGATTTTCCTGCCCTTATGGTTTTCATATTGCCCAAATAAGGATGCCTTCGCTTTGTTCACCAATTCCAATTGCTTAGCAATGGCTGTCTGGGGTGTGTGCGTACTTTTAATTATTTAATTAATTTTCTTTTTATTGGTTTTTTTAATATTTCTTAATCAGATAAACATGCATGTTTAAAGTTAATAGTCAAATAATTCTACAAGGTTTATTACCAAAAAAATGGTAGTTTCTTATCTCCCTCAGCCCCCATATCCCCCTTTCATGAGGTATTTTCACGACTTTTCACCAATTAAATGAAATTGGTCTCTAAGTCTTTAAATAACAGTTTTGTAAATCTACTGTTTAGTTGTGTTTCTCTTCCAGTCTTACATTTATTGACCTCCTATTATAGTAAAATTTAAAGATTTTATTCTTTTTCTTTTCTCCATCTCACTGTACTCATGCACCTTTCCCATCTTTTCATCTTCCCAAAATAATTATAGTTTTGTAATTTTAGATAGAGCAATATTTGGAGTTTATAGTATCATTACTATATAAATACTATTCACATGTAATAACTGTAATTATTTTTCCTTTCTTGTGCAACTTTTTATTTTCCCTGGAATTAATAATTGCCTTATTATCTTCATTTATTTCATTTTCTATGTACTTATCATTAATTTAATACCTATCTTTGACAGTTGTCTAAATCTCTTCTCAAGACTTCCAACACATGGGATAGTCTATTAATTTCATCTTCCTGAAGAAGTGTGTTCAGGAACTTTCTAATCTCTTCCATACCTCTATGCCTGGTGCACTCACTGTTTTCCTGGTGTCTCCCTTCACTGTCCTGTGTATTCCTTTTGTTCCCAGCTTCCTGTGTCTCATATCTAGCTTTTTCTTAGTTTACACCTTTCTTTTCATGGAACACATCTACCAGTCACTTTCTAAAAAAAGGTATGTGGGAAGGAAATAGTTTTGAGAATTAGTACGTCTGAAGATTCCCCCCACATATCTAACTGATCCTTTGAATGGGTATCAAATTCTGGGTTGGTAATAATTTGGAAGCATATTGCTCTATTGTTCCCTACATTCTAATTTTGCTTTTGAGAAGTCGAAAGCCATTCTGATCCCAATCCTTTATGTGACTTACTTGTTGTCTTTCTAAAAGCTTGTAGGATCTCCTTTGTCATCAATATTCTGAAATCTCATAATGAAGAGCCCTTGATGTGGGTCTATTTGCATCCATTTTGAGGGTCCTTAATGAACCCTTTCAGTCTGGAAGCTTATGCCCTTCCAGAGAAATTTTTCTTGAATTGTTTGGTTGATGAATTTCTCCTCTCCATCTTCTCTATTTCCTTCTTCAGGAACTTTCATTATTCAGATGTTGGATCTCTCAAACTGTCCTTAAAAATTATTTTTATTAATATCTCATCCTCTATTTTCCATCTCCTTCTATTTTTGCTTTATTTCAGGGAGATCTACTCAACCTTATCTTCCATCTTTGCACCAAGTTTTTCATTTTTGCTGTTACATTTTTAAATTTTAGGAGTCTATTTTTTATCCACTGAATATTCCTTTTTAAATAGTATTCTTTCTTATTTCATGTATAAATAGTATTCTTATTTCATGCAGGCCATGTCTTCTCTCATTCTCCATATTAATGATACACCTTAATTTTTAAATTTTTCTTCTTCTGTTTAATCTGTTTCTTCCAAGTTGCTTTGTTTCTGTTTCCTTCCCTCTCTCTCTCTATTTCCCTCTTTCTCTCTCAAATGTTAGAGGCTTTCCTCAGCTGTTTTGTAATCTTTGGTTTTCTTCTCATATTTAAGTGGGGACTGAAAACCTGATTTTAATACAGGCTCACTCCCAAGTATGATATAATGGTTACCTTTTTCTTTTCACCTGGAGTCACTTTTCATATGTTATTGGCCACAGGGGAGGGGGCCTCCTCCATGTCACCAGAGATGCTCACAATTTCTTCAGCCACTCCAATCTTGGGCCCTGGAGGTCCTGGGGGTGGCTGGGCATGTGGGGCATGTTCCCATCATCTTGGAGGGGCACTGGATAGTTGTAGGCTGTGGCTTGGTTAATCATCGTGGCATATTTGGTGAAGGGGCTGAGGAGGGCAGAATTATAGTGAGCCCCCCAATGGTGAAGGATGCGACCAGCACCATCTCCTTGGCCCAGGCATCCTTGAGGTAGGCAGTGGGTCTCCCAGCCATCTTGGTCATGGCTGCAGCTATGGTGGCAAGGATATAATGTTTATCTTAAAGAAAGATCAGGATTGTTTCTGTATCTCATTAATCACTTTCTATCATAATCACCAAGAAGGATTCCATTAGTGTCACATTGAACAATGCATTGGTTACCGTTAAAGGCAGGAAATTAGAAATAAATGAGCAAAGTCCATAGCAGGTTAGATATAAGGGGTTAAAAAAATCATCAGCAGAGCTCTCTTCCAAGGTTTCTGGAATTATCAAATGTCTTTCCTCTGAAATTTTTAAAGAATGAAGCAGATAAACTGCCTTTCCAAATGACATAAGGACTAAATTAGCCAATACTCTCACCTGGAATTTGAATTAGATACTCTTCACAAGACTGACTCACTGTATTATGTAGAAATGCTAGCAATTATCCCCAACCACACACCTTTCTTGGAAGAAAGAAAGTTCACATCCATGAAAAGAACAGTCCTGTGTACCTCTGTCCTCCACCATACCTGAATGGACCATAAATTGACCTAACTCAAACTGGGCCTCTCTGATTCTCTCTCTTGGGATATGGGAAATAGGACACTGAGAAACAGGTAAATGGTAGGAACTCCCTGACTAAAAGGTTAAATAGGGTCAAAGCCAGAGTTTATACCATGGCCAAACAAATTTTAAAAAAAACAATAATTTATGAGACAGAAGAGAGAATGCCAATATGTAGAAAGCAGTAGAAGCAAGCAGATTTACAGAAGAAGCAGAGATAAGAAAAGGCAGAGTGCCACCAAAGACTGAAGAATGGTTTTGGAAACTGACTTTCCAGATGATTTGGTATATGTCCCTTACCCCCTCTGTGTCCTTTCAGTAAATTCACTTTGTACTTGAGCTAGTGTTTATAAGCTTCTGTTCTTTGTCATCAAAGGATAAAATATTCATCAAGTATAATAGTCTGGACCCATGAAGAAAAAGATGGCACATCAAACATGGTAACAGAGGAAAGTCTAATAAATGGATTATTTACAAAGAGGGATAGTAGAGTGTAAGGAAACCAGCCTCGGGTCTAGCAACAACAGGGAGCTCTTACTACCATGTAGCTGAAAGGGCAAGAGGAGGAAGCATCTGTCTTAGTCTGGAGAGAGGAGGGACTTTCCAACAGGAGCTATGGTCATAGGTAGATGGACACAGACAACCCACAGCAACCTAGCAGGAAGGGACTCAAGAGAATAAATATCCTGACCTACTCCCTTCCTGGCCTCCACATACCATAGATGCCTCCTACTGTCAAACCCACTAAAAGACAAAGGGCAAAGGAGCCTCCAATGTAGTCAGTGGGTGGAGAAAGATGGTGAGTAGACCTGGAGAGAAAAATGGAAAGTACCTAGCACACAAAGAAACTTCTGTCCACATTTTCTGGGAAAACCTAGCTCTCCTCTCTTGAACCCTGGGTAACTTCTTTTTAGCCTCTCTGCTAACCAAGGGAGGAGGAGCACAACAGAAATTCAAATGTGTCCCAGTCAAATTCAGCTTCCTCATCATCACTCATCTACTCATTCTCATTATTTAATTATAAAGTAGCACCAAGGGATGCCTGGGTGGCTCAGTCAGTTAAGAGTTTGTCTTCAGCTCAGGTCATAATCCCAGGGTCCTGGGATCGAGCCCCGCCTTGGGCTCCCTGCTCTGCGGAAAGCCTGCTTCTCCCTCTGCCTGCCACTCCCCCTGCTTGTGCTCTCTCTCTTTGACAAGTAAATAAACAAAATCTTAAAAAAAAAAAAAAGTAGCACCAATCTTTCAGTCATAGATAAGACATGTTAGTCATGGATTTCCTTCAGAATTTAGAAATAGAAATTCCAGGTTATCCATTTATGAGCACACATGAATACAAATATATGGAAAGTCCATTTCATTTTCCTGCAGAATTATGCCTTCTACTTCCCTCCTTGCTCACCCAGAACATCTTACCATCTTATGCAGTAATTCTCAATCTATAGGGATAAAGCTTAAAATAATCAGTGAATGAGAATGAACACACACACACACACATATCCTCCTTGGATGTCAGAGGCCACATAAATTAGAAGCTTTCTCTTGGAGAAGAAGCTCAAAAAAGCAAAATTCTAACTTAAGTATATTATATTTCCTTCCAATTAACCATTGCTCCTAATGAGAACATGTCTAGATAATCTTAAGTTATGATAGAAACTTGGCACAAGAAGGTCAGAAGTTCTAGAACCACCCATGTGGCCCCATAATGTCTTCATCTCCACAACAGGCCCTGGCAGAACTCTGTCAGGGCAGGCATTAGAGGTGCCAGTGAACCTCGATTGCATATCACCCCCGCTGCCTGGTCTTTGATGAGCAGGTAAGATTGGTGATGAGCCTTTCATCTTTAGGTCATAGTTCAAAGCCCTGCCTCAGACTCATAGTTAAAAGCTGCTCCTTCTGGAGACGGTGGGAAACAAGTGGGTGTACTCAACCCACCTCTTCCTAGATGAAAGCTCTTGGACAAAACTACCCCAATACATCTGGCACTAATTAATCAGTGCAGATTCCTGCAGTGAGGAGAAGGGAGACTGGGAAGAAGCTCTGAACTCAGAGAGACTCTGGGAGAGAGTTTGGCCCAATTATGGCAAAACACAAAACAACCTGGAAATGTTACTTTGAAATTGCTAACTCTAATCACAGGACCTCAAAGTGTAAGAAAGGCCTTGTTTACATTATCTTGGTGGGCTGGGACCACATGAATATTGACATCCTCCCTTCATAAGTGAGAACCTTTCCATGCTGGGGTGATACTCCTACATAAGATTATAATACTGAAGGTTTGCATCTGCTCAGTAGGATCCAAGTCTCCCAACACCCAAAGACTTTCAGTTAGTTGTATTTTCTACTAATGAGTACTGATGTGAATGGGCAGATAGCAGCATTAGGTTATAAACTCTTGGCAGAATTGGTCTGCGTGCCTTCTTAATGTCTGGTGCTAAATTATCACTCAGATCACCACTAGCACAGGCCCAAAGAAACAGAGAAAACAGACAAAGCTGGGAGGCAGGTGAAGGATAGAGCATAGGTAATGTTACTCTGTCTATCTCATGGGGAAAGCCACTGGGCCATCAGGGAGATTAGTCTAAACAAAAATAATGGTTGCCCATAGCTACCGGTCAGCAAGACCCAATGCGCTAAAGCACACAAGAGTCTGTGTCCTCCTGCGGATGAGTCCTATGGAAAACAGGGGAAGGGTCAAACTCAGAAGATTCAAGGGGCTGCAAGGGGATTAGCAATAGATACCATTTATTCACCCGGCCTTTTATTAAGATAAATAAAAGTAAAAAAAAAAAAAAGATAAATAAAGTAGACTTCCCTGGTTGGCAAATTTTTTGCAAAACTCCAAAAATGACATCGTATATTCTCTCTCTACTGGGGAGAATAGAGGAAAGGGACAGTTGGGGAGAAGACTACCAAACAGGTCATAGCAAAGTTTTAATCTGTGAGATGAAATTGTGTTATCCACTGTATCCTACATTTGGGACTAAAAATGCCCCCAGATCTGGCAGAAAATATCTATTAGCATTTTCTTTGAATTGACCTCTTGCCCAGTAGATTGCAAAAGAGTTTTTGTATTATGATTTCATTGTATGTAAAATTATAAATACAAATATAGACATAGATGCATAAAGAGATGACTGGACCAATGTAGAAGTATGTAGAATAGTTATATCTGAATGGTAGGCATTCAGGGGACTTCATAATTTTCAACATTGTTTGATTTTTCTACAATGAATATGTGTTATCTTCATAAACAAAAAAAGCTGTCAAAATAATTTTCCTTAAACTAATCATAAGCCAGCATATTCAGAAATTTTATTATACAAGCAAGAGAGAGAACATATATTAAATGCCTCCCTTGCACTCAGGACTGTGTGTGTCACAAACCCTGTGAATTATTATTTTTCTTTTACATATGAGAAACAAAAGCTCAGAGAGTTTGACTAACCTGATCGAGACTTCTGCAAATGTTATCAACTTTTCGGCAAAGCAGAAATCCAGACCTGGCTACTTTTCCCCTTAGCTTGAGAAAGAATCCCAGGAAATGAGAAAGTTTGGGGTGGAAAGCGCCAGCCTAGGAACTGACTCTCAAAGCTCCCCCTGAGCTTCCTTAATGGCAGAACTGGGCTTTGTGGATCCATCAATACAGAGCACGTTGCCCTCCTAGGAAAGGTGTGGCCAAAACAAATGAGAGCAAGATGCTTTGTGATCGTTGAGTAGCAGGAATAGCTGTGAGGACTCGCATGCCACCCATGACATGGTCTGGAGAACATCCACAATGAAGGCAGCAGACCACTACTTGAAGTCCAGTTGACCCTACATCAAAGCACAGCACAGAGGATCAGGAGCCTAGGCTTTAGCCACGCTCAGAATCACTTGAAATAGCCACGCTTCTCTGAGCTCCAGTTTCCTCAGCAGTGAAGCAAAAGGGTTTGCCTAGAAAATCTCTAAAGGCCTTTCCAGTTCTAGGAATTCTATAATCCATGATCTAATTCCAACCATGGCTTCTCTTGGATTCATTCAACAATTGCCCTAGCACGTTCAACTGGTCCACCAGACATTGCTTCGGGGCCTAAAATTACGTATGCTAACTCAGAGATGTAGAACGTCTTTTGTAATCTGCGTAGGATTTTGCTACCTACTTAGCTTTGTTTCATAACCACAATTATCTTTGAAAAACAGACAAATCTATTTACTCTCTATCATCTCTGTTCCAAATGGGGCCAATCTCTCCCTCCCCTTCTTATTAGAAAATCCCAAATTCTCAGGTGGGGTCAGGATAACTCAGGAGATTTGGCAGGATGAGCTTGGACTCTTTCCCACTGGGTCCCAAATGCTTTATTTCCTAAGAGCTGCTTTTGTAAGGCCAGCAAGAAAGGCTGTTAATAGTTCGAATTTATAAATAGTTTTTGCAAATTAAACAGAATTCTCTATCTGAAAGGCAACCAGTAGAGTGGTTCTGTCTCCTATATTATTTCCTCACAAGCAAACATTCAAAATGCCAGTGAAAGCCCCTTGACGCAGCAGGTAGGCACTTTCTTATCAAAACGGACCAGAAGAGTAAGCTGAACCACCCAGGAAATCATATATCCGCCCTTTAATAATATTAACCGGGAAAATCTCAGAGACAATGATAGCACGAACAATTATAAACATGGGCTGCAGATGGCTGAACACAATAGTCAAACTCAATTGCTATTTGGAAAGAATAAACCAGAAATGAATTTAAATATGTGGTTCAGAGGTCAGCTTCTAATATTTCATCTGGTACAATCCACAGCCTGCTTTCCAGGGTAGGTGGGCAAAGAACCCAAGCCTTTTGGATAAGGGAAGGGCCTTCTCCAATTTGGAAATTCTGCATAAACAGCATGAAGCCAGTCTTCAACCTCCTGTGGTGGCATGATGGCCCAAAGATGCACTGACCTCTCCCTCGCTCCTTACCCTTCACGGGGTAACTGGTGGCCAAAGGGTATATCTGAAAGCTTGCTCTTCATGGTCCCTGAGTAGTCATTTGCAGTATTCATTCCAAGAAATCAATTTTCTGAAGTGTATTTCATAGACTTTAATAAGTTCTCTGTTTAAAAACAACCTTTGAGGGGCGCCTGGCTGGCTCAGTCCGAAGAGCTTGGGACTCAGTCTCAGAGTCATGAGTTTGAGCCCCACGTTGGGCATAGAGATTACTTAAATAGATAAAACTTAAAAAAAAAAAAAAAAACCTTTTGAAATTCTCTATTCAAATATATTTCATGCATTCTTATTGAGTCATTCCTTTGACAAACCCTGTGTTAACTGCCTTCTCTCTAAAATATGATATATTTTAATTGGGTCAAGGATATGTGTGTACTGTTTTTTTAGAGAATTTTTTCATTTCTAGAGACATGTTATATCTAAGGGTACATCCTAGTCCAAGTTAATAAAAGTCTGTTTGCCTTCCCTGCCTTGGCATGTCCCACCTTTCAAAGAGTCTAATGAGTGACTCATATTTTTGGCGGACTTTTTCTTGAATATCAGGTCTTCTCTGAGTAAGCAACCCATCTTCTACACAGATACTGCATGCCTGCCCGCCCACCCATCCCAGCCTAAGTGCTGTTTGTCCTGCTTCCTCTGATAGGAAAAACTATTCATTCAAATTCTGTCTTCCCACTCACTTCTTAAGCTCAGAGAATGGGTGGGGTTGAAGAATTTGATGGCACCAGCTCTGAGACTCATCCTTGTATCTCTACTTTTGAACATGTCATGACTAAGCACCCGAAGACTCTAAGCCCACTTATGATTTACTTTTTGCCTCCACAGATGCTTTCAAACCTGATTCTAGATGCCAACATAATGCAAGGAGCTTTACATACCCAAGTAGACAGGAAGGGAAGTCATGTAGAGAGTCAGAGTGGCCAGTACGGCTCATCTTCCCCTTTACCCAACTCATCTCCAATTCTCTCATCCTTAAGGTGTTACCTGTTCCAGGAAGCTTCCCCTGGCCCCAACACTACCCACCTTTGGTTATCTATCACTCCTCTCTGGAGGTTTAACATCACTATCATTGCATTTAATTTCACTGTATTGTAATTAGCTGTTTATAGGTCTATTTCCTCAATGAAAATGGGAACTAAGTATTTTTCATTTTTGATGTCCTGTGCTTGATCCAGTCTAGCACGTAAAAGGCATCCATTCAGAGTGAGAATGAATGGTCATTAATGTTGTTCAATGGCTGTCTGAGTTATTTAGGAAAATACGAATTTCAGACTCCAAGGCCAAAATGTACGCAATTAGTAAGAAAAATATCTGAGAGCCCTCTGTAGAAACTTTAAAAAAAAAAAAACAGTATTCCAAATGGCTGCTGGTTCTCGCAGGCATTCGTGCATATATTTCACTCTGCCTTCTGTTAAGACTGACTATTCATATGACCCAGTAGGCTCCACACCTCAGCTACCACCACGCGTATCTCCACCACCACGTCTACCACCTCCACAACCCCCGCACTGCTCCTTCCGCCTCCTGCATCACTGCCAGTGCAATACCCACTCCCACAGCTGTCTCCACTGATGTTATCACCTCCTCCACTGTCTCCACTCCCTCTACCACCTCCTCCGCCTCTTCTACTACCTTGACCACCTCCCTCACAACCTTCTTTGTTACTGTCTCCACCACCCCGAGTACCTCCATCACCTTCTCCACCAACTCTTCTCCCACCACCCGCCTTCACCATCTTCATTATCATCTCCGTCTCCCCCAACACCTCAGCCATAAGCTTCACCACGGTTATTACCACCACTACCTCTACCACCAGCTCTACTGCCTTCAACTCCACTATTTTTACCATCTCTTCCCCCTCCATCTCCATCTCTCCCACTTGTCCCACTTCCATAACCTCTCAGACTACTTCTTCTTCTTCCTCCACTACATCCTTCCCCTCTGTCTCCTTCTCTGTCACCACATCCTCCACTCCCTCCACCATTACCTCCCTCTGCCTCTTCACCTCTTCCATCATCACTGGTGTTTCTCCTCTTCAAGGATCATCTTCCTCAAATACATTTGGGGAATATAAAGGAGACTGATTTCGGGGCATCTGGGTGGCTCAGTCATTAAGCGTCTGCCTCCGGCTCAGGTCATGATCCCGGGGTCCTGGGATCGAGCCCCACATCGGGCTCCCTGCTCAGCGGGAAGCCTGCTTCTCCCTCTCCCACTCCTCCCTGCTTGTGTGCCCTCTCTTGCTGTGTCTCTCTCTGTCAAATCAATAAATAAAAATCTTTAAAAAATAAAGGAGACTGATTTCATAATCCTTTCTGCTTATTCACTATCTCTTGCTTTCTTTCCTGCTCCCACCACTTTTGTCATCTTTTCACACCCCTCTGCCCCATAGACATCTTTGGACCTATTATAAACCTACAAGTGATCCTGCTCTTGACACATGTTTAAAAATGAAATTGGTTTGCAAAGCTTCACTGGAAGTTGTGGAAGCTTGGGGCACAGGTCAGAGAAAGCAGAGCATAGTAAAAGTGTGTCCTCCCTGTCCTTCAGCACTGAGCATCTCTGTTCTACGATTCTCAAACCTATTTCTACTGTTGTTCCCAAACCATCACTAGAAAGGGTCCCATCTGGGGGCCATAGAGTAGAAATGTAGGATGATTCTTCCTTCTCTTGTAGGCCTTGAAACCAAAATTTTATGCAAAAAAAGTACAACACAAGCTATTTCACCCACTGACAATGACTTTAACCAAGGCAAAACAGCCTAGAAAGAAAGTACAATCTAAACTGGGCATGCTGCCTGCTCCAAAGATAAAACTGGAGTCTGGCCTGCAAATCGAAAAGGTCCGTCCATTCCCAAGTGGTTGCACTCTTTCTTTTATAGATGCATGAATATTACAGCAGAAAAAATATTTAGCCTTATGTTGCATGTGTTTGTGATGATTGAGAACAACACAGTAAGAACTCAAGGCCATAACAAGATATAAACATACAAAGGGAATTTACCATAAAAATCTAACTCATCGGAGGGGGGAAAGATGGCGGAGGAGTAGGGGACCCTATTTCAGCTGGTCCCCGGGATTGAGCTGGATATCTACCAGACCACTCTGAGCACCCACGAAACCAGCCTGAGATGTAAGAAGATCTGGATCTCTACAAACAGAATATCGCAGGCAGTTGGTTTTGAGGTACCAAGCGGAGAGCTGTGATTCTGCGGGCAGACATCGGAGGATAAACGGCGGCGGGAGGGTGCCTGCACGTGGGGATCCTACACCGCCGGTGAGTGACAGCCTCGCCCCCTGCGGACGGGGCACAGACTCGCAGACCGGTAGCATCGGGAAAGAACTTAAGGGCAGCCCCGGGGTGGAAAACCAGAGCTGCGGTGTCGTGCGTGCCAACTGCAGCCCCCCAGACAGAAACCGGAGCGACGGTCACGCGCACACGAACTGCAGCCTCCGAGACCGAAACCCGGTGCGCCGGGTCCCACCAGTGAACTGCAACCCCCGGGGGTGGAAACCCCGAGCAGCGGAGTTGCACGCACACAAACTGGGAGCAGCTGGTGGGGTTTAGAAGCACAAAGGGCAGAGACGTGCCCCGACCTGGAGGCAGCACTGGGAGCGCTGCGGAGGGGCGCACAACCCAGGACGCTGCAGTTTATAGCAGCATGGACAGAAACGGAGACAGTGTGGCCTGGAGAGCTCACTGAAGAACAGACTGCGGTCTCTCTGCTCTGAGGCAGAGGGTTGGAAACGGTCTCTTCTGCTCTGACTCGTGAAAGAGACACGGAAAACCGCCAGGGGAAGGTGCCAGAGAACAAAAGCCCCAAAGACTGATTCCCACTGGGCCCATCCCCCGCCACAGGGGTGCAGGGCAACTCCACCCAAACAGGGTTGCCTGAGTAACAGCACGGCAGGCCCCTCCCGCAGAAGACAGGCTGGGAAAACAAGAGGCCAGCAGCCCTAAGGTCCCAAGAAAACAGGTGCCTCTTGCTTGGGTTCTGGTCAATAATTTGGACTCTATACATTCCCTCAAACACCCATCAACAGAATGACTAGGAGGAGGAGCCCCAAAAACAGAAAAGACTCAGAGGATTTACAAATGGATGCAGATATAACCAAGATGTCGGAGATGGAATTCAGGCTAGCAATTGTGAAGACAATGGCTGGAATGGAGAAATCAATTAATGGCAACATAGAGTCTCTAAGGGCAGAAATAAAAGGTGAATTGGCAGAACTTAAAAATGCTATCAATGAGATCCAATCTAATCTAGATAATCTAACAGCTAGGGTAACTGAGACAGAAGAGAGAATAAGCGATCTGGAAGACAGTATAATAGATAAAAAGGGAAAAGAGGAGGCCAGGGAAAAACAACTCAGAATCCATGAAAATAGAATCAGAGAAATAAGTGACACCATGAGGCATTTCAATGTCAGAATAATTGGAATCCTGGAGGGAGTGGAGAGAGAGAGAGGGCTAGAAGATGTATTTGAGCAAATCATAGCTGAGAACTTCCCTAATCTGGGGAATGAAACAAACATTCGAGTCCTAGAGGCAGAGAGGACCCCTCCTAAGATCAGGCCAACACCCCGGCATGTAATTGTAAAACTTGAAAATCTTAGAACCAAGGAAACCATCTTAAGGGCAGTTAGGGGGAAAAGAGTCCTTACGTACAGAGGGAGGAACATCAGAATAACGTCAGACCTCTCCACAGAGACCTGGCAAGCCAGAAAGGCCTGGCAAGACATATTCAGGGTACTAAATGAGAAGAACATGCAACCAAGAATACTTTATCCGGCAAGGCTTTCATTTAGAATGGATGGAGAGATGCAGAGCTTCCACGACCGGCAGAAGTTGAAAGAATATGTGACCACTAAGCTGGCCCTGCAAGAAATATTAAGGGGGGTTCTATAAAAGGAGAAAGACCCCAAGAGTGATCTACAACAGAAATTTACAGGGACAATCTATAAAAACAACATCTTCACAGGCAACATGATGACAATTAATTCATATCTTTCAATAATCACTCTCAACGTGAATTGCCTAAACGCTCCCATAAAACGGCACAGGGTTGCAGATTGGATAAAAAGACAGGACCCATCCATATGCTGCCTACAAGAGACTCATTTTGAACCTAAAGATACATCCAGACTGAAAGTGAAGGGATGGAGATCCATCTTCCATGCCAGCGGACCTCAAAAGAAAGCTGGGGTAGCAATTCTTATATCAGACAAATTAGATTTTAAACTAAAGTCTGTAATAAGAGACACAGAAGGACACTATATCATTCTTAAAGGGTCTATCCAACAAGAAGATCTAACAATTGTAAATATCTATGCCCCCAACATGGGAGCAGCCATCTACATAAGCCAACTGTTAACCAAAATAAAGAGTCATATTGATAACAATACGTTAATTGTAGGAGACCTCAATACTCCACTCTCAGCAATGGACAGATCATCTAAGCAGAAAATCAAACAAGAGCTTTGAATGATACATTGGACCAGATGGACCTCATAGATATTTACAGAACATTCCACCCTAAAACAACAGAATACTCATTCTTCTCAAGTGCACATGGAACTTTCTCCAGAATAGACCACATACTGGGTCACAAATCAGGTCTCAACTGATACCAAAAGATTGAGATTATTCCCTGCATATTCTCAGACCACGGTGCTCTAAAACTGGAACTCAATCACAAGAAAAAATTTGGCAGAAATTCAAACACTTGGAAGCTAAAGACCACTCTGCTCAAGAATGTTTGGGTCAACCAAGAAATCAAAGAACTTAAACAATTCATGAAAATCAATGAGAACGAAAACACATTGGTCCAAAACCTATGGGATACTGCAAAGGCAGTCCTAAGGGGGAAATACATAGCCATCCAAGCCTCACTCAAAAAAATAGAAAAATCCCAAATTCACCAACTAATTCTACACCTTAAAGAACTAGAGAAAAAGCAACAAATGATGCCTACGCCACGCATTAGAAGAGAAATAATTAAAATTAGAGCAGAAATCAATGAATTAGAAACCAGAAACACAGTAGATCAGATCAATGAAACTAGAAGTTGGTTCTTTGAAAGAATTAATAAGATTGATAAACCACTGGCCAGACTTATCCAAAAGAAGAGAGAAAGGACCCAAATTAATAAAATTATGAATGAAAGGGGAGAGATCATGACTAACACCAAGGAAATAGAAACAATTATTAGAAATTATTATCAACAACTATATGCCAATAAACTGAGCAATCTGGATGAAATGGAGGCCTTCCTGGAAACCTATAAGCTGCCAAGACTGAAACAGGAAGAAATTGATAACCTGAATAGGCCAAGAACCGGTAACAAGATTGAAGCAGTGATCAAAAACCTCCCAAAAAACAAGAGTCCAGGGCCTGATGGATTCCCTGGGGAATTCTACCAAACATTCAAAGAAGAAATAATACCTATTCTACTGAAGCTGTTTCAAAAAATAGAAACAGAAGGAAAACTTCCAAACTCATTCTATGAGGCCAGCATTACCTTAATCCCCAAACCAGGCAAAGACCCCATCAAAAAGGAGAATTTCAGACCGATATCCCTGATGAATATGGATTCCAAAATCCTCAACAAAATCCTAGCTAATAGGATCCAACAATACATTAAAAGGATCATCCACCACGACCAAGTGGGATTTATCCCCGGGATGCAAGCGTGGTTCAACATTCGCAAATCAATCAATGTGATAGAACACATTAATAAGAGGAGGGAGAAGAACCATATGGTCCTCTCAATTGATGCAGAAAAAGCATTTGACAAAATACAACATCCTTTCCTGATTAAAACTCTCCAGAGTATAGGGATAGAGGGAACATTCCTCAAGCTCATAAAATCCATCTATGAAAAACCCACAGCGAATATCATCCTCAATGGGGAAAAGCTGAGAGCCTTTCCCTTAAGATCAGGAACACGTCAAGGGTGCCCATTCTCACCACTATTGTTCAACATAGTGCTAGAAGTCCTAGCAACAGCAATCAGACAACAAAAAGAAATAAAATGTATTCAAATTGGCAAAGAAGAAGTCAAACTCTCTCTTTTCGCAGACGACATGATACTTTATGTGGAAAACCCAAAAGACTCCACCCCCAAATTACTAGAACCCATCCAGCAATTCAGTAATGTGGCAGGGTACAAAATCAATGCACAGAAATCAGTTGCTTTCTTATACACTAACAACGCAACTGTAGAAAGAGAAATTAAAGAAACGATTCCATTTACAATAGCACCAAAAACCATAAGATACCTCGGAATAAACCTAACCAAAGAAGTAAAGGATCTATACTCTAGGAACTACAAAACACTCATGAAAGAAATTGAAGAAGACACAAAAAGATGGGAAAATATTCCATGCTCATGGATTGGAAGAATAAACATTGTTAAAATGTCTATGCTACCCAGAGCAATCTATACCTTCAATGCCATCCCGATCAAAATTCCAATGACATTTTTCAAAGTGCTGGAACAAGCAATCCTAAAATTTGTATGGAATCAGAAAAGACCCCGAATCGCCAAGGAGATGCTGAAAAAGAAAAACAAAGCTGGGGGCATCACGTTGCCCAATTTCAAGCCATATTACAAAGCAGTGATCACCAAGACAGCATGGTACTGGCACAAAAACAGACATACAGACCAATGGAACAGAATAGAGAACCCAGATATGGACCCTCAACTCTATGGTCAAATAATCTTTGACAAAGCAGGAAAAAACATGCAACGGAAAAAAGACAGTCTCTTCAATAAATGGTGCTGGGAAAATTGGACAGCCACATGCAGAAGAATGAAACTCAACCATTCTCCAACACCATTCACAAAGATAAACTCAAAGTGGATGAATGACCTCAATGTGAGACAGGAATCCATCAAAATCCTAGAGGAGAACATAGGCAGTAACCTCTTTGACATCAGCCACAGCAACTTCTTTCAAGATACATCTCCAAAAGCTAGTGAAACAAAAGCAAAAATGAACTTTTGGGACTTCATCAAGATAAAAAGCTTCTGCACAGCAAAGGAAACAGTCAACAAAACAAAGAGGCAACCCACAGAATGGGAGAAGATATTTGCAAATGACACTACAGATAAAGGGCTGGTATCCAAGATCTATAAAGAACTTCTCAAACTCAACACCCAAAAAACAAATAATCAAGTCAAAAAGTGGGCAGAAGATATGAAAAGACTTCTCTGAAGAAGACATACAAATGGCTAACAGACACATGAAAAAATATTCATCATCATTAGCCATCAGGGAAATCCAAATCAAAACCACAATGAGATACCACCTTACACCAGTTAGAATGGCAAAAATGGACAGAGAAAGAAACAACAAATGTTGGAGAGATTGTGGAGAAAGGGGAACCCTCTTACACTGTTGGTGGGAATGCAAGTTGGTACAGCCACTTTGGAAAACAGTGTGGAGGTTCCTCAAAAATTTAAAAATAGAGCTACCCTATGACCCAGCAATTGCATTCCTGGGTATTTACCCGAAAGACACAGATATAGTGAAAAGAAGGGCCATATGCACCCCAATGTTCATAGCAGCAATGTCCACAATAGCCAAACTGTGGAAGGAGCCGAGATGCCCTTCAACAGATGAATGGATAAAGAATATGTAGTCCATATATACAATGGAATATTACTCAGCCATCAGAAAAGATGAATACCCAACTTCTACATCAACATGGATGGGACTGGAGGAGATTATGCTAAGTGAAATAAGTCAAGCAGAGAAAGTCAATTATCATATGGTTTCATTTATTTGTGGAACATAAGGAATAGCATGGAGGATACTAGGAGAAGGAAGGGAAAAATGAGGGGGGGTGGAATTGGAGGGAGAGATGAACCATGAGAGACTATGGACTGAGAAACAAACAGGGTTTTAGAGGGGAGGGGGAAGGGGGGATTGGTTAGCCCGGTGATGGGTATTAAGGAGGGCACGTACTGCATGGAGCACTGGGTATTATACGAAAACAATGGATCGTGGATCACTACATCAAAAACTAATGATGTAATGTATGGTGACTAACATAACATAATAAAATTTAAAAAATAATAATAAAGTTTGAAAAAGTTAAAAAAAAAAAAAAAAACCTAACTCATCAAGCCCTCTCTCTCCTGTGGGAGATTTTGATGGGAAGGCATGGAGATTTTTGGGTGTTATAGTGGCCACCAGAGGGAGGTAAGTTTGAAGGATGAACAAATCCTAGATCTATGTAACCCCCTGGAACAGACGATACATAGATAGAACAAGAACTTCCATAAAAGTCACTTGCATAAAAGTCAACAACTAGTTCCAATGCCACCAGTTTGGTTCCTTCTTGTTTCTGTAATTTTGAATGCTAGGTTTAAAGAAAAAAAAATGAAGAAACAAGGACCTGTATTTTTTTCAAACAAATACAAAAAGTTTTAGGCACTGAATCTCCATACCCAAACTTAAGAACGTTCGGAATAATGAGTCATATTGAGCTCTACATTTTATTCTCTCACAAGGTGGAACAAGGAATGAATATAGAAAAGAGGAACTTTCTAAAATTGTAATGATCATAATGATCATCACCATGTTCTAAGAAGTGGCATGTTGAGTGTTAACCACCTCACTATGGATGTGACTGAGGTATATGCAGGGAAAATCTTTTTTCCAGGGAAATCCTAGGTCTTCTTTCTCAAACCTCATCTGGTGACAATGACAAGAAAAACTTGTGGTTGTATTTCTTTTATCTCTTTCAGTTTAGTAATGTTATTTTAAATCAAACTAACGGTTCAGTATCACTGACTTTAAAGAATTAGTGGCAAGCGTTTGCCATGCCCTCCGCCCAGATCCACATCCCTCACTGCCTTGTGCTGTTCAGGTCTCAGCTCAAGTCAAACTCTTTCAGAAAGGCCTGGGGAGAACACCCCGTCAAAACTTTTTCATTATGATGCACATCTCACAGTCTTGTACACATCTGTCTTCTCTAATTGTCTTTGACCACTCTGGGGATGGAGATGGTGTCTCATTCACCTGTGATTTCTATTGACAGCTGATGTCCAATACCCAGCTTTTGAGCTGTACATCAGAAGTATCACAGTTTATCCCAATGTTGTACTTTTAAATACTTTAGCCTTTGAAATAGGACGTTTAATGTTCACACATGGCTCATACAACTGGTCTTGTTTCTTAAAAAGCACTATTCATACACATTGTGAGCTTTGATTCCACAAAATATAGCCTTAAACAAAGAAAATCAAGTATATCTAGTCATCTACCTGGTCATTCCTCTCCTGCCTGGAAAAATGTCCCTGATAAATGTGTACTGTATATAGTCAAATCAAGTTTTTAGTTTCCTTAGATCCCGCTGTAACCCAGCCACCCCTCCAGCCCTTAAGGTCCCCAAGGGAGATGTATACAAAGGAAAGCAAAATAATGACTTCTGAACACTGTGTGAGTTCCTTTCCCATAAGTTATTCAGACCGAATTACACTGGGCCCAAAGTTATTTCTTTGCCCTTCTCTGACTATTTCCTATGCCCAGACTATGTCTTGAATCTTACAACAGAGGAGAAAGGAAGGAGCCAAATAAGGGACACATGCCAGCCCAAGTCACAGATGCCAGAGAAAGGCAGACAGCAATAGGAGTCTGCCTAGCACCAGGCAGGCATGGGCCAGGGGACAGCCATAGGCTCTGAGCCCCCGAACAGATAAGATCAGCTCACTACTCCAAGCACCTGGAAAAACAAAGGAAAGCCAAGCCCAGCCCAATACACTTGGGCATACAACCTAAATGGCACCCTGGATCTAACTGCCTATTTCAAAGGCTAAAATATTTAAAGGTACAAAGTTGGGATAAACTGTGATGCCTCTGATGTATAGCTCAAAAACTGGGTATTGGACACCAACTATCAATAGAAAACACAGGTGAATTAGACACCATCTCCACCCCAGAGTGGCCAAAGACAATTAGAGAAGACAGATGTGTACAAGACTGTGAGATGTGCATCATAATGAAAAAGTTCTCAAAACTCAGAAATTCCAGGGCACCCGGGTGGCACAGTCAGTGAAGCATCTGACTCTTGGTTTTGGTTCAGGTCGTGATCTCAGGGTCCTGAGATTGAGCCCCACATTGGGCCCCATGATTAGCTTGTAGTCTGCTTGAGATTCTCTCTCCCTCTCCCTCTGCCCTTCCCGCTCATGCTCTCACTCCCTCTAAAATAAGTAAACAAATCACAAATCTTAAAAAAAACAACTCAGAAATTCCCAAGAGAAGTCACTGGGACTTACCAGCTTAGGAGTACAGGAACTCTTAGGAAGTCGAGAGAGAAAAATAATTTCTCTTCCAGACCAATCCCTTAGCATACAAATCATTAGAATAGTTTCCCTTCCCCCGAATTGTCTCTTTCACTTTTTACTAATGTTCAAAATTTCTTTCAGAGAAGACAAAGGCTGTCTTTCTGCAATTAGAGAAAACAGGCTTAAAAATAGAAGTGCTGTGGGATGGTTAGCATAAGTGGAAATTAGGTCAAACCCATGTGTGAATGACTAATGTCAGATCACTGCCAGTTTTGATAGCAGACAGAGGTTACTAATTCATAAACTCTGAGACCCTGGAGGGCCCAAGAATCCTACTGAAAGAAAACTATGTGGGCATGTGTCACAATATTGTTCAAGTTTGCTCTGTTGGTTTCTATTTATGGGAAAACAAATAGAACCTGAAGAGATACTGTCTATCACCTTTCTCCTCAAGTCGCCTTAGAAGGAACCCTGTCCTGAAATCCTAGGCCCTATCTTCATCTGCTGGCATCTGGCCCTCTTAATTCCTATTCTGAATCCTACAAATCGTAAATATCTCTAACCTATCTATTCCCAGACCTCTCCCCAGATCTCTCCATATTCTAGTTCCTTCCTCAGCAAGCTAACTTGACCATGTTATCAACTGATTCCCAGAATGGCCCTTAAATTTCCTCCAAGGTGTCTCCAGATCCTTTGAAGACAATGATCATCTCTCACATCTCCCCATGTCTGTAATTATCTGATAATTCCTCCATCATATTAACTTCATCCACAACTGCTCTCTACTATTCCTCTCATTTATCCCTTTCTCCAAACAATTAGATCTCCATGTGAATAGACAGTGGGGATAGAGGATTTTCCAGGGGGAGGGGTGAATCTGATGCCTTTTATGTGTCTTCAGAGCTCCAGCCTGGTTTAATAATCCCCGAGCACCACTTTGTGAGCGGCAAGGTATAAATATATGCTAATAGGAGGTCTGGCTCCTTGTCACAACACATTGCAGGCTGCATTCGTGCAAGATAGAATAAAAAGATTAGATGCAATCTTGAAGTCAATCAGAAAGCAAGAGGAAACCAAAAAAACAGAGCTCAGATTGTCAACAAGGAGAGGCAGAAAAATGACTTGAATCGAATTGCAGTTTATCTCGTTAAGCGTTAAAGGAAACCAATTTCTTTCAGAAATTGGAAGGCAATTTAAACATTTCTACAGTTTTACTAAAGTTTGAAATTTTCCAGTGAAAGAATAAGGGTGTTTTTTTTTTATTTTTTTATTTCTGCATATCTGACATTTTCCCTGTACTCTCAGGGACGAGAAGGCCCTAGATAAGAGGATATTTAAGGAAAAGAGAGCACAGTTATCAACAAGTAAGGAAAAGAATCTATTAAAGAAATAGTCATTTGATTTCTTTAGCGCTTTCACGTTTCATGCCAAAAGACCTAAGGAAGCTAGAATCGGGTACAAAAAAGCCAGGCTGCAAATCTGACTTGGGCCTGGATAAATCACCAGGCTGGATTAATTGACGAACACAGAAATTACGTTCAACCCATGAAGGTCAAATAAAATATACCAATCTCAAGGCCAAGCTATATTCCATTGAAGTTGATGACATCACAAGCTAGACACTGTTCATTATGAACTCAAGTCTTCATTAATAAGCCTTTTTCCCCATTCCCAGAAGCATGAGCCTATTGACAGTGGCCTCTGTTTTGCAAACAGTGTAATTGTCACTGCTCCTTCCCATGCCGAAATGTGTAATTCTCCCAACCATTGTATTCAATAGAAATTGCTAACTAAACCTCCATCTTTTAGAGTTAAGACCATGCCTTCCCCAGGCCCATGGTCCATTTGGAAGGGATTTGCTAGCCAACAAGAGCAGCCTTTTTTTTTCCTGTTCTCCTAGGCAATGAGTTCTCAGTATCACCAGGAATACCAAGGCCATTATGGTTAAGGGCCATTACCTCAGGAAGAGGATCAACCAGAGTGAATGAAAGGGGTGCGCCCACGTTTTACTCGGTACATATACGTATTGTTCAAATCTTTTACAGTGAAAAAGTCAAGCACTGCTTCTGTAAATTTAAAAAATGTACATTAAGATGTTTGGAGATGAACATGCTAAGACTTATTTCAGATGAACACCCCTGAAAAATGGTCAACTCTAACCTCTCGGGGAGCTTAATGGGCAGTTCTTGTGTTAATGTTTGGTGGGAGCTGGACGTCAAATGTAACGGGCTGCCACTGTGACTTTTGTCTTCCTTCATTCCTTTGTTCACACACTCATTCAGTCTACATTTACTCACCCCTCACTACCTCCTGGGCTGAAAAAGAAACACGGCGTGCAGTTAAAATTAATTCCCTTCACAAAGAAATAAGATAATAAATGGCCCCTGGGGTGGCCAATGGTTCTCTCCTATGAAAAACAAAATCCCACAGGGATTCATCAGGGAGAATACTTGGGAACCAAAAAAGTGCCTTCCCTGGTGTCTTACTTCTACTGACAACTTTTCCCTTTCCATAACTTGCTATGTGCCAGGAGCAAACAATATGAAATCCATTCCTAATGAGCAATAATTATAGCTTTAAGAAGCTGTACAATCAGTGTTCAGTGATTTCATTATTAGATAGCACCATAAATTATGCTAATGCTGATAACAGTTCTGGATGAGAGAGGTCCAGATCCGGGAGATTGCACTGAAATTATTTACATCCTCTATTTCTGAAACAATAGAGCCGGCAATTTGAAAATCAGATGATCCGATTTATCCTGGCAGGACACAAACACATGTAACAAGTTGCGTCAACCATAAAATTAAATAGGCTTCCTTTTTTTTTCTTTTTTTCTCTTTGAAGTTCCTCTCCTCGGTTTTCTCTTCCCTTGCCTATTACCATTCTCCGTTGAGGAGAGCCTTTGGCTAATTGTACATCTTGTTGCTAAAATTCCCCAGTGATGGTGGCTGGTGAGGTCGGGCCACGGGATGGCTTCGGCACACCCCTGTCTCAGACAAGCGAAGCTTCAAAATGAAATGCCTGCAAGGTCACGGTGGCCGACCTGGGTGCAGAGAAAGGGCACAGGGCTTTCGGCAATAGGGAATGATGGTCTCTAATAATCAAATCCCCCCAAACTTTCAAAGGTTAACTATGAAAAGAGAAACTCCGGATGGATATAGAGACCTGGCCCAGGTTTCCCAACACTATCCTCCCTGCGTTTAAGCCTTCCCCCTGGAATTTTCTCACTTCTGTTAATAGAACCACAAGCCAGCATTTTCTGAGTACTAATTACATGCCTGGCCCTGTGCAAAGGGCTTGATGTGCGCTCTCTCATTCAATCCTTATAAACACCCTGTGCAGTGATTCTATGATTCTCATTCTGCAGATGAAGAATAAAAGGCTCTGAAGGCAACACACACACACACACACACACACACCGTGCCTAAGAATATACAGTTACTAAGTGGAGAAGCCATGATTCATGACCAGGGGAACCTGAGATTGCTGCCCTTGGCAGTGAAGGCAAGAAATCTGACATAAATCTGATTCCAAATTCCGGGTCTTTCCTGAAGTCTCACAAAGGGTAGCAAAGGGGGAAACTATACCACACAATGCCCAGAAAGAATTCCTCAAAGTTCTCATTATGTGTTGCCAAAGATGTGGAGCAACACTTTAGAGTATTGTGGGGACAGCAGTTGGTACCATCCCTTTGGAAAACTCTTTGGCAGGACCAGCTAAAGGGAAGCCTACACACGTACCCTGTGGCCAAGCACTCGCACTCCTGGCATACGCCCGACAGAAATGCTACATACAACAATGTTCACAGCAGTATTATTCAAAATAGTCCCCAGATTGGAAGCACCTTGAATGTCCACTAACAATAGAAGGAGCAAATTCACGGTGGCCTAGTCACATAATGGAATAGTACACAAGAATGAAAAAGAGCAAACTACTGATACACGCAAAAATGTATATATGCATAAATGGATAATTCTACCTCACAGACATAACGTGGAGTGTAAGAAGTTAGAAACTAAGACTACATACTATGTGATTCTACAGATATCAAGTATAAAAACATGTGAAACTCCTCTATGGGGAGAGAAGGCAGAATAATGATCACCCTCAGGCTGCTAACTGGGAGGGGTATGAAAGAGAGCCCTCTGGAATAATGGAAATTCCTATATCATGACGTGGGTGGTCGTTACAAAGTATATTCATACATAAAAATGTACCGAGCTGTTCACGTAACATTTGTGCACTTCATGTAGGTTATATCTCAATTTAAAAAAAAATAAAAGTTCTCATTAAAACTGTCCCCCAAAATTCCAGACATCATGGCAGTTGGTCCCCCAAACTTTTCCTCTTATTTCACCCCTTCAAACTTCACCCCCACCCCTCACTCCCTCCTCCTACCTTCTAGATTTATTCTTTTCTGTCCCACTGGTAGCTTCATGTCCTTTCCTATATAAATCAATTTAGCTCCCTCTGGCTTCTTCCATTTTTCGTCTCTACTCATTACTGTAATTAGCAGAACGAAAATCCCAGCAGTCAAACCAATCAAACAAACAATTCTCTCTAGAAGAGTGCACTTTTAGAGACAAATCTTCATTATTTGTTTCTATCTCCTCTGGGAGATGGTTAAGCTCCCTGAGGGTAGGGGGTGTATATCTCCAGATGTTCAATAAATGTGGAGTTGTATTAAATGAATACTCTTGGGGCGCCTGGGTGGTGCAGTCGGTTAAGCTTCCAATTCTTGGTTTCTGCTCAGGTTACCATCTTAGGGTCATGAGATCGAGCCCCCCATCCAGCTCCGCGCTCAGCACAGAGTCTGCTTAGGACTCTCTCTCCCTTTCTCTCTGCCCCTCTCCCCCAACCCCTGCTCTCTCGTGCTCTCTCTCTGTCTCTAAAATAAATAAAAATAAATCTTGAAAAAAAATAAATGAACACTCTTATTCAACACCTAAAATTATGAAACCTGGGGCATTGACAAAGTTCTCATCATCCACTCCAGAGCTAGTGTGGATTAAGGTCATAAACAAGGATATTTGGAGTTGAAATCATAAAACTCCGTTTCAGAAGCATTTGCCTGAAAATTACAAGAAAAATACAAGATGGCTAACTTCAATTATCTTGGGTCATTTTTACTATTTTTAGTCTTTTTTTTTTTTTTTATCTCTTCCTATCTTTTGGCCTCTTACTGAACAGATATACCCAGGCCATTCTGAAGTCAAGAGGGAATAGAATGACAGTAATTCCCTTTGAGTTTGTGGAGGAGAAAACAAAAGGCAAAACGTTTAAGCACACTGTTAAATCATCTAACCTCTGAAATGTAAGAAATAAGTCAGGAAACACGCTAACACTCATTTCTTGCTTTTAAATACAGCAGAGCCTAGAAGGGTGATTAGTTTCTATTTTATGATGCAAGTGGAAGAGCCATTTCCCTATTTGCTTGGGACGATACTCAATGTCAGGCATCTCATAAGAATAAACATATCCTTCAGATTTGAGGTTACACCAGCTACCCATCACCGACAGAACCTCCAAGCTCAAAATCAGGAGTAGAATGGAAAAAATAAAGACAAAAGATGAGTTTTACCTAATTCTTGCTCTCAAGTCCATTTTGAAAGGCTAGACAAGGCCAGGCCAGAATTAGAGGAGAGAACATCTTTGGTTTAAATCCTTCACCCAAATATAACTAAATGGAAAAAAAAGTCTGAGGTCATGTAAAAGGCTTCAATTGTCGGGCCGTCGAAAGCCTATTTGCAGTAGAAGCCATTTTTCTGAGTATTGATATATTGCAGGTGTTTATAGACTATCATCCCACACAAAACATTTCCATGTTTAGAAATGGAATCTGCCATTCCTTCCCAGCTCCCCAGGACAGCCCCCTTCGTTGGAGGACTCTTGTATAAATACAGAAGTTAGCTGCTAAGAAATGTACCTTCACTTCTTAGAAAAAGTATTCCTGTGTTTATCTTCTGGTGAACGTGGGCTTGCTAGACATAAACCGTTTCTCACCGGCAACGAGTAGAGGTTTATTTTTGTCATTCATAAAATAAACCAGGGCCCAGCCAACGGAAATGACTCTTGGAGGCGGCCCCGTCAGGGAAGCGCTGTGGAAGTTACAAATGGCTCTGTGGCCCAGGCCATAAACAGTCTTTAGAAAGGCTGGTGCTGAGCTGTTGGTATTAAAAACCACCTCATTAATTATGTTTGTAAACAATGCAGCTGTCTGTGCTTGCAAGCTGGCTTCCTCCGCATCATAATATTTGTAACAATAATAACCATCATTTCAAGCATAGTAATAAATAGTCAACCCAAGAACCTCAAGTGAAATCGCATCTGGGAACTGCCACCTGGTCATTCAAAATACTTCCTCAGAAGGTAGGAAGATTGCTGTTTGTTTTCCAGGCAGAAGGCATTTTATCGGGATCGACTACTCCCCTAGAATTTTTCCCTTCTCACTCTTTGAAAGGAACAGGTGAACAGCTTGTGTGGGAAGAGTAAAAAAACAAAACAAAAAAACCCAAGAGGGAGGCCAGGAGTCAAAAGAAGTGGAAAAGTTGGCGAGAATAGGACGTTAGGTGGTACCATTGCCAGAGGGGATGATGGGAAAGGGACACCATCCTTCCTCTGGTGACAAATCAGTGAGATCAGGATGGTGCCTCGGGGTACTAGTTACCTGGCCATACCTCCTCAGCGTTCTTCAGTTATACTTTTATCTGACAAATATTTATTGAACACCTGCCCTGTGTCAGGTGTGTACCGGGCGCTGGACAAAATTCACAAGCAAATACTCATTGTAGATGCCTACTGATGATCTAATTGGGATGTACCTGGCAGACTAAGTAATTATATAATCCAAGTGACCTGGTATTTATTTTCTTTAACATCCTATTTTTGGGGCACATATTTCTGAAGTAATCTTGGTAGTCAAAAAGCCCTTAAAATGGTGAAGAACAAGAGGGAAAATATGTTTTCTGAGTCACACAGGTAAGCCAGAACTACTAGACCTCTTTCCACACGACAGGACAACACCTTCATACCTCATTTACGCCTTCTCCACATGTAAATTTTGATTCCAAACTTCACCAGAGAGAGACAAATGTGGTATCCAATTCCAAAGCATTACCCATTTTCTCTGTCTCTTTCATCTCTCACTCTGTGTATATATTAATTTTATAGATCTTTTTATTTTCTGAACTACACTGGTTGCGTGAGAAGCAGAACAATAGGCCAAGAAGTTCCATTTCACACATGCCATCCTTATAATTCAAATAGGACAATAAAAAGAGAGAGAGAGAGAGATCTATAAACTGGTGATAAATCAGTGTCCTAAACCAAATTAACCATCGAAATAGATTATCATAAAAATAACGCCATGAAAAATATTCCTCACCTTCTTGGTTCAGCTGCCTGCAATGGAGAGAGGGTGCGTGTGCGTGCGAGTCTGCATGTGTGTGTGTGTGTGCGTGCACCTGTGTGGGTCCTTGCGGATGTGTGCATGCCACACATACGTCCAGAGATGCACACATACACACACGGGAAGAGACCCAGAGACCGTGCAGTGCGTACGTGCTGCTTGCTCCTCCAGGAACAGGAGAGGGCTGAGACACCCCAGGACGGATCGTTAGCATTTCCCAGTTTCTAAGGCTCAGCTTTTACTCAGCATCGTAAATGACAATACCATGTGCCAAGTATTGTGCTGGATACTGAGGACACAAAATGAGTCCAAGGGGACAATGTGTGTCCTCCTAAAACTTCCAGTCAGAGCAGGATAGATAGACATTAGCCACATGGCCACACAGATAAAATTTTTGAAACTATACATCTTGGTAAGTGCCATTAAGAAAAGGCCCAGCCTGCTCTGAAACATATCACGGGGGAACCTCAGCTAACGTGAGGTCAGGAACAAACGGATCTTCACGCTGCAGAGCGGTAGGGGCTAGAGAGGTACCAGTGGTCCGCCAGCAAGCAGCATCCTACATCAGCAGGAGTAAAGTCACTGGAGAAAGTTGAGAAGGAAAGGATGAGGAAACATGACGGGGCCTGGTGGCCAAGAAAGGAGGGGGTGTTCCAGCCGGAAGGAACCACATCTACGAAGACTCTGAGGACAGAGGAGAGAGGGTACATCCCAGAACTGAAAGAAGGTCACAAAAGGCAGAGAGCAAGGGCAAGTGGTACCAGATAAGACAGGGGAGGTGGTCAGAAGCCAAATCGTGCAGATTGTTCACACGGGGTAGGGTGGGAGGAGGATGTGTTGGGTTTTCTTTTGCAAAAGCTCATGTTTCCATGTGGAGAAGAGGATCACCTGAGGGAAGCGAGATGCCGGGAACACCTATCAGTCCCCTTACCAGAGTCCTCCACGCTAGTCTAGGCAAGAGATTGGACCTGAATCTAACACTAATTAGCTGTGTGACCTTAGATAATTTGCTTCACCCCTTTAAGCCTCAAATTCCCCACCTGTAAAATGGCAATAATAATGGTTTTAGTGGGGATTAAATGAGATCACGCCTGTGGAGCGCACGGCCCACTGTAAGCCTTCCATAAATGTTAGCTATTGGTGGTGCTGGAGATGGAGAGAAATAGATTAGAGAGATATAAATAGTCCCCCAGCAAGCAGCCACCCTGTCTAACTCATCACTAGGAGTGACACATTTTCTTTCCTAAGAAAGGGTTGGGTAGGAATGAATGGGGGAAAAGCGAGTGGTAGGTACCACTATGAGAACTTTTCCCAATTTGAAATAATTCTTGTTCCTTATTACAAGCACTGCCAGTAACATCTAAACTGTGAAGGGTATGTGAGACCATTTAGGAAAGTAATTAAAGTACTATAAAAATATGTATAGATTTCATATATAAAGTATTAGTATATATGCATGTATTTGTATATAAAGTATTTTTACTAAATAAAAGTACTAAAAAGGGTGCCAGTATACCTTAAATAAGCCTTGGGACAACAGCAACAAAAAGAATATAGGAAAGTACCCAAGGTCATAGAGCTGTTAATGGCTAAAAGCCAGGAGTTGAACCCAGGTTGAACTCCAAGTCTGTGCCCTTTCCAGTCCTCTCTTCCAGAAGCTTTCAGTCTAGTCAGAGAAACAAACAGCAAACCCTTAGAAACAAGATGCAACTGAGAGTCCAGTTCTGGAGTTTACATGGAAAATTACGGTGGCACTATAAATTGTGTGGGTGTTTTGGTAAGCAGGGTCAAACTAATAGAGCTATAAAATAGTTCTTGCCTTTGGATCTAATAATGTCACTTTGAGAGCTCTATCAAAAAGCATACAGGAAGTTAAATAAAAGAAAGCAGCCTTATTTACCGACTGCCAAAGGCAATAGTTAGTTCCTTTTAAGACAAGTTGGATGATAGGCTATTTACATATCCAAAATTTCTAATGCAGTAAGAAAAAAAATTATCTTCTGTATTAACCACAGAGGACTGAGAGACTTCCTCAATTAAATCAAACGGAAGCTTTAGGTAGAACCTACTTGTGGGAAGCTTAAGGTAATTGATCCTGAAATTAAGCACTGTTCAAAATCCAGACACAGGACTTTTGGTGCACCTCCTGTTAAAAAACAAACAAACAAACCAACCAACCAACCAACCTCACTTACAAAAACCAGAACCAGTTTCCCCTAGCTGATCCTTGAGGGCGTCCCCTTTAAACTTGCCAGCCTCCTCCAGGGAAAGATAAAATCATGCAGGGGTATAGATTAGCTATCACGTCATTATAGCCACACAGCCATCTGTTACAGGTAAATTGCTAGGCAATGGAATAACAATGCAGTTTATTTACTGTGCAGGGTGCTTATCTACAGAAATGTTCCCGGCAAACAAAGAAAGTCACAGCTAAACGCCTTTTCCTTAGAATTACAGACTGAATCTACGCCTGCACCTTCAGAGAATAAAAATGCTAAATAATCCCTGTATAAATAGAGTCCCTAAAAACCCAAAGCATCTCCTAACAGAAGAAGCAGAGAAAGGCAATTGGCAGATGGGATGTCCACCAGGTCTTCCTCAAGCTCCCATCTCCAGCAACCAAATCACATCCCAAGGGGAGGAGGTATGAGGAGGACCTGAAGAATAGTCAGGCTGAGGCCACACTAGAGCACTCACTGTTAAACGACGGTGAGGAGGACAGCGATGATGACAGCAATGAGGAGGTTGAATACCATTGGTTGCATGCTTATCGTCTGCCATTGCATTTTTCAACATCGTCTCTTAATTACCAAAACAACCCTATAAGGTTAGTCCTACTACTCCTCCCACTTAACAGCTGAAGAGACTCACAGCTAGGAACTTGTCCACTAAGCTGTTAACTTGAGATGTGAAACCAGGGCTGCCTCCCTCCAAAGAGCTCTTCACCTCTATCCTAGACTGTTTTCAAGAACCTGAGGGACTCGTCTGAAGTTGGACTCAGCATATAGGACTCCTGCCCTCCCCGGACGTGGGCTCCCACCTTATCACACATCCCACCCACCGAAGCATCCACCGGGCTCACAACTTGAAGGGCTTACACAATGAAGGCCAGTAATACAAAGGGCACCATTTTATTGAAAACCTAACAGATGCCTCTTAAACATACAGACTCCCATGAAGAGAATAAGTGAACTAATGAATGAAGGAATGAAGAAACCCAGTTAAGGAGTCTAGGATGTAGTCTAGAGAGACATGACTAGAATGTGATTGCACTAAAAGAAAGCTATAACTTAATCAATAGTATTAACATATCTGAAGAAAGAATGTGTCCACAGAAGGAAGGTAGTCTGTCCAGAGTTCAGAAAAATGGAGCACTATTGAATTTGTCAGTGTTTATCCAATTGCGCCCAAGGGACAGGAGTGTATATGGTAATCAATAGAAAGATGTACCAGGATTGTTGAGTTCATTTCAATAGCCTGCGTGTGCCTACTATGTGCTATGGTGTGTAATAGGCACTGTGATCAAACACGCACACACAAATTCACACAGTTCCTAACACAGAGGAACCTGCAGTGACAGTGGGTGAGACCAACACATAAAAGCTCTCGATTCTACAGCAGATGAATACGAAGCACACCACAGAGCGTAGAGGACATAAACTTAGTCCAAGGACTAGGAAAACTTCCTGAAGTGACCTCTGGGCTGCGTTTCAATAAATGAGCAGGCATCATCTAGGCCATAAAGGAAACAAAGAAATTCCAGTCAGAAGTTGTCCACATCACAGTAGGTTGGGGATAGAAGTATTAGTTCAGAGACTGAGGATGGTGTATGCTCAGTAGCCTGAGATTTATCCCAAGGGAAATAGAAAAACCCCTGAAGGATATTAGCTGGAGAGTAACAAGGTCAACTTGCATTTAGAAAGATCATTCTGGCAGGAATATAAACAATGAATGTAAATGGAGAGAAGCTAAGGAGGCCCAGAAACCAGTTAAGAAGCTATTGTCAAAGACCCTGGCAAGGATACTTCCTAGGTCAGTGGTAACTGGGATAAAGAGGAGAGGAAAACTAAATATTTAGGAAGTGATGTGGTTGATTGGTTGGATAGGAAGGTTGAAGGAGAGGTGAGAAATCTAGGATGACTCCAAGTCTCTGACGTCGGTGACCCAGTTGATGGTGATATCATGAACCGAGACAGGAAATATGGGAATACAGGGGAGAAACAGCAAATCTGGATTAGGAAGATGAAAATGAGTTTGTTTTTGAACATGTGGAGTTTGCGGTGCTCATTGGACATCCAAGTGGAGCTGTCCAAGTGGGCTATTGGACATAAAGTCAGAAGAGTCATCAGGTCTGAAGGTAAATATTTGGACATCATAAGCAAATAGGTGATACTTAAAACCATGAGAGTGAAAGAGAGTAAACAAGGATGGATGGATGGATGGAAGGATGGATGAAAGGATGGATGGATGGAAGGATGGATGAAAGGACGGATGCATGAAAGGAAGGAAGGAAGGAAGGAAGGAAGGAAGAAAGGATGAATGGATGGGTGGATGGAAGGATGGATGGGAAAATAAGCTAGTTAAAATGAGATTTTACTATAATAACTAGTTTTAATTTTTGGAAAGTTTCAAAACTTAGCTTTACTTAACAGATAAAAAAGAAGCTGAAGAGAGTAAAGGAAAACAAATTGCAGATAAATGCTTCTTTGCCATAAATAGTATTATTTCTTAAAAGAGCCCTCTATGGGCGCCTGAGTGGCTCAGTTGGTTAAGCG
The DNA here is from genome assembly GCF_011800145.1 of Mirounga leonina. NCBI lineage: Eukaryota > Metazoa > Chordata > Mammalia > Carnivora > Phocidae > Mirounga > Mirounga leonina. Next base: position 1,666,948 of record NW_023270826.1, on the reverse strand, counting down.
ACTGCCTTCGGCTCAGGTCATGATCCTGGAGTCCTGGGATCGAGTCCCGCATCGGGCTCCCTGCTCAGCAGGGAGTCTGCTTCTCCCTCTGACCCTCCTCCCTCTCATGCTCTCTGTCTCTCATTCTCTCTCTCTCAAATAAATAAATACAATCTTTAAAAAAAAAATTTTTTTTTAGTAAATAAATAAAAGAGCCCTCTAGGTTAAGAAGAAAAGATTATTAAAAAGCATAAAGTGGTGGGGCACCTGGGTGGCTCAGTCATTGGGCATCTGCCATCGTTCGGCTCAGGTCATGATCCCAGGGTCCTAGGATCGAGTCCCACATAGGGCTCCCTGCTCAGCGGGAAGCCTTCTTCTCCCTCTCCCACTCCCCCTGCTTGTGTTACCTCTCTCGCTGTGTCTCTCTCTGTCAAATAAATAAATAAAATCTAAAAAAAAAAAAAAAGCATAAAGTGGTTGGGTGGCTTAGTCAGTTAAGCGTCAGACTCTTCTGATTTTGGCTCAGGTCATGATCTCAGGGTGGTGACCTCAGGGTCATGAGATCAAGCCCCACAGCAGGCTCTGCACTGGCTGGATGTGGAGTCTGCTTGAGATTCTCTCTCTCCCTCTTCCTTTGCCCCTCCCCCCATCTCCACCTGAGAGCACACGCGCTCTCTCTCTCTCTCAAAAAAAAAAATCAACTTCGTGCTCAAAAAAAAGGAGGAAATTAGTACTCTCACTCTTCAACAATATTCCCGGATAAGGATTACCACTCCTCTTTTACTGTGCCTGTACCGTTCCTGAGTCCTTTATTTTGACTTACCTCTTACATGGCTGAATCTTGTCACTGAGCTATTCTTTTTTCCAGGAAGTATTCACACATTCTCTATTTCTTGAGTTTGTTAATGTGCAATAATGTCTACCTATTGTCTTTTCATTTGACCAACACCTTGACTGGGTATAACATCCTAGAGTCACTACTTTCCTCAGAACTTTGTAGATACTACTTTATTGGCTTCTAGCATGGAGTGAAAGTCCAAGGCTAGCCAGATTTTCCCTCTTAATGTCTGATAGGAAAAGAAAATCTCTCTCAATATGCTTGACTCCTCTATTTTTGGAGGTAGACAAAACTCTTCTTTGGCATAATGAAAGGCAGTGTTAAAAGTTACAAGCCCTTCTCTGCCTCATTAATCTTCTCATCCCTCAAGACTGTTCAAATGTCCTCCACCACCCTCTAAGACTTTCTCCTCGCTCCTTCTAGGCAGAATTACTATATTATATAGCAGTTATTGTATTTATAGTTGTAGGTATGCCTGTTTCTCCACTAATTTTTTTTTAAGATTTTATTTATTTATTTGACAGAGAGAGACACAGTGAGAGAGGGAACACAAGCAGGGGGAGTGGGAGAGGGAGAAGGAGGCTTCCCACCGAGCAGGGAGCCCAATGCGGGGCTCAATGCAGGACTCCATCCCAGGACCCTGGGATCATGAGCGGAGCCAAAGGCAGACGCTTAACAACTGAGCCACCAAGGCGCCTCCCCGCCCCCCCGCCCCCCCCCCCCGCCAAAACACTAATTTTCTTTTTAGAGAGGGAAAGAGGAGTAGGGGAAGAGTCAGAAGGTGAAGGAGAGAAAGAGAACCTTAAGCACAAAGGCCGACACAGGGCTCGATCTCACAACCCTAAGATTATGACCTGAGCTGAAATCAAGAAATGATATGCTTAACTGACTGAACCACCCAGGCATCCCTTCCCCACTAAATTTAGAACCATGTTTTCTTGATTGTAATCCCAGCACTTAGCACACAGCTAAAAGACAATAAGGGCTCAAATGTTTACTGAATGACCTATCTACTCTCCCTCTTCCCCACACATATTTGAAGGACTCTTCAGAGCAGTTGTACTCAAACTCATGCATCAGAATCACCTGGCGGACTGACTAAAACATAGATGGCTGGGCCCCATCCCCAGAGATCCAGATTTAGGAGTTCTGGGGTGAGGCTCAGGAATGTGCATTTCTAAAAAATTTTCAGGTGATACTGATGCTGCTGATCCAGGAACCACACTTTGAGAATCACTGATTTAGAGCAGCATTTAGAAAGAGGAATAGATTGAACAAATCCTTGCAATATAGGGATAAATGAGGTTCAGATAATAAGCTTATGTGTACCTCCCAAACCATCAAAATCTGGTGGGCTCAATTACTCCTCATATCATAAACCTAACATAAACCCACATATTAGACTAGGTGGTCCATGAGAAAAGACGTTTTATCCTGTTTCACTTAGTTTGTCTTGCTTAATTCATTTTATCACTCATGATCACAAGTACCTTTAATCAGTATTACTTATCATGATTCTCTATTATACTATATAACTAATAGCTATACTAATATTAATTCAGTTCACTGGACAGGGAGAGAATAAATCCAGAGGAACTTCATGTATTTCAGACCACATTCTTCCTCAAAATAAAATAATAACTTAAAAATTCATTCCTCTCAAAAATAAGTAAATAAATAAATATTTTTTTAAAAAATCCATTCCTCCCTCATCCTTATTCTGTTTTCTCAGGCTTTCTGTTCTCCCTCTGCCTCCTTATCTCCCAAACACGAGAGAGTTGTGAGTCGTACTTGTGTCCAGCCTTTGCAAACCACCGCGAGGTGCATAGTCCCTCCTACACCATCCTTGCCATTTAGCCATTTGTTCCCTGAAGAGAATGGTCTGGGGTCCCAAGGCTTTTACAGCAACCTCTAGGTGGTGATTTTTGTACTCCCTTCCTTCAAGTGTTGAACTTTGCTGAGCACTAATCGTTCCCTGGTTTTCTGCCGCTAACACGGTGCAGGGTGTGTTATAATGTTGCACTGCAGTGCCACCTAGAGGCTGCTGCCGGTAGAGACGCGGAGTTCCCCAATTCTGTGCACTCACCACCCCTTCCATGGCTAAAGGAAAACACAGTCTTTCTGGATTCAAATGAACTCCGCCTGTACCAGAAATTGTTCGGTATAGGGCCATCTGGAACTTCTGCCTGGAACTATGGATTGTTAAGCCATCATTTGAAATGGTGTCATCAGCTTCAGTTTTTGCTTCGTGCTAGGATTTTAATTCTTTCTAAAAAAATTAAGATTTGTGTATAAAACATCTTCTATACTTTCCATGGTGAAGGTATAGAGAAGAAAAACAGCAGCTTCTGGGCCTTTCAGTTCGACTTCTCATGGTTCCAGCTGTGGCTGAGCTTTGTTGAGATGTCCAGGGAGCCAGACTAAAATGGAGTACTTGTGCGCTTGGGCGCTGCCCATTAAGCAAGGAGCAGGCACATTAGAAGCCGAGGGTCCATTAGCTCTCATTTAATGTTTCTTCTCAAGCAGATAAGTACAGGCATCAAACACCCCGGCCCTTTTATGACACATAAATCACAGGTCAGTGCCTTCCATGGAGACCCCTGTTTGCTAAGTGAGTAGTTAGACCAGAATCTAGGAAGCAACATTTCAGCGCACTTAGAGACCCACGGGGATGAGTTGATGGCACAGGGCAGGGCCGGGAATTTCTCCCTGGTATTTAATGATTAAACCCTTCCTCCTGCTTGAGAAATGGCACATCATCCCAGACCTTCCACAGGCAGTAGCCTGCCCCAAGAACCACCTTGGTCCCACTTCTGCCATTAACTTCTTTCTCAAGGAGCAGCTTTCCACAAGCCTACTGGGTGGAGAGTAGACTATGAGACTCCATCTCATGGCCTACCATGAACTGGACTGAGGTGGACTTTTTTTCTCAGACTCAACCCACAGACTCTCTCTCTTGATAATTTATGCCAAGAGGCACACAGACTAAGGAAGCCAGGAACTAAGCCTTGTTAATGGTGGGGCCCTCAGCAAAGGTCCATGAACTTGGACTACTGAGGTCCTTGGAACTGCGCTGGCTTCTGCCCTTCCTGGGCCTACCATCGCAGCTATTCTGTGGATTCCATAAGTTCTGTACCTAAAAACCGACTTCGGTGGATTCAGCCCCTTAGTACTAAAATTGCTGCCTAAGAAACCCTGAGTCTTTTTTTTTTTAAGATTTTATTTATTTATTTTTGAGGGAAAGTGTGCGTGAGAGAGAGCACAAGTAGGGGAGGGAGGGGCAGAAGGAGAAGCAGGCTGCCCGCTGAGCAGGAAGCCCGATGTGGGACTCGATCCCAGCACCCTGGGATCATGACCTGAGCCGAAGGCAGAGCTTAACTGACTGAGCCAGAAACCCTGAGTCTTAAAGAGAAAGATGATCAGACACAGGTGGGTACTTCTGCTCCCTTGTGCACTCCATTGTGGCGAGATCTTCACAGCCAGCACTCAGCCTGCGGATGCTCCTGTTATCCAGCCAAAGGCAGGAACTGGCAACTCCCATGGGCAAGGGTCAGGGATAAGGGGAGGGAGTGGGGACCCGAGTGTGGTCTACAGACCACTGCCAGTCCACAATCTCTTACTGATCTGCAATAGGAAAAATACAGAAGCTGTATCATAACAATTTTTCAGAGCAATTTGATATCTATCAAATCTAATAATAATTTAAAAATCAGAGCTGGTATTTTGTATGTCTGGGTTTTTTTTCCATTGAAATTTCAAGTATTGTATTTTACAAAAAAAAAGTCAGCTCACAAATGATTGGAAATAAAAAATAAACAGACAAACAAAAAAAAAAAAAACCGACACACGGTCCTTCACTGCCAACAGTTTAACAAGCACTACTCTAAATGCCCCTCCATGCTCTAATTCTGGCCCCTTGGCCATCCAGCTGGCAGAATCTTGCTTAAGGAAGACAAGAATACAGCCATACCTTCTCTCCAAGGAAAGCAATGACTCGCAGGCGGAGGCAAAACCTCTTACATCTATTTAGAAGGAGGACCTTCCCCTGAATCAGACGGGTCAGAGGCAGGGCCCCCAAACATTCTGGTATATGAAACCCCTAAGACCCACAGCATGCTGATGGAGTTTAGACAAAGTATTCCAAGCGGAGGGCCAGAAGCCTTCTCAAGCCTTCTCTTTGGGGCTGCATCCAGAAACCAGTCAAGTGGCCCAGTGGGCTTAGGGGACTGCTAGAGCCTCCAGTCAGTGCTCCTCTCTGCCAGCTCCCCAGGGACCCCCTACACACCACACACACACACACACACACACACACACACACACACTCCTTCCCAAGCAGCACTTCCTTCCGGTCTGTAGCCAGTAGCACGAGCACAGATATGGAGGGGGGCCGCTCTCACATTTCCTCCTCTCCTTGGATACACTCAGCCTAGGGCTCACCTTATCCTCTCCAAGGAAGAGAGGAGGCTGTCGTGGACAGGGATGTGCCAAACCCTCCTCACTCTAAATTCCCTCTGTGTGGATCCAAAAAATGAAACACGGACACGGAAATAACTTTTTCAAAAAATGGGGGTCCCTCTCACATGGAAAATTAGAGAAGTATAAGGGGAAGAGGAGTAAGAAATGCATGGAGAGGGGGCTAGAAAACCAGGCCAAGGCCGGAGGGGATAAAGACCTAACAGATTGCCCCCGGGCCAGGCGGCTGACTGTCCCAGGGCCTAGCCCAGTGCCCGCACAGGACGCTCTCGGCAAACGGCTGTGAATGAAGGAAAGAAGGGAAAGCTGGGCGCCTGGGTGGCTCAGATGGTTAAGCGTCTGCCTTCGGCTCAGGTCATGATCCCAGGGTCCTGGGATCGAGTCCCACATCGGGCTCCCTGCTCCTTGGGAGCCTGCTTCTCCCTCTGCCTCTCTCTCTCTCTCTCTCTCTCTGTCTCTCATGAATAAATAAATAAAATCTTTAAAAAAAAAAAAAAAAGAAGGGAAAGCTGACGCAGGAGCAAGGAGGGAGGAGGCGCCGGCCGGCATGCAGCTGCCCACACTCCTGCGGCCCGCCTCCCAGGATGGACCCTGTGGTCCCACTGCCCACCGAGGCAGCAGGCAGGGGTGCGGGGTGACGGTCGCTGGACAGGGGGCCGGCTGTGCAGCCACCACTCTGAAGGGAGACTCCTTGCTGCTCTCCCTCTGTTTTTCTCCTTTAAAAAAAAAAAAAAATGTTTTAATGCAGGGAAGAGTCACTGATTTCGTTTGAAACAATTCCCAAACAGGATACGGAGTCTCAAACAGCTCCTCGGTCCTTGGCAACTGCTGGGCGCAGGTGCTTCTCGCGAGTGCCGGGCCGCACGTAGGGCGCCGAGCCCGGGAGCCCGGGGAGCCCCGGGAGCCCGGGGAGGTGGCGCAGCGGCCACAGGGAGGCCCAGGGCGCGCGGAGCCCGGCGGCCTCCCCTGCACTTCAGGCATCAGCCTCTTCCCATGTGCCTCCCTTGCCCCCTCGCTAACCTCACCTCCAGCCCCTAGTCTTTAGTATAATAGGAGTTTTCAATTCCTATTTCTGTCATTTGTAAGAACAAACAAACCACGGTCCCAGAGTGGGAATGAAATGGAAGGGGTGGGGGGAAGGAATGAGGAAGATTGTTTGATAACAACACACACACACACACAGGGAGTCTGGACTTTTACCTACACAGGCTAAAACAAACGTGAACACTAATAGAGTTGAATCGAAAGTTCATCAACAAAAATCAGTGCACACACATATTTCCAATCCAGGTTTCTAAGTGAAATGGAAACAAGGAGTATTGAAGTATGAAGGAATATCTCCAACCTGCCGAACTTTATAAGTAGCCCTGGACAAACAGTTAAACAAAGAGTTACCATATAATCCAGCAATTCCACTCCTGAGTACATGTAAATTTGTATATAGATGCTTAGGGCAGCATTCTTTTCTTTTCTTTTCTTTATTTGAGAGAGAGAGAGTGAGAGAAAGCACAAAAGGATGGCTCTGGAAGGGTCAGAGGAAAAAGCAGACTCCCCGTGGAGCAGGGAGCCTGATGCAGGACTCGATCCCAGGACCCTGGGATCATGACCTGAGCCGAAGGCAGACGCTTAACCAACTGAGCCACCCAGGCACCTGGCAGCATTCTTCACAATAACTAAAACAGGAAACAAGCCAAGTGTTTGTCAAGTGGTGAATAAATAAATGAAATGTGGTATATCCACACACTGGCCTATTATTTGGCAACAAAAAGGAATGGAGTACTGACCCATGCTACATCATGGACGAACCTTGAGAACATGATGCTAAGTGAAAGCCAGTCACAAAGGACCACATATTGTATGATTCCATTTATATTACGTGTCCAGAAGAGGCAAGTCTATAGAGACAGAAAGTAGACGAGGGTTGCCTAGGGCAGGGAGGGGGAGGGGCATGGTGGGATTGGGGCCTGACAGTTTAAGGGTGCAGGATTTCTTTCGGGGGCAGGTAATAAAATAGTCTAAAATTGACTGTAGTGATGATGGCTTAGCTCTATAAATATACTAAGATCTGTTGAATCATACACTTAAAATAGGTGAATTGTTATGGAATGTGTCCATGTAAAGAAAGCTAGGAATAAAAACAAAACAGAAGAGGTCATTTCCCAAGGAGAGATAGGAAAGGTGGGGCACGGCCAGTGGATTTCACTGACACCCTCTGTCAGGGAAAGGATCAGGAGGGCATGCTAAGTCTTAAAGTACCAGGAATGATTCCCTTGCCTCTGTGGCCCCTGCTCCAAGGCTTCACCCAGAGGGTCCGAGGAAGAAGCCCCTCCCCTTCCCCCTGTGTTTCATAATGGAAAGGACTGATAAGTGCTTTCAGAGTTACCCTAATAATGATATTTATAGTTTTGGGTTATAATCATAAACATTTACAATATGTGAGCCTTAGGAACTATGTCTTCTACTGGATTTCTGTGCACTCCCTGGATGCCCTTTAGGAGCCAAGGGGGAGGAAGGGACTACAAGGGGAGCTGTGCACATGCCAGACATCTCAGCAAACTTCTCACTTCATGTGGTCAAATAAAGTGTTTAGGGGTTTAAGAGATAAGTAAACCCTTAGCCATCCAGGAAGAAGGAATCACCCAGAACAAACAACTCAGCCCTGAAGTTTCTGGACAGCTGACATCTCACGGTGCTCTTCCCAGACGTTATAGGCACCACGAGGCCCACATTCCCCTCTGGGGAGTTCCAGAGAGTCATTCATAGGCTTTCAACACATATGGCAATTGCTTCCCTCCACCTGTGGACATGACCCCCAGACCCTTCTCAAGGCCCTGTCAGATCTGATATCTATCCCCTGCGGTGCTCTACAATTCTGTCCAACACACAGCCGATTGGCCCAGGGCAACAAATGGGCCCATGCCAAATGTACCCCAGAACATGGATCACCAGGGAAGTCTGAACTGGGCCCTGGATGAGCCTTCATCCAGTGCATGACAGGTAGCAACGTGTTTACATAGATAGACCAGGAAAGAGGCCGGGAAGAAAAACACAGCTAAGTTTGTCCATTACGCCAGCCGTGTTTTCTTGCCCGTGAGAAAATAAGGCACAGCAGAATCCCCCAACGTGCAACCAAAAGGCTGAAACTGCTCCATGATGCCAGCTGCCCCCAAGCTGCCCAAAACACGACCCAGAAAAATGGCTGTTGGGTTTTCTGGCACTTGACTAAGCCCCAGAATGATAAATATGACCACAGTAGCCTCAAAAGCCCCAGAGAGTCAAGACCTAGGAGATCTGTCATTTCTATTTATGTTTCTTATTTGAGTTCTCTCTCATCCAGAGCCAGTTACGATCAAGCCCTTTATCTGAGCCTGCCATACTAAAAGCTGGAACTGGCAACTCAGTGCCTCGTAAAGGTTTTACAAACCACGGGCATTTGGTAAATGCTCCAAGACACTGATGAGTGGATTAATTAATGATTTCAGAAGTAAAATGGTTTTGAAATCAAGAACAGTATGATTTAGTCATTCCTATTTTTATAATTTCTCCATTGTCTTATCCAGGACCTGCTTAAAGTGAACGTAGTCCCAGCATCATAGAGCCTGGAAGGGACCAGAGACACTACTCTTGTCTACTGTGATGTCCCAGAAGCCACCTAAGAGGACAAGTAGGAGGCCAAGGAGAAAAGGCATCTGAGATCTCCAGTCCCGCTTCAGTTAGTATATTAGGATAAGGCCCAAACTCTTAGCAACCTTGACCTTCTCTGCCACGGTTAGGGATAGATTTGCAATCCACCCAACAGCTCTATTTTCACGAGAGGTTCGTGAGGGACAGAACCACAGTAGAAAGACCCTGGTGACTCGCTAAGCAGCATTATATTTTTGTTTCTCCCTCTTCGTGCCGTCCCTGGTACCTAGAGTTCTGGTGGAAAGAGGCAGAGGAGAAATTGACAGCAGCCGCTTGGTGCTCCTGGGAATAAGAGGCAGAATGTGCAGAGAATACTGGCTCTTTAAACGAGTGGCTAATGGCATGGAATGTTCTGAGGAAGCACGAAAGAATTAGTAAACAAGAGAGATTTGCCTTCTGCCCTCATGGAGCTTATGATTCTATTAGAAGTCACACGGTAAGTGCTAGGTGGAAAAGAAACGGAGCCCTGGGCTGAAGAGTAACAAAGAGTCTTGCTCTGGACACTATCTCAGTTTCCCAGCCTAGACTCCAGCTCCAAACATTCATTTCTAGGCCCTGCTCCTTCTGTCCTCATCTTACAGGTGCGCCTACATTCCTGGTTTCTGTATTTGTATTCCAACTAATACAGATGACTTCCCACTCTAATCCTCAAACACGACAATCCGCAAACTCTATTTCTGCTGCATTCCTGGGCTCCAAGTAGGCAAGTTGGTCCCTCCACATCAGCCCATGCTGTGCCACTGGTACCTGTCCTGGCTATTGGGCTGTTTATCTAATTTGGATAAAAAGTTGGCAAACCGTGAATCCAGTTTCATTCCTTCTTTTACATGTGAGGCAATGGAAGTTCAGCGAGAGGAGTAGACTTGCCCAGGACAGCACAGCTAGTGGTTCGTGGAGACGGGCCTAGACTTTAGGGGCCCAACCCCAGTGCCTGCTTTCTATTCTTCTCCTCTGGAAATCCTAGCAAGACTAGTTTCTCAAACACATGTTCCTCATAGAAAATTCTCTGCCCTTGACAACTGCATCCATGAGAAGTATTTGTTTTCAGTGTTCTGCAGAGGTGCCCAATTCCTCTTGAAGTAGGACTTCCTTGATCGCAAGTGACAGAAATCCACTGAGAATGCTTAGGCCAAAATGAGGAACTTTATTATAAGGGGCTCACGGAACTCGGGACAGGAATGCACCTGGGCCCCAGGTATACGTTGGAACCAGGGAGGCAGACAGCTTTAGAAATCTCTTTCCAGATCCTGCTTTGGCTTTTGTGCACATTCATGTCATCTTCCACTCTCTGCAAATCAGATTTTTCTACATTGCTATTCTGTGGCAGAACACAGGGTCCTACCTGCTCCCACGGTTTATACTCCTAGGCTGCTCGCCCCCCCCCACACTCATTCTTTTTTGGTCAGTTTTAATGAAGAATCGGTTATATATAGTAAAAGTTATTCTTTGTTAAGTGTATAATTCATGAGTTTTGACAAATGTATACAGTCATGCAGCCACAACCACAATTAAAATATAGAACACATCCATCACTCCAAACAGTCCCTTTGTGCTATTTTCAGTTCATCCTCTCCCCCGGCTTTTGGCCCTGGCAATCACTGATCTTTCTATTCCCAACATTTTGACTTTTCTGGAACTTCATATAAAGTCATACAATATGCAGTAGGACTTTTTTTTTACTCAGCATAATGTCTTTGAGATATATCCATGCTGTTCTTATGCGTATTTGTGGTTGGTTCCCGTGTCATTATATTGTATAAATATACCACAATTTGTTTATCCACTGTTGATGGACATTTGGGTTGTTTCCAATTTGGGGCTATTATGAATCAAGCTGCTATGACCATTCACGAACAGGTCTTTGTGTAGACATTTGTCTATGTTTTCATTTCTCTTGGGGAAATATTTAAGAATGCGATTACTGGGTCATACTTTAAGTGTATGTTTAACTTTATAAGAAACTCTCAAACTGTTTCCAAAGTGGCTGTACCATTCTGTGTTTCCACTAGCAATGTGTGAGCATTCCAACCATTTCACATCCTTTTAAACACTTACTTGGTCAGTCTTCTTAATTTCCGCCATTCTAATAGTACGCAGTGGTATCTCACTATAGTTTTTATTTGTATGTTTCTAATAAACAATGATGTTTGAGTTGTAAGTTTTTATATATTCTATATATGAGTCCCTTATCAAATACGTGTCATACAAATATTTCCTCTCAGTCTGTGCCTTGTCCTTTGATTTTCTGAACAGTACATTTCAAAGAGTAGTTTTATGTATAAAGTCCAACTTACGAATTTTTCCTCTTACAGTTCCCACTTATTGTGTCCTATCAAAGAAATCTTTGCCTAATCCAAGGTCACAAAGATCCTTTCCTATGTTTTCTTCCAGAAGTTCTATAGCTTTACATCAATGGTCCACTTTGATTTTTATTTCTGGTGCCTCTCTCACTTGCTCTTATTCACACTCTTTCCCAATCTCCTTAAACCTAACTCTCTGGGGTAGGACTCTGGAAGCTGGGGTCAGGTGTTCATTCCTAAACCAGTCTACGTGGCCAGAGAGCCAGTGAAAATCTCCCACCACCCAGCTTGATCACATGCCTGCTCTGGTCCAATCAACAGTGTTCAGAGCTGTTCACAAAATACGGCCGCCACCAGGACCTATGTGGATGGGAAAAGGAGCAGATTGGTAATCAGAGAATGAGGATTTATTACAGACTGGAAAGATAACCTAGCAAGTATCCATATACCCTGTAATCTGGCTCTACCTATCTAACACATATTTTAAGCAATTAACTTGCAATCTTGCAAGGTTTCTTATTATTGAATGAATAGATCTTACCAATATTCAGACGTAATCGTCTATATGACCCGACGGAGTTCTAGCCATCCTTCCATGCGTAACCTACTGAAATACCACCCCGGCTGTGGAGCTTTGGGGGACTCCCCAGACCAAGTTAGCACTACTATGGCACTTAAAACGTATTTGTCTTCTCCAACAAACTATTAGCTCCTTGAGGGCAGGAATCTTATCTTGTTTGTCTCTGACCCAAAAGCTAGTTTAATTCCTGGTACATAATATTTTTTGGTAATTAATTTTTAAATGTTGGGTTTGTCCTGTAACTATCAAATATCAATTAGCTAATAAGAGAATGACAACACTGAAGACTCTCAAGCGGTGGGATGACTTTGCAGAATTTTTTACAAGAAAGATCCTCACTTGAGATTGATGGCTGATTCACACTCAATGGAGAAAAAAAAATAAAGGTAGAGAAATTGAGTATCAGTCTCACTCTGACTTTTCACCCTTGCCAGGGGAAACATAATTCAAGTGCTTCCTCGTAGTCATGATGTACAGTGTTGAGCTGAGACCCACTTGGTAAGGAATAGTTAGCATCATGACCAAAGAGCACTAAGATCAGTGAAGTCTACTACGTTTCATCTCACATCATTCTTAATAACAACGCTGCTGGCGTACATGCCCAAGAAGAACAGATATTAGAAGGAAAGTCTATGGCAATGAACTATGATAAATGAAACATTCTGGAAATTTTACAAAGAAAAGTATGGCCTTCAAATAGAAGTTTCTAGATAGAATTTAGGGCAGAAATTGCCAAGAAGCAAAGTAGGAGCTAATCCGGTCAGAGTCACAATAAGTTTAAATAAAAACTGCTGTTATCTGAACTCCACAGGTATTAAATATGAGAATAAAGGCTGTAACTGTCATATAGTCCTTGATTTAAAAATAAAACAATTTCTGAATGTTTAGAACAGAATCTTTAAATAAAAGAATATAAAGGCATGGAGAGCAAATTTCCATCATAAAATCTTTACATAAATCTTAAGCTGTGGTGGCAAGTGCACATCCTACTTCCATTTCAAGTGCCAAGGGAGGCTCTTTGAAAGATACAAATGTGTGAAGCGGACAGACTCCAGGGTGTGTGGAAAGAACGGAGGATCAACATTTCCTGAGCTCTGAGGAGCCTCTGTTGGCTCCCATTATTCTAGAGTCTTTTTGGCCCCAGCCTTGCTTCCCCCTGAGCCTGCCCCATTGTGCTGCTTATTTGGGTAATGCTATGGAGGTCCTCCCTACATATGCATCATTGTAAATGGGTGAAAAAAGTGGCTTCTGGGTGTCTCCAGCAAAGGACAAATGACTCTGAATATAGATCAAAAAAAGATTAACAAGCAACTCAAGTATCTGGATGGGAGGCAGAGGACAAGTACAGAAAGATTTTTTAAAAACATGTTTGGATTCAGTTGAAATCAAGGACGGGATGACTCAAGGGAGGGACCCTCTGTCTGAATCAGGTTGGAAGCTGACAACAAGAGCCAAGTCTTGCTTCTTGCTGGAATACCACCTGAGAGCGACTCTGCCACGATCTGGAAGGTCCTGGACTATATTTTGGACTTTATGCACCATCTTAGGTTATACTATGAATGAGGGGCTTAATTCTTTTTGCCCCTTTATGCACAGGCTATGAATTTGTATCTGATTTCTGTTTCTTATGGTTTCTCTGCCAGTTTAGAGGGAGGGATAAATCTAAGCTAACTAGGCGCATCTAACAAATTCCAAGAAACAGAAAATTTTACATACTTGTTACTGCACTAACTTTACCATCTTTCCTATAGAGGAAATTTTAAAAAAGAAATGTAGACTGCTATTTAAACAATTGCTATTTTAGAAATTCCCAGTGTTTACTAAAACTTGATATTTTAGTATCATTTATGAATGTTTTTGTTCCCTCTTATTTACTGATAAAATTGTTTACTGTTCAAATTTTATATTATGGATAACTTATTTACAATAGCGTTTTTCACACTGAATTTGTAAATTCTGAGGGATTTCTAGAAATCAGGCCCACGGAACAACCAACACTTGTGTGATGCTGGTGCCTCTGAGACACGCATATGGAAAGGCTGGTATTTCTGTTTCTAAATAAGAAACAGCTATCTAAAGAGCTACCTAAAGCTTTCATTTTTCCAACTATCAAAATTCTTCTATTTCACACCAAATCTAAGGGCTATGGCTTGAAAAAATGGAATTTGAAGGAGAGATATATGACTGGCCAACAAGCTCTCTTGTTCACTTGTCTAAACTTTGTATCTGTTCTATAAACCCAACTCCAAGTGACTTAGCCGAAAGTTAATCTAATGGAAAGCAACTTGGTCAAAAGCAACTTGGCTAAAAGCAATTTAATCAGCATGAAATAATTTAGTTGATATAAAAATTTGATTGGAAATTTTTTTTTTTTTGCTTACTAGCTGTTTTTATTGTATTCAGTATTCACTAAATATTCATTATGGGTGAAAGGTATATCCATCAGAAATATCTATACTGCATATCATTACAGGAAAATAAATTTTATGAATTTTCTTAAATGGGAAAATTTACAAACTGAAACATATTTTAATCATTAAAAAAATAACTTGTCTAGGGGCACCTGGGTGGCTCAGTTGGTTAAGCGTCTGCCTTCGGCTCGGGTCATGATCCCGGGGTCCTGGGATCGAGCCCAGCATCAGGCTCCCTGCTCCACAGGAAGCCTGCTTCTCCCTCTCCCTGTTTGTGTTCCCTCTCTCGCTGTGTCTCTCTCTGTCAAATAAACAAATAAAAATATTTTTAAAAAATAATAACTTGTCTCGCTCATAGCCTCTTTAATGAATAGAAGCTAGGCTAACACAAATGGTCATATGTTATGATTAGGTACTCTAAGTAACCTGGGCTTGGGAATACTACTGTACTATACTAAACTATTTAAAAATTCATTTCTAGAATCCCAACACTTATATTTCCATGGCAAGTCACATACATTATTTCAATCCTCGATAGCCTTTGGAAATAGGCAAGGGCAAGTAGTATTCTCAACTTATAGTTAAGGAAAAGATCCAACAAAAAATTGAATTACACAATATCCCCTTTCCGTTAACCAGTGATGCCAGGGCTAGATTGTTATTATTTTGTTCATTTCACTATCCTAGGCTGCACGAACACAAGGAAAGAGCCAACTTGTATTCCAGAATTCAATTTCTGTGTTTCTTCTCTGAAAATTCATGAGTTACCCATTCCTTCCATCCTCCAACATAGTGTTGAGCACTGCTAAAGCCCAGAGATATTGCCATGTGCAAAGCCTTCTTGCTTCTCACTCCAGCTAAACAAGAAAACACTAGCCTGTCAGATTTGGATGGTTTTACTTCACTGTACTTCTCTTCAAAGTCTTTTGGGTTCCTCTATAGAGCTTCACCTACCTCATCCAGTGGTATATTGACAGACCCAGGAATTTTTCCATACTCAACAATTTCCCATGTCTCTCTAACATCAATTAACATAATCTTTTTGGAACTCAAGAGGTTCTTAAGTTCCTTATAAGTGACATCTTTAAAAATAGCAGTACAAAAATTGTGGCAGCTTCCTTTTATTGACTTCAAACCCCAGAGCACAGCCTCCACTGACCCCAGGATCGCCCGGCGCACACTCCCCAATAGCACCATCACCCGCTCGCGCCCACTGGGCCCCTGACTTCCTCGTCCAGCTCCTCCTTTTCGTTGATTGGAAATTATTGACACTAGTTACTGGTATTTTTCTCTCAAGTATTACTAACTTTGAAACTACCCTCCATGGGTCTCTTCTTCCTCCCCACCCCCCAACCATGGGTCTCTTCTTGAAAATTACTGAAAGTGTTTTTCTTTTTACTTAAAAAATTTTAAGTTTATTTTTAGTCTATCATTCCTTCTCTGTTCTGTTTATGATAGTGAAAATTTGGAATAGCCTAGCTATCTAATGATAGATGAGCACTACACCTGAGCTGCTACTAAAATCCATGATCTCTCATCCTTAGCTGGCAAACTTTCACCTCATCCTCAACCCAACCCAACTCTGCCTTCTACCCTCACTCTCAACGGATGACTTTGCCTCCTTCTGCAGAGAGCAATTAGAAAACACCATACACGAAGCCTCATGTTCCTCCTCAGCCATCTGTGACCTTACATGTATCTTCCTGTCTCCACAATGGAGGCGTCCTACCTTTATCTAAAGCTGCTCCTTCAGGAACTTATACTCTATTCTCTAGAGTTTCTCTGTGTCTCTGTAAAGAGAGAGTGTTTAGGTAACTACTACAGCAAGACACAAGAGAGTGTGTCTCGCTGTCTCTCTCTCTCTCTCTGTCTCTCTCTCTTTCCCCACTTCTCTGTCCCTCTCTCTCTCACTCTCTCTCTCCCTCAGTCACCCTCTGTTTACCCAGTGCCTTCAACCTCTCTTTTACTCAACTAGCATGTAAGCCCTCCATAGAATTCTCTTGATCCTAAAAAATAATAAAGACTCTCAACTTGACATTCCCCTCCAGCCCCCTTTGCTTCCTCCCCCTCACAGCCAAACTCTGTATGGAGTCATCAGCTCTTTCTGCTTCTACCTGCTCTCTTCCCATTCTCTCCTAAACCCTCCCCAATCTGGCTTTGGCTAAGATCACCCATGCCAGTGGCCATCATATTGTCGAGCTCAATGGACATGTTTCTGTGCTTATCATACTGGACCTCTCTGCAGTAGTGGCTGCCAACTAGTCCCTCCTTATCAAAATTCCATTTCCTTGGCTGCCATGACAACTCTCCTTTCTGACTTTTCTCTTCCTTCTGTGGCTACTCCTCATTCTCCTCTCCAGACTCTTCTTTTCCCACTTACCTTTTAAAGACCACTGTTTCCTAAGTCCCTTTGTTCAGACTTCTGCTCTTCTGCCTCACCACATGCTCCCCCTGGGCCACCCCAGCCCACCTTGACCCCAAGGATGTTCAGTAGAACGTAATGGTTAAGGATGTGGGCTCTGAGTTTGAATCCCTAGTGCCATCAGCAAGCCACTCCCTAAGCCTCACAGCCTCACCCATAAAGTGGGACTAACAATACTTTTGTCATAATGTTACTGTGATCATGCATGTGAACAACAAGCACGTGCTTGGAGATATGCTAATAATTAGCTCAATAAGTGTTATCTATTATTACTATCTTGCCTTAACAAGCTCCAAAACATCTAAAGACTACAGAGGTATAGCTCATTACCAGAAATAATGCAACCTCACTACCAGTTGATCACTGAGGCCAGAAGATGGGACAAAACATCTCTTATCTCTCAGGTCACCTTCCAGTCCCTACACAATCCACCGGGGATTGTCTTCTTTGGACACATAACATGCTCTCCTTTGCCCAATCTCCAGTTCTCTTCCCCTTTCTATCCCTCTGTCCTCTGTCAGGGTCCCAGCTCCACCCTGCCAGCATTGTCCCACATAGCCTGGACCACTGCTGGCTCTCTCAGATGTGGGCACCTCCCTACAGAAGTAGGCCTGGGTTTTCAGAGTCTTCCAAAGGGATCCCACAAACCTATCTCTAGCCAATAATGACTACCTCTCACAGCATTAGATGCTGGGGTGAGGACTGGAAGGGAAAAAGAGGGGGAAGGGGACAGAGTGGCTTATTCTGCTACTATATTATTAATTATTATTATTCTATCATATTTAATAAGTATTACATGTCCAGACATATGCATGTAGACAAGATGTTCATCTGTACTACACTGTATTTAAACTAGATGTAAAAGAGCCAACTCTACAGGCACTAAAATGTCTTATTATACCTTAAACTCGATATGCTTAATACTAAAATACTTTTTCTCCCAGTATTTCTTCGGTTGTATTCACCACCTACCCTGCTGTGCAAAACAGGAAGCTGGGAACCATCCTAGCCTCCTTCTTATCCCCTATCCCCTCATTCCACTTCTGCCCCCTGAAGATCACCTACTCTTCATCACCCCTGCAACTACTCATCACCTAGGCCCTACCTCCAGTCACGCCCTGCACCAATTCAGTTCTGAATTAGATGGCCCGGCTCCGAGTCACTGTAGCAACCTGTGCTTCTCTCTGTGCTGTGGGGTCACTGTGGGCCTCGGCACAACCATCTTTATGCTCTCAGTGCGAGGGAGGCCTGGCCTCGAGTAAGTGTGCAACACGTATCTGATAAAGTCAGGGAAAGCAGGAAGGAAGGAGGAAAGGAAGAAAGGATTGGAAGGAGAGACGGAGGAAGGGAAAGAAACAGAAGTCAATTGTTAATCATACAACTCTTTCTTTTAAGGACGATTTATGAACTTGGCACTCTGTCTCTGCCATCCAGCTGCTCCTTACCTCCCAGGACATCTGCTTGCCTTTGTTATTAACCTCATTCTACACTGAATTGCTTAAATCTTCTCCTTAACCAGCCCTGCAGATTTCCAGATACTTTCAAACTGTTTATTAAAGGGGCTTGACCTTTTCCTTTGAACACTTTAATAACATTTAAACAAATTAGAATTTTTCTTTAAAAAAAAAGGGGGGGTACAGTGTTCACCCAGTGAGGTACAGAAAAATGTCAGTTCCCACTTGTCAGAGATTCGGGAGGTGGGTTTAGGTGCAATTGGTGTATATTGTGATTCCTTTAACAGGCCACTTGTGCAATAGTGATATCCTTTCAAAACTGAAACTTATGACATAAAGAGAGACTTCATCATGTATAACAGTTACCTGTCTAAGGAAGAAAAGCACTGTGCTTCCAGATATAAGCAATATTACCATTTCAATGCATGCATTTTTCTGCTTTGGACATTATCTAAATATTTCCTCTGAGTTCCCATGGATTCCCTCTTGCCCCTTGTGATTACAGAATGCTGATGGTGATCTAGCTTGGATCTGTCCTTATTTTTACACGTACACACACACACACACACACACACACGATGCTTGTATTGCTCACAGAAATTGAGATATTTTCTTATAAGAGGTTTGCTATCAATAGGATCTTGGGCACAGACAATTTTTCAATGGTTGAGGTTATTCTTGCAAGTATAAACTTGCCTAACCGCATGCTGCATGGTCTATCCAACCCCAGGAATCACCAATTACTACATGGCTGCCAGGTGTAATAGCCCCTTCTCAGTCCTCCCCTTTATCAACCTTCACAAGCACACAACAGAGCTGACAACTACCTCTTTCTTGAAGGCTCCTTGATTCTTGGCTTGAGCAACACCATTCAGAGGGTCCAAATCCTACACAGGGCAGAAGCCAAGAGAATATGGATGGCACTGGGTTGGGGGAGGCTCTCAAACCTGCAAATTGCCCGTGTGGGAACAAAAGACATATATCTTTTACACAAATTCTATCGAGCCTCTGCCAGAAAGTGGGTCGTTATGGAGTCACGTCTTTCCCCGGGGAAGAGGGACTCAGAAGGAGAGAGAAGGATTAATAGTCCCATCCTCAGCCATGAAAGCAGAGAGAAGGAATCAGAGAAATTCCAGTTACTGTCTCAGCAAGGGAGTCAGGAACACAGACAGGGAATCAAAACCATACGAATTTTTTAAGATTCTCTAAATCTTATGA
This sequence comes from Mirounga leonina, assembly GCF_011800145.1. Lineage (NCBI taxonomy): Eukaryota > Metazoa > Chordata > Mammalia > Carnivora > Phocidae > Mirounga > Mirounga leonina. Next base: position 1,647,589 of record NW_023270826.1, on the reverse strand, counting down.
GTTTGTGAATTTTATTATTCCCATTATATTAGGCAGCAGTGATTAGGAGTAAAATTTATTTCAGAAATAAACAGACAAGTAAATAAGAAAATCCAGTTGCTGTCTTCAGGGATCCAGAGGAGTTAGAAGGAGCTGGGGACGCCGCCTTCCCAGGAGAACAGAAGCACAATGAGAGTCAGAACTGGTGATGTCAGCACCCAGGAGGAGGAGAAGAAGGTCACGTGCATGAGACCTGTCATCGGGGACAGAGGAGAAAAGGACAGACGTGTCTGGTCTGGAAGGGGTGTGTGGAGCTCCTCAGCCTCCTTTGCCAGTTCCTTTTCCTTTACTTTCCCTTGAAATGCTGAAGATTCTTACATCTAAATTCCCAGCCATGCCCTCTCTCCTGACTCCAGACCCACATTCCCGACGATACTGTACACACAGGCACCTGGAACTCAGCATACACGGAAGGAACTCTTCATCCTACCATCTCCAGCCCATATGTGTGCCCTCTCCATTATTCTGGAGCCCAGGGGAAGACAATGCCAAGCTCCCAAGCACCAAGGCCAGACACACAGCACCATCTCAAGCTGTCCTCCTCCCCTCTATAAGCTATTAGGCATCAAAGCCCCTCAGTGAGACCCCACGAGCCCCATTCTTTTGCTTCTCACAGTCCCTCTCCTATCTCAAGCCCTGCATTCTCTGCAAATACTACTACAATCGCTCCCTAGCTGCACCAGCCTAAGTAAGGCAGGTATGATTTTTATAGTGAATCCTCACAACTTGGGGGGGAATTTATTTCCATCCTGAATTGTGTATAGTTCTTGTGCCTTTATTTACATTCATGGCAGGAATCGCTGAACTTGTCAATTTAAACCAGTGTCATAATCTCTGGCTTAAAGATCTTAAAGCGCCCCCTTTCTCTCCCCTAGGATCACTTCCCAAAATAAAAGCCCTTGTCTCAGGCTCTGCATTCTGGGGAAACCCAAGCTAAGACAGGCTAACCCTTCCTGTTCTATGGTCTGAAGAGTTTCAAAGCTACATCTCCCCCTCCCTTGTGCCTGTCTGTGACCCAGGTTCTACCCAACATCACCTTGACTCTAAGGGCCTAACTGAGCCACGTAGGTAGTGGTAACAGTAGAAGACAGGCCAGTGTGGCTGCCGAAGTTCTGTTCTGTGGCAGCTGTGACTGAGGTTCCAGTCTCCAATTCCTCGCTCATAGGTGCCCAGCAGTGGGGAGGCGCTCCAGTGGGGTCTCCACCAGACCCACCACCTGATACTGTTGGAGCTTCTCCAGGCTGCACTGCTCCTGGCTGGTCCCTTCTAACCCTGACTCTCTGGCTTTCCTGGAAATTCCACAAGCTACTAACACCCTGTAACAAGTTTCTTTCTATTAAAATTAGCCTCTATGGTTCTGCTTCCCGAGATCAAGAATCCTGATTCAAGATAGTTACTTACAGTCTTATTCCATAGTAGAGATTTGGTTTGTTTATTATATAAGAGAGAAGACATCACTTTATACTTATTACTGAGCAGAAATATCTTATTATGTATTGAAAGAAATTTTTACTTTCAGGAAGTTTGCTTAAACTTTTAAATTTTATCCATGGGAATTCATTTAGGTAACATGAACCAATGTCTTGGCATCAAACATGAAAGCAAGAGTTTTATAAACCTGGGGTTCTAAGGTTCTATTAACACAATGTATTCTAATAATAATAGCTCTGTTTTTAGTGCCTATTATGTATCAGGTACTGACATATTCTCAGTATCTGATTAATACCCATAACTCATAAGCTGAAGTTCAAATCACAAAAATTGTAAATGATAGATCCAGTGTCTTAACCCAAGTCTTTCTGACCGCAAGGCCATGCCCTCTTCCCTATGCTATGGCCCTCCCTGACCTAAAGCCTTTCTAAAATCTGAGCCACACACTCTGGTCAGGTTTTTGGCCTCCAGTTCACACTACACTATCAGCCAAGCTCCCAGGGGAAGTGCTGGGCTCAGGGAGACAGACTTGTAGTTTGCCTCATTGAAATCAGCAAAATATTCTCCGCAACTCACAGTTGCTGTATTAGTAAGAATTAAATTCTGCTGGGGCGCCTGGGTGGCTCAGTCGTTAAGCGTCTACCTTCGGCTCAGGTCATGATCCCAGGGTCTTGGGATCAAGCCCCACATCGGGCTCCCTGCTCTGCAGGAAGCCTGTTTTGCTTCTCCCTCTCCTGCTCCCCTTGTGTTCCCTCTCTCGCTGTGTCTCTCTCTGTCAAATAAATAAATAAAATCTTTAAAAAAGAAAAAAAAAGGGGCGCCTGGGTGGCTCAGTTGGTTAAGCGACTGCCTTCGGCTCGGGTCATGATCCTGGAGTCCCGGGATCGAGTCCCGCATCGGGCTCCCTGCTCGGCGGGGAGTCTGCTTCTCCCTTTGACCCTCCTCCCTCTCATGCTCTCTGTCTCTCATTCTCTCTGTCTCAAATAAATAAATAAAATCTTTAAAAAAATAAATAAATAAAAAAAGAAAAAAGAAAAAAAGAATTAGATTCTGCTGTACTGGAATAATCCAAAATAACTATAGCTTAAACAAATTAGCTTATCTCTCCAACTTTCAAAAAGTAGAGCAGTTGGTTAGTCCAGAGCTGGACTAGGGCTCCACACTCTCAGGGACCCAGGCTTCCTTAGTCTTGCTCTTCTGCTATGGGGTGGCTTCTTCCATCCCCATGGTTACTTCATGACCCAAAATGGCTGCTGGGGTTAAGCTATCACACCTACACTCCTGCCAACAAGAAGAAGAAACGCACACAGTCCCTTTCCTTTAAAGACATCTCCTGTAAGTTGCTCTCACCACTTCCACTAATGTCTATTAGCCAGAACTTATCTAATATGAGTTCCATAGCTGGAAGGAAAGCTGAAAAGAAATACAGGCTTTATTCTGGGCAACCATGTGCCAAGCCAAAAATCTGGGCTCCTACCATTGTGAAAGAAGTGGGGGACAGGTATCAGGGGACAGCTGTCAACTCTGCAACCAGAGTCTTTGACATAAATGGTCCATCTGGGTTCCTTAAATAATTTTTGCATTTGTTTTGTGGAGTAAATGAGAAATGCCAGTTTGTCTTATAGGAAAAAAAAAAATGTCAAGGCTTGGAGAAATGAGGATGATGAAAACTTCTATTTTAATATGAGGTCAGAAGATAGAAATCCTGCTGCTCTCCTGCCACCAACTCAACTTTCCCAACTACCTACTCACATTTTCAGCTTTTCGAGAAATCCTCTCTTTTGAGATGACCCCAGCCTCTCTGCAAGACTTGTACTGAAGATTCCCACTGAATCTTAGACTCAGCGGGAATCTTCAATGCATGGAGGCAAGCAGGGTGGTCAACCCAGTGACAGAAGCCAAATGCAGGGCAGAGGTGACAAACGTCTCATAGTGTCTTCAAGCCATCGTTTCATCTCCATGAAAGCATTTTGCCTGGTCTTCCTCTTTCCTTTCTCTCCGTTCTGTGTATGACAGAGTTGTGATCATCCTTCATGAGCCAGCTCATTCATCATTCATTCAATAAACATGAGGCCTTTTCCAGGGACTTGCCCAGGGAAGTTCACCACCTACTGGATGGGGACAAACCCTTGAACAAATCGTTGTACTTGCCCCCATGCACTGAAGATTCCTACAGAGTCTAAGATTCAACAGGAATCTTGCATGTAAGTCCTGTCATCTGAAAAAAAGTGGCTTTCCTGAACAAATTGTGACATCATGTGGTAAGTGCTATAGAGGAATAAAAACATCCTGTAGGAACCTAGAGAACCTCTAGAAGATGTCAGGTAAGAGGTGGATCTGAGGTGGTTCTTGATTCACCTTTGAAGTCTCCCCACCCCCATTCCTCATACAGTGCCAAAAATGTGGGAATATTTCCTGGATACAAAATTTAATTATCCTTGGACACTTGGGAGACACATGACGAGAACTGAAAGTATTCCATTGTTCCTCAGAGAAGCAAATGGAGCAACCCTTTCCAGGGACGTCCAGGCAGGTGAACAGTAAGTTATACCCCCCACCCCAAACACATACACCCAAATATTTCTTTATCCATCCTACTGAGAAAGATTTTGTAAAATCACATATTATTGTGTTTGATCATCCTTATAGTAAGAATATCCATCTAAAATGGACTACTCTCCCTATCATAACTCTAATCATTCCTGATTTTAAAACCTACTAAAATATAAAACCAAGAAGTATTATTACGATTCATTTGTGGGTGGCTGTAGGTACTTAACAAATGTTATTTTCCTTCCATTCCTTAGTTAAGATCACAAATCTGGTTAAAAAAATAACTTGGTGAGAAATGAATAAAATTTCCCAGAAAGGATTTCTGCCCATTTTTCAGAATCTTTTGGAGGAAGGGCAGGGTGTTTCTACTTTCATTTTAAGTCATTTTAGCCGCATTTACTCTAGATTTCTCATACTAGTAAGAAGTTAGAAAAAGTAGATATCTAAAAAAAAAAAAAGTAGATAGCTAACAGTAGGGAAATGATTAAAGGAGTTACAGTAAATTATAAAGTACTATGTATATGTATAATATACACAAAAGCTACAACAATATAAAGTGATTATTATAACTTGAATTTTCTAATATTTAACAAAATGTTTTCTTTTATAAAAATAAAACAGGTATAATTATCTAAAAGTAAATTAGAAATTGCTTTGAAACCTTAAAACCTTTTCTTTTATTTTACTATTTTAGGGGGTTTTTTTCCCTTTAATAAAAAAACAATGCATACTCATTTCTTTTTTTTTTTAAGATTTTATTTATTTATTTGAGAGAGAGAATGAGAGAGAGAGAGCACATGAGAGGGGGGAGGGTCAGAGGGAGAAGCAGACCCCCTGCTGAGCAAGGAGCCCGATATGGGACTCTATCCCAGGACTCCAGGATCATGACCTGAGCCGAAGACAGTCGCTTAACCAACTGAGCCACCCAGGCGCCCTGCATACTCATTTCTATAATTTACAGGGAGATCAAAAAAAAAATAAAGATAACCCATGATTATGTATATCAGACATAACCACTGTTAATAAACTTATATATAGGGCGCCTGGGTGGCTCAGTCGGTTGAGCGACTGTCTTCGGCTCAGGTCATGATCCCAGGGTCCTGGGATCAAGTCCCACATCGGGCTCCCTGCTCTGCGGGGAGCCTGCTTCTCCCTCTCCCACTCCCCCTGCTTGTGTTCCCTCTCTCGCTGTGTCTCTCTCTGTCAAATAAATAAATAAAATCTTTAAAAAATAAATAAATAAATAAACTTATATATATCATTTTTTCACATATATATGTCCAAAAATAAAATAATTTCAAATATACCGTTTATAAACCTCCAAAAATTACTTAGCTACTCCCCCCCACCCAAAGACACTAGCCTGGTGACATAATAATGCCATAGTCTCTCCTCAGAAGGAGCTTTAAGAAAGCTAGACAGAGGTGATGAACTCTTGGACTCTTGTGACAGATCAAGGATTCATCTTGCAATCGGAATTCTGAGTATGGTTCTGCATGGAACATGCTAGAAACAAAGGCTCAATCCTCCTGAGCCTCCGTTTCTTTGCCCCAACATGAGGATAATGACGCTTGTGTCTCACAAATGCTATAACAAATGAGGTCAGCTTTTTAATGAGCTTTGAGTTTTGGGAAAATAGCATCATAGTATTTTATTATGTTGTTGCTTGCTCATGATGGGTATTATTATTATTATTATTATTATTACATTACCTGGCTTTGAATTTGAAGCTCTCCTTTTTAGAATACCTCTGCTGATTAGCCCCGTGATGCTCTAATCACTCATGGCCTCTGTTCTTGTTTATCAGTTCTAACTTGCTTGAATAAACACTCTTAACTTTTTCCCATGAACTTTCTTTTTCCTTCCCAGGTGGACAGCGTGGTACTTGAGGGCAGGGCCTGGGTTTTACACTGTGTTGACATTTCCTGCACCACCTCTCGCCCCCCTCCAGGCCGGGACCACGGTGACATTTGCCATGCCCAAGTCCATGGTGGCTTCTGCCTGTGGGGGAGACACTGTCATCCCACACAAACTTCACTTTGTGGAAGAATGGGAGGTACGGGCCTTTGGGACTCTTGTGGGAAGTTGTCCGGGGGGAATTGCCAATGCTGGGAAGTGAAATGTGCTGCCAGGAAAGCTGACTGCAGCCACTAAGCCCTTGCTGAAGGCCACCTGAGGTGATCTCATCAGGAACGCCGCCCTGCAACACAGGGCTGAGAGAAGGCCAAAAATTCACGGCACACCACCCTATTCTTAGCCTTTATGGTTGAGTCCTCAGATCCCATGAGCATGGGAACCTTTCTTAAAAGCGTGGCTATTCCCTTGTTCCTTTAAGCCTCATTCTCTTTATCAAATTCCAAGAAATCTATTTGTGGACACAACCAGGATAATCTAAAATACAGGTGCTAGGCTTCTCAGGACACATAGGATTTCTCTAAACTAAGATTTTTTTTTCCTCCTCTAACTCTGTGTTTCTTTTCCTTCTAATTCTGATTTTAATTCTTCTTCAAAATCTTCCTTTTCTCATTCTCCATCAATTCCTTTTTCCTGAAGTGAACAGAAGTCACCTTTCACTAAGGAAAAAAATACATGAACAATGCCCAACCTCACTCGGGAATTCACAGGCAGATACTGAGATGATGGGGTCTTTCACAGATATTTCGTGATTTTGGTCACACAGGACTGACAGGCCTGACCCTCTGGCCCCCGTCTCCTTGCTCACAACCGTTCGGGACCAACGAGGGATCCAAGCTTGGAAAATAACAGGCGAGAAAACAGGTGTCTTCCTGAGAGCCCGTTGCTTCCCAGATGGGAGAAGCGATTAAGGAGAACAGGAAGTGTGTCGGCTCCTCAGCAAAGCCAGGGACAGATTGAGGATTGTGCTGTTCTGATGAAAGTGCCAAGGTCATGATTAAATGGTTTGGAAACTATTGTTCATAAAAGGCACTTGTACAAACGTGAAACTCTCTTAACAGCTCTGTTTAAATTTATCTTAAAACAAAGGGTTGTCACTGAAGAATTAGACTGCTTCCCCACCACTGTTTTAACCACGCACAAACACCACGTCAACCTCTCAGCTCTTACTCTGGGTGCTCCTCAAGTGGCAGCCGTCTCCTCCCTGCCCTCGCTGGGCCCTGGGTCCCCCGAGACCCCCATTTCAAAATACACAAAAGCTAAAAAAGCATCCCCACCTTGGAGACTAGCCCCTAATTCTCCACTGTGGAACTTGAGGAACAGTGATAAAAACAAAATGGCTAAATTTATTTTTCTCGAGGGTTCTGTGAGAGTCCAGCCCATGTTAAAACATTTTCAAGTCCCCTTCACACCTTTTTCTTTTCCAGGGTGGATCCTTCAGCACACTGACCTCACCACCTCCCACTGGCAGGGAAGCAGCCTGGACTCCCTGGAGCATGGCAGTGCCCAGGGCAGGAAACGACACAAGGTCTTGCCTGTGTAAATCCTGGCCTGCTCTGGATTACTCCCACTCCCACTCAAATAGGTGGAATGTTAAAGCACCCGGTCCCGAGCCCGGGTCCCACAGCGACTCCCACCCGCAACACCTGGGTGGTGGGGAAGGCTCCAGGTGCAGGAAACAGAACGAGGCGAGGATTTGTGCTTTAAAAAAGATCAAAGAGACAATGAGGGCCCAGAGATGGCAAAGTGGTTCTAATGCCAAAATTTATGACCACATGTGTCCTCTGACATTTATAGTCTCCCCAGATGGGGAAGATTTAAGTGTGTTCCCACTTACAGGCTAGACTTGCACTGGCTCTGGGGTCCCCAAACCCAGCTGCTCAACAGAATCACCAGGGTGCTTTCTTTGAAACATAAATTCCTAGGTCCTCAAAAATGACTGAATCAGAACTTCCAGGAGTAGGGTCTGGAAAGTGAATTTGTCAAAGATCCCTGGAGGCGCCTAATTGCAGAGCCAGGTTTAAGAATGGCTGCACAAGGGCGCCTGGGTGGCACAGTTGGTTAAGCGACTGCCTTCGGCTCAGGTCATGATCCTGGAGTCCCTGGATCGAGTCCCACATCGGGCTCCCTGCTCGGCAGGGAGTCTGCTTCTCCCTCTGACCCTCCTCCCTCTCATGCTCTCTGTCTCTTATTCTCTCTGTCTCAGATAAATAAATAAAATCTTCAAAAAAAAAAAAAAAGAATGGCTGCACAAAATGGCCTTCTGGGCACCCTTCCCCGGGCCTAGAGACCTATATGAGTTACTGAGTTTCCCTGGAATGCCTGGGCTGCCCACCTGCTCGCTCTATCTCTCTGTCTCTCTCACACACACACACACTAAAACACACTTCCTTAGGAAGAAATGAGAAAAAATGATTAAAAAAAACAGAAACACAAATTCATTCCTCATACAAGTAAAAATATGGCAGCCCTGTCCTCCGCTTCTGCCCAAGATGACTCTTCCCCAGCTCACGGGGCACCACTCTGAGGCAGTTAGGTGCGAGGCTGACGCTTGAAGCTTGAAGCAGGTTCCACTGGGCACAGCAGTGTCGCAGATGGATACCGCCTTCACACGAGCCACTGTCTGCATGGTATCCCGTGTGACGCTTGAGCTCCGTAACTCTTAGTAAGGCTGCGCCTCCTGCAAGCCAGGCAGTGGAGGTTCTCCGCGCTCATTCCTACACACACAGGCTGTGCTCAGCACCAGGGGCTGACCGTAGGAGAGCAAACTCTCCCAGTGGGGCTGCTCTGATTCTGACCCAAACCCATGGGGTTCTCCTGCCCCAGCACCCTCACCTTCACCCCAACTCAGCACCATTCGGGATACAAACAGCAGCTTCAACTTATGCTTTAGACAGAGCCATGCAGTTTATGACCAAAGGAAGAACAGAAATTATGTCATTTTCAAACTGAACTGGGTCCCTTTTTCTAGCTAAAGTTCCTTTCTCAGGCCCTCCTCCAAGAATACCATAAAAAACCAATGCTCTTAATACTAAAATGTACTAGAAGAGAAGATACACACCATTCCCCTTTCCTCCGGGAGCAGACTCTGACCCAACACACACATACTCAAGGTAAATGTACAAAAGAGGTAGGACCAAAAATTACTTTTGTGCTTCATCCGTTACAGAAGAAACAGAAGGTATGACAATGAAAACATTCACATTATCCAACTTGAACAATACAGATCAATAGCCATCTACAAGGCTGATTTCAACATTTAAGCAAAGAAGAACAGTAATAACAGTAATTGCCTGACCTTGGATATTTCTATTGTTTTGTTCTGCGATAGCAACTACAAAAACAAATTATTTTATAGGCACCTGGCTCATTATGCGTTACAAATTAAATCTTCATTTATCTATATGCACCAAACAGTACCTATCCATCGCCATCACTTAAAAACACATTGCCCTTCTTTCTAGCCTTGTTAATTTCCAGATGCTAATTAAATTTAAACTCATAAAAGTATCTGCTTAGCATGCATGACAAGATCATCCTTCAATATCCATTACCCACTGTACATTCTGGCATGTTTACCTACTGTTTTCTGTTTGCTTTCTCATCTATATGCCTCAGTTTCAAGGGACAGACCAGGGATTTATCCTGGAATTCAATCTCTGTCCCATTTTGATTCTATGCAAGTTGTCCCCTCTGCTTGATGCCTTTGTAAGCAACTTTCTTTCAAATTATTGCCTAGAAGAATGACTTCCAGATAATAGCACTTAAATATGGAACAGCAGGATGATAAAGGAATTCTGGAGGAAAGTTATACTTCGGCCCCTATTCACCAGGCCATTACACAAAAAGAGAAGACTTTCGATCTCTAGAGATCCACAGTCACTTATTTATTGCTATAAGAAGGTTGACAGGCAGTCTGAAAGCCACACAGATAATGAATGGCATCGCTCACCACCAGCACCTAACATAAAACATGCTACCATCCCACAGGGGTGTCCCAAAGGCCGGGGAGAGAATTCAAAGTAGCACCCAGCAGGACATTACATTCACATTCTCTTTTCTCACTCACGCAAGTCCTCACAGCAAGCAAATAGCAGAAAAGAGAGAAGAGTCCTGACTTGATAGGTCTGTGTTCTGCTCGGCCCTCTGCCTCTGCACAGGACCACCTCGGCTCTGGCCTGCCTTTCTCAGCTGGAGAGATGTCCCTCCCTTGGGAACTTACACTGGGCCTTCAGATGTGTCTGTCCCATGTGAGGACATCCATGCTTCCATGACTATTTCAAGAGAGAAAAGAGTGTGACACCACAGGCCCAAACAATGACTCTCTGTATCAGGGTAGAAGCGAAGGTTCCACAAAGATAAAACCAGGCTGGAGTTGCACCTCACCTCCTATTAGCCCAAGGAAAGGAAAAATTAATACTCTGAGTCACAGTTCTCTCATGACAGAGGCATCCTACCCCCATCTAGTCTTTAATACAAAGCTTGACAAACTTTTTATAAGGGGGGGAAATCAGTGGGGGAGATGAACCATGAGAGACTATGGATTCTGAGAAACAAACTGAGGGTTCTAGAGGGGAGAGGGTGGGGGGATGGGTTAGCCCGGTGATGGGTATTAAGGAGGGCATGTATTGAATGGAGCACTGGGTGTTATACACAAACAATGAATCATGGAACACTACATCAAAAACTAATGATGTAATGTATGGTGATTAACATAACATAATAAAATTAAAAAATAATTTTAAAAAAATCTACTTAGTCAACATTTTAGGCTTTGTGGGCCACATAAAATCTGTTTCCTCCTCCCCGACCCTCCTCTCCTTCCTTCTTCTCCTCCTCCTCCTCCTCCTCTTCTTCTTCTTCAACTTTAAAAAATGTAAAATCCATTCTTAGCTGGTAGGCCATACCAAAACAGGCCAGAGGCCACATTTGGCCTATGAGCCATAGTTTGACAACCCCTGTCTTATTATAAAATAGAAAGTGAAAATGGTTTGAGTTCTTCAATTCATGTAATATACAGATCTTTTTTAAAGAAAAAAAAATCCACATTGTCCTCTAAGTATACATCCATAGAGCCCTGGGTACCCAATATCCCAAACCAAACACTGCATTAAAATTAAATCTGTGACCCTAAGGAATCCCCTATCACCAATACAGATAAATATACAATATAAATGAGCAGTTCTGTTATAAGATGGTGGTCAGAAGATCCCAAATGCCCTTAATGTTTTTAGATGGCCTTTGAATGAAAATCAACCTTTAAAAATTATTGTCTAACATATAGCTGTGCTCTCCCAGAGGTCTACAAGTCAGTACCACACATTGAATGTATAGTTTATAAACGGGAGAGGCAACCATAACGCCATAATTAACAAAACTCTGTTTAACATGACTATGATCTCACTGAAAAAATGTGTGGCAAAGCAACAATTGAAGTAGCAACCATCATGTTTCTTTCTTCCCCCATCTTGTCCCATCTTGTGCTACCGCCCCCCCCCCCATACTTCCTCTTGTTTGAGTTGACTGCCATTCCTGTATTAGTTGGCATGTTGAGGTCAGAGGACCAACACACTGAACCATCAGCTCCTAAGTTCAAAAAGCCTCCTTGCAGGTAAAACACTGATGATGACTGGAAGTCAAAGAGTTCTAGCTGAGCCAAGTTTTTCCACTTTCTGCATCAACCCCTCATTCCAAACTAGAAGAAAATAAAACAAAACAAAACAAAATAAACAGTAACCACCTTTGAGTTAAGATAACGGAAAAAAATTTGGAAAGGGAGGTAAGAGGGCTTAGAAAGTTAAACATGGGCATCAGAGAGAGTGATGGAATCTAAGTTAAAGTTTGAACACCCCAGGAGAGGTGACTTGTGCTTTGATTCCTGCCCAGAATTGTGAAAGGCAACTGTCTCATAGATGTGCCCTGTCCAAAAGTGCATGGGGCGGGAGCAACAGAAATAGACCTACACACAACACAGATATTGAAATCAGCCAACAAGGAATTTAATACAACTACTACAAATATATTCAAAGATTTAAAGGTAAAGATGGACATGACAAGTGAACCAGTGGGTGATCTCAGCAGATAAACAGAAACTATTGAATAAAACAATGAAAAGTCCAGAACTGGAAAATATAATATTTGAAATGAAAAATTCACTGGATGAGTTTTTCAGCATATTGGTCACTGTAGAAGAAAATATCAATGAGGGGCACATGGGTGGCTCAGTCAGTTAAGCAACTGCCTTGGGCTCAGGTTGTGATCTCAGGGTCCCTGCTCAGTAGGGAGTCTGCTCTCCCTCTCCCTCTGCCTCTCCCCCCAGCTCATGCTCACTCACTCTCTCGCTCTCTATCTCTCTCAAATAAATAAATAAAATCTTAAAAAAAAAAGAAAGAAAATATCAATGAACTTGAAAATGGGCAATAGAATCTAGAAATTAAAGAACAGAGAAAAAGAAAGCTAAAAAAATCAACAGAGCCTCCATGGCCCATGGGACAATATCAAGTAGTCCAACATAATTGGTATTCGAGTCCTAAAACGATAGGAAAGAGAATGAGACAACACAAGGAAATATATGAGTAATATAATGAAAATATAATGGCATAAAATTTTCCAAATTTGATTAAAAAATATATATATATCACCCCACAGATCCAATAAGCTCTACAAAGTCCAAGTAGAATAAACACAAATAAAACTATACCTATTGACATCACAGCAAACTGTTGAAAACCAAGAGAAAGAAAAAAATTTTAAAGCAGATAGCAGAAAGAAGATGTATTACATGTAAGAGAACAACAACAAAGATTATTACTGACATCATCAGAAACCATGCAATCCAGAAGACAGTGGAATGGAATCTTTAAAGTGGTCAAAGAAAAAAAAACTCTCAACCTAGAATTCTATATTCAGCAAAATATTCTTCTAAAATGAAGGAAAAAATCAAGTTATTTTCAAATTTGAGAGAATTGGTCCTTAGCAGACCTGTGCTGCATTTAGAAATGTTAAAAGGACATTTTTCAGGATGTGACAACATAAAAATTCAGTTATATGTAAACAAATGAAAAGTTCCATAAATAAAAAATATGTGGGTAACTATATAAGGAGCATTTTTTCCTGTTTCTTCATTTCCTTAAAAGATAATTAACTAGTCCATTAACAGATGAATGGATAAACAAAATGTGTTATATAAGTACAACTGAATATTATTTAGCTTTAAAATGAAGTTTTCATATGTACTACAACATGGATGAACCTTAAAAACGTCACGCTAAGTAAGATAAGCCAGACACAAAATGACAAATATTATATGATTCCAATTATAAGATACTTAGAACAGGCAAATTCATAGAGACAGAAAGTATATTAGAGTTACCAGGGGCTGGGGGTCCATGGGTGGCTCTGTTAGTTAAGCAGAGGACTCTTAGTTTCAGCTCAGGTCACGCTCTCACTGTCGTGAGATCAAGCCCCAAGTTGGGCTCCGGGCTGAGTACGGAGCCTGCTTAAGATTCTCTCTCTCCCTCTCCCTCTGCCTCTGCCCCTCCATACCCATTCCCTGCTCGCTCTCTCTCTTTCTCTCTCTCAAGTAAATAAATAAGGGGCACCTGGGCGTCTTGGTCAGTTGAGCATCCGACTCTTGGTTTCAGCTTGGGTCATGATCTCAGAGTTGTTGAACCCCACAGTGGGGCTCCACACTCAGCATGGAGTCTGCTGAAGATTCTCTCTCCTTTTCTGTCTGCCCCTCCCCCTGCTCTAAATAAATAAATAAATAAAATCTTTTTAAAAATAAAATGAAAATAAATAAATAAATCTTAAGAAAAAATAAGTTACTTCCTGGGCTGCAGGAAGGAGAGAATAGGGAGCTATTGTTTAATAGCTAGAGTTTCTGTTTGGAGTGATGAAAAAGTTTTAGAAAGAGTGGTGATAGTTGTACAACATTGATAATATAATTAATGCCAATGAAACGTACATAGAAATAGTTAAAATGGCAAATTCTGTTATACATACTTTACCACCATTGTTTAATTAATGTAATTACACCCCAAACCATTGAATTATACATTTTATCTGGGTGAATTTTATGATATGTACATTTACATCCCAAGAAACCTGTTTTAAAAAAAAGACAGGGGCGCCTGGGTGGCTCAGTCGTTAATCCTCTGCCTTCGGCTCAGGTCATGATCCCAGGGTCCTGGGATCGAGTCCCGCATCGGGCTCCCTGCTCAGCGGAAAGCCTGCTTCTCCCTCTCCCACTCCCCCTGCTTGTGTTCCTGCTCTCACTATTTCACTCTCTCTGTCAAATAAATAAATAAAATCTTTAAAAAAAAATTTTAAAAAGACAATTGATGGTATAATACCAAATAACAACGTATTGTGGTGTTTATGAGAGATGTCAAAATAAAATGTCAGAAAACAATAGCACAAAGGATGGGAGTGAGGGAGATGGAAGCTTACTCGTAAGACTCTGACATTTATGTGAGGTCGAATAATATTACCTGAAGGCAGCCTGGGAACGGTCAAGGAGGTCTACTGTACTACTTGGAGCAATCACTAATGTACATATATACACACATATGGGTATAAGGCACAGCTAACAACCAGACAACAAAAAAGTAAACAAAAATAATGGAAAAAATCTGTCCCCAAAGCAACCCAGGTTGATGGGAGTTAAACTTTGTTCTGGAAGGTACTTTTCCCCTGAATCACCTCCTTCAATTGTTCGGGAAACGTTGCAGTAGTTGCTAAGGCAGAGCCTCCCGGCCAGAGCTCACTGGTATACCACACATGGGTTACAGATGTTCTGCAAAATATTGATCCCCTCAGCCTTGGCGATAGCAAAAGGGCACACGGGGTGACCAACACACACAGCTAGGTCACCTCTGGCCTCAAGTAGCCTCATCTGGCACTCCTCAGAAATGGCCCCAAAGCTGAGCAGAATGCAGTGGCATGCCCCATCATCCTTGCAGGTGGGGGCTCCACGAGCGAGGCCTCACCACCTGCTAACATGCACTAGTATAACCAAAGGAGGTGCTCTACTCCTGGCCAGCTACAGAGCGCACGTTCTCTGTAAAGCAGACCCCTGTCGCAGCGAGCAAGGGGCTCTTGGAGCTGCTAGGGAAAGAATTTCGTGTTCCGGGAGTCCCGGGAATGCAGCGTACAAGCATGCAGCCCAGGATGCGGCCAAGCAGTGACGGTCAACTGTCGGGGCTGAGGGTTCCTCAGAGACACACTCCAGGCCATGGTCCCAAATCTCTGTCTCCGTACACATGAGCTATTTCTCCCTACTTGTGGCTTAGATGCCATTTTAGTAGCGTCCAAGTTACCTGCACATGATTGTTCAGGCCATGTATGCCGTTGATATGCAAAAGTTCTACTGGGTTAAAAATCTGTCACCATTGGGGCGCCTGGGTGGCTCAGTCGTTAAGCGTCTGCCTTCAGCTCGGGTCATGATCCCAGGGTCCTGGGATCGAGCCCCGCATCGGGCTCCCTGCTCGGCGTGGAGTCTGCTTCTCCCTCTCCTTCTCCCCCTGCTTGTGTTCCTTCTCTCGCTGTCTCTCTCTCTCTGTCAAATAAATAAATAAAATCTTTAAAAAAAAAAAAAAATCTGTCACCATTATAAGAAAGTTCGATTAACGCACTTGTCGATAAAAATAAGGGAAGAACTGCCACATTTGTAAATATAATTTAAGCTGTGCTAAAATGGTTGTTTAAAAAAAAGTTTTTACATGTTTTCCCACTTAATTGTGTAAGCAAATGTTTTTGTTTAGTGACTATCATAACTGAAGAGATCATGGTTCTAAAGACTTGATTAGGAAATACATGCAACAATTTCAAGTAAAATATGAAATTAAAATGTTATGTTTATGCAAGCAAGATCAAGCTTCACATTTAAAATTTTGGAAAGATCTTATTTGTAAGATTTATACAAATCTTACATTTAATATCTTCCCTAATGCTTTTTCATTTCCTTTTCATAATTATAAAAATTATATATTGTGATTATAAAATATATAACAGATTTTTTTCCACCGAGCCCTATGGAAACACTCACAAATCCCCCTTGTTTCTCTCAATGTGCTTTACAAATGACATCTTCTATGTTTGTCAAGATGTGACAAAAGTCGGGAACGTAGAATGAGGCGGTCAGGCCGGAAACCTACTATAGCCCGTCTGTTACCAGTAGGGGGAGCCCTGGAGAAGGGACAAAGAGGAAAGCTCGCACACAGGAAGGCAGGTGAGGAGATAGAAACCAAGATCATGTGAAATTTTTTGTGGTAATGTTCTTCCAGTAATAACAATAATGTGTTTCCAAAGCAAAACAAAGTTTTCATATCAACATGCATGCACTATTAGATCAGTCGCATACTGCGGCTAGCTTGGACAGGACGAGTGGGGCACTTTGAACTGGGTTTTCTGTCCCTGACCACCAAAAGGGTTCTAAATGATCCATTCCTGGTGGGAATGGGATCTTGTAGCCCAGAGAGTAAATACACTTGAAAGCTATACTCTCAGAGGGGCAGCTACTATTAGTAAGAGAAATTTATTGCTTAAATCATGAGTCATCAAAATTTATATTAAAAGGGCCAGAGTGTAAACATTTTAGGCTTTGTGAGCCACATGGTCCTTGTTGCAAATATTCACCTCTGCCCTTACAGCATGAACGCAGCCACACATAATATATAAAAGAATGAGTGTGGCTGTGTTCCAATAAAACCATGAACCCCAAAATTTTAATTGTGTATGATTTCCACATATCCACTTCATACTATTCCTCTTTTGACTTTTTTTTAAACATTTAAAAATACAAAACCCATTCTTAGGTCACGAGCTGTACAGAAACAGGCAGTGAGCAGGATTTGCCCCACAAGCTGCAATTTGCCACCTCATGGCTTAGATGAGGTGATGATCCTCTATTGCCCTCCCCGGGCAGGAAAGGTAACAGGTCTTCCCCATTTCAACTGCGAGGAGAGCAAAGTGGAAGGGACTTTCTAGATTTTCTCCAAGGCTAACTACAATAGGAAAGGGGAATAGCCCAATGGGAACAGTAAAGAAACACCTTGCCCATCTTCTGAACTCCAGGTGTGTTTGTGATTGTGACTAACGTTGTGTTCTTTGTGCTAACAGACTCTTCCTGTCATGCCCCTCTAGATTCTGTAAGGTTTAGAGATAAGATTCTAGTTCTTTCTTAGTCTTGAATATTCTGGCACAATGATCTCCATCACAATCTCTCCACTGACATTGGAGTGAAAGACCTTCTTGGCTAATAGGCACTAGAAATTCTCTGACATGGTGAGATAGTCTTCAAGCAGAATGGGGGACCAGTCTTGGGGTTGGTGGAAATGAGAGCAGTACATTTCTTCCCTCCTTAGAATTAGACTATGGGTCCTAAAGAAGGAAAATTATCACCTTACACAGGCCGTTCTGAAGCAGTCCGGGGTCTTTGCAGGAATGCAGAACTTTGACTTGATCAGAATTTAAAAAGGAATTGGGCGAGGAATAGGGCAAGCATATTTCATAAACACAGGGTTGCTAGATTTGGAAAATAAAAACTATACCCAGTTAAATCTGAATTTCAGCTAAAAGCAGCAAACCATTTTTTAGTGTAAGTATGTCCCAAATATTGTATCCTGGGTTCTATCTGGCAGTCCCACGGGCTGTGGGGAGGGAAAGAGCTCCGTTCTCCAGCACTGTCTGCAAAGAGGGCATTGGGATTTCTGGGGAGCCCCAGATGGCTGCCAGGAGCTTTTGTGTACTCATTAATCATCCCTTTGTAGTTCTGATCTCTTAGACTACCAGGCACTTTTTTGGAAGGAACAGCATGTTACTGGGAGGCTGTCATACCACATGTGTCAGAGCTTGTGGCCCCCAATACCTTAGGAGATCATGGAAGACAAGTCTGTGGCATTAAACTCCACCTATCCCCTCTGATCTTTCTGTCTCTCTGTCCTCCTTCCTCCTCTCTCCTCTCCCGTCCTGCATGCAAGTGTCTATACACCTGTGAGTGTGTGTGTGTGTGACCCAGGTTCTGGGTCCAGTCTTAACTAGTTCCTGCGTAAATCCCTCTTCAGATAAAGACTTGAGAAACCTCAGAATGGACTTCCTCATTCCCCATTGGGTTCCAAAGAACACTGATTTTTTTTCATTGACAGAAACAAGGATCTCCCTTCCTCCAGCTCTGAACTCACTATTCCCAAACTATAAATGTTCAATTACTTCCCAGACAGCAAAGGCACATTTTCCTTCCTCCATGCTATATATTTCCTGTGGTTTGTATTATCGTTAGCTAAATACACTTGGACACTCTATTTACCTCCAGAGGCGTCTCTCAGAACTTTGTGTGACTTCTCGCCCTCTAGGAGCAGCCCAGATAAATCACTTCTTGGCCATTTAGCATACAAAGAAGAGAAGATTCCAATTCTCCAGAGAGGGCCATTTGTTTCATTAATTTCGCTGCTAGGGAGTGGTGGAAATGGTGCTGACGTAGCCTGGGAAAGAACACCATCGAGCCCTCCAGGTTTTTGTCTCTGATGGGACAGTCCAAATGTTCTCACCAGTTTCTGTTACGAAAATGTTTTGAAAATGCCTTCTATTCCTTCAACTGGGTGGTAGGTTCATGAGTGCGTTCATTGGATTGTTATTCTGTATGCCTTACACATACATTATAAATATTCTTGGCACTTCTTCATTTGTTAATAAAAAAAAAACTTTTAATGAAAAATCCACCCCCATACACAGAAAAGAAATAAAATGCCTTAACCTTCATGCCAACTGGAAAAGCTATCCCTTTGCAGAAAGCAAGTCAGGGTGTGAGATTCTTCACAGGTGGTTAAATTTATCATATATCCAAGAGACAGATCGTTGCACTAGGAAATTGAAAACCTGGGTTCTAATCCCAGCTCTGCCAGGGGATAAGGCCATTAGTCATTAAGTTCCTCCAAGACAGGAATTGTGTCCTGGATCCTATTTTCTTCTAGTTAATTTTTAACAGATAAATTATGTATGATCTATTTGCCAAAAATATGTAATACTACACATATAGATGAAGTCCCCTTGGACCTCTTCAGTCTTTTTCCCATCACAAGCCAAGAGATAACCACTATTATACTCTGATATGTATCTTCACCAGACTATTCACCTACACTACAGAAATTGTGTAGTATTGATTTTGGTGGGGGGGTCTTTTTTTCTCTCCACAGAAATGGTCATAGAGTACATACAACTCTGCAAACTGCTCTTTTCACTCTACAGTATATTTTTGAGATCAATCCATGTTGATGTGGATAGCTCTAATATGTTTCTCTGAATTTCTGTGTACTGTTTCACCATAAGAACATACCATGTCCTGTCTATCCACTCCAGGGACGGTTAGGTTGTTTCCAATTGTTCTTGATACAAACAATTTTCACAAATAAAATTGCCTTCCAAAGTCAGAGGTCATTTTACCATTCCCACCAGAAGTTTAGGAAAGCAGTCCTTTTCCCACAACTCAATAATACTCGATATTAATAAACTTCATCGTTGCCACACTAGCAGGTAAAAATAAAATAGTATCTTGTGGTGATTTTAATTTGCATTTCCTCATTAGCTTAGTGAGGGTGAACATCTTATCAAATGTTCTTTAAGATTTATTTATTTTGAGAGAGAGAGAGAATGTGAGCAGGGGGACAGGCAGAGGGAGAGGGAGAGAATCCTCAAGCAGACTCCCCACTGAGCAGAGAGCCCGCAGCAAGGCTCAATCCCAGAACCCTGAGATCGTGAGCTGAGCTGAAATCAAGAGACAGACACTCAACCAACTGAGCCACCCAGATGCCCCTTACCAAATGTTCTGTAACCTTTTATGTTTTCCTCTTCTGTGACTCCCTTGTCTATATCATTTACTCATTGGTCTGTTGGTTTATTTGTTCTTTTCCTATGGATTTGTAGGGTTCTTTATAAATTCTGGATACTAATTCTTTGTTGTACATGTTGCTTTTGTTCACTTTTGGAGACTCCCCCAGGCAGCAGAGCGTCTGGCTCTTAGTAAGAGGTAATAATTATTTGTTGACTACATGAACAAATAAATGTTGCATAAACACACCATGTATTGGACAATCACTCTGTAGCTCACAACAGGGCTTGGTATTTTCCTTACTAGTTGACTCTTGAGCAACACAGGTTTGAAATGCAGGTCCACTTACACATAGATTGTTTTTGATAAGTACAGCACAGTCCTGTAAATGTATTTTGTCTTCCTTACAATTTTCTTAATAACATTTCTTTTCTCCAGCTTACTTTATTGTAAGAATGCAGTATATAATATATGTAACATACAAAATATGTGTTAATCAACTATTGATGTTATCAGTAAGGCATCCAGTCAACACCAGGCTATTCATAGTTAAGTTTTGGGGGAGTCGAAAGTTATACACTGATTTTCTACTAGGCAGGCATTGGCACCCCTAATCCCCACATTGTTCAAGGGTCAATTTGTATTGAGCTAGGAAGACCACATAAGTCAGTACATTAAATATGATCCAGTGAATGCTAGGCCCTACTCGTTTCTGAATCCCCAATTCTTAGGGCAGGACCTTCTACAGAATAGCCGTTCGATAAAGGTCGAATGAATTAAAAACCAGAATAGAAGAAATCAAAAGAGTATCATCACTCTCATGTGCCTGAGAAACCAAATTTTCTATCCCATAATAAACTAAGGTTTTTTTAAAAATTGTAACAAAGTCTGCATGCAGCCTGTACAGAAGAATGTATTCTGTCTCTGCTCGGCTCCAAATCTCCTGATCTCCACTGGAGAAATGGGAAATTAGAGCCAGAGTGGATACCTCACAAGAAAAGCAAAAAAAAAAAACACTCTGGGCCCACTTGACTCAACATAGGGAATTCAAGTTAAAATCTGATCATTTCATCCACGGTTTCTTCCACTAGGGACCAGGGAAAGGGCTGGGGGCCAGGCAGCTTCTCCTCTTGCCTATCTCTTCCTCCTTCTCTTCCTCCCACATCCCCATCTCTCCGCCTCAAGGTGCTCCTGTTTTTTGTTTTTTGTTTTTTGTTTTCTTTCCAGATTATTGTTCTTTTCTATGTGGCATTGATCCCTGGATTTTCCTGGATTGTCAGGATTTCTGTTAAAAGACTCTCACAGCAGAAACACCACCCCATCTATATACATATAAATATGTTTCTTTTCTTCAGCTTTCTTGCTCCAACAGGGTTCTGTGGAGCTATTTGGCTTAATTATTTCTGGCACTTTGCCCATCAAAATGTGCAATTCTTCAAAGGGATAGAAATGACAGTGAATCTGCCTTCTCCCGAGCAATTGAGGTTTTCATTTGAATCCTGTTGTCTTGGAAACAAGTGAGTTTCATTGAACATACACCTACCATAATGGTTAAAACATCAGCTAGAGGCATGACTCCCACACAATCTATTCTCTGTCTTGCTCAACTCACAAGTTGGTTGGCTGCTGGAGTACAAACAGTCTGTGAGTCAAGACATCTGGATGCTAACCTTATCCCTGAACCTATGCACATGGCTCTAGGCAAGTCGTATAACCTTTTTGAGACTTTATTCCCTTATGAAAAAAAATGGGAATAATACTACCTCCTCTGTGTATCTCAGACACATTGTAAAGATTGAAAGAGAAATTAAATTTGAAAAGCACTTTGAAAACTAGCAAGGCATCCCCTAGTTCAGCTACACTGGGATAAAAAGTAACAGGTCAATCATCAGGGAAATATAAACCAAAACTACAATAAGGTATCACCTCACACCGGTCAGAATGGCTAAAATCAACAACACAAGAAACAACAGGTGTTGGCGAGGATGTGGAGAAAGGGGAAACCTCTTACGCTGTTGGTGGGAATGCAAACTAATGCAGCCACTCTGGAAAACAGCGTAGAGGTTCCTCAAAAAGTTAAAAATAGGGCCACCTGAATGGCTCGGCCAGCAGAACGTGTGACTCTTAATTTCGGGGTTGTGAGTTCAAGCCCCACAATGGGCATAGAGCTTACTTAAAAAATAAAAAGATTGGGCGCCTGGGTGGCTCAGTTGGTTAAGCGACTGCCTTCGGCTCAGGTCATGATCCTGGAGTCCCTGGATCGAGTCCCGCATCGGGCTTCCTGCTCGGCAGGGAGCCTGCTTCTCCCTCTGACCCTCCCCCCTCTCATGTGCTCTCTCTCTCTCTCTCTCTCATTCTGTCTCAAATAAATAAATAAAATCTTTAAAAAAAAATAAAAAGATTAAAAACAGAACTACCCTACGATCCAGCAATTGCACTACTAGCTATTTATCCAAAGAATGCAAAATACTAATTCAAAAGGATATGTGCACCCCAATATTTATAGCAGCATTATCTACAATAGCCAAATTATGGAAACAGCCCAAGTGTCCATTGACTGATGAATGCATAAAGAAGACGTGGTGTACACACACACACACACACACACACACACACACACATTGGAATATTACTCAGCCATAAAAAAGAATGAAATCTTGCCATTTGCAATGACATGGATGGAGCTAGAGAGTATAATGCTAAGTGAAATAAGCCAGTCAGAGAAAGACAAACACCACATGATTTCACTGATATGTAGAAATTAAGAAATGAAACAAATGAGCATAGGAGAAAAAAGAGAGAGAGAGGCAAACCAAGAAACAGACTCCTAATTATAGAGAACAAACTGATGGTTACCAGTGGGGAGGTGGGTGGGGGGATGGGTTAAACAGGTGATCGGGATTAGGGAGTGCACTTGTGATGAGAACTGGGTGATATATGGAAGTGTTGAATCACTGTATTGTACACCTAATACTAATGTTACACTGTATGTTGACTGAAATTTAAATTAAAACTTTAAAAAAAAATAAGCAAGGTAAAAAATAAATAAAACACTTACTGAGACTTTGACCACTTCTAGATCTTGTTATCAGGGCTTGGAGCTCTCTAGGAGCCAAAGGAGCACCCACAGATCAGATTCAGATTCCTAGGAAACTCTGGTTTGGATCACTCAAATCTGAAAGGGGTTGTGGTATGCCAGACCCCTCCATATCTAAGCACTTTCTAGGAGCACCTTGAACAAGAAACCAAGCTAGTACCATGAAAAATGTGGTAATCAAAGACCACATTTATGTCTTCTACATACATTTAACATGTGTTGACCTTGGGTTAATTACATAACCTCTTTGGCTCTGTTTCCTCATCTGAACAATAGGAGATTTTTACTTCTATATTTACTTTCCCACAACTGTTGAGGTTTTTAAATAATATCTGTAACAAGCTTTTTTAGTTGAAAAGCAGTACACTAACATTAATTATTAAATCAGAAAGGCAATAGGGGCAGATCCTGGCTTTGCCCCTTCATAGATATGTGACACTTAAACAAATTAACTTAAATACCCTGTGCCTCCATTTCATCTTCCAGAAAGCCTGGTTTGGTATGCCAGATTTTAAGCATCTGTCACAAATCAGCAATTAAATGTGAAAGTGCCAAACCACCTACCAAGAGAAAATTAATGCACATTTTGTAGCCACCGTGGGGTAAACGTATAGGTATGTTTTTTCTTTTTTTTTTTTTTAAGATTTTATTTATTTATTTGACAGAGAGAGACACAGCGAGAGAGGGAACACAAGGGGAGTGGGAGAGGGAGAAGCAGGCTCCCCGCAGAGCAGGGAACCTGATGTGGGGCTCGATCCCAGGACCCTGGGATCATGACCTGAGCTGAAGGCAGACGCTTAACGACTGAGCCACCCAGGCGCCCGGTATGTTTTTTCATTTAAAATATTAAGTCAAATATGAAATGGTTGATAGAGTAAAGTATAATCTGCCATGTGGTGACTTAGAGAGGGCTCTGGAACCACACTTTTGGACTTATATCCTGACCCCACCTTTGATCATTTTGTGCTCTAGTGTAGAATACCTAACTTCTGGCCTCTATTTCCTCATCTATAAAAGGAAAGTAATGATGTCACCTATTCATAAGGTTGTTGTAAGAATTATATGATCCAATGCACTGAAAACAGTATATAAGAAGATAATAAGCATTAGTAAATGTTAGCCATTATTTTTCATCTTGGTCTTTTTATATCTGCTATATACCTATTATGGTCACCCAGAAAAAGCAGAAGGGATCCCCACCCACAGT
This sequence comes from Mirounga leonina, assembly GCF_011800145.1. Taxonomy (NCBI): domain Eukaryota; kingdom Metazoa; phylum Chordata; class Mammalia; order Carnivora; family Phocidae; genus Mirounga; species Mirounga leonina. The sequence goes on along the minus strand of NW_023270826.1, from coordinate 1,623,523 downwards.
TTGATTCCAGCGTCAAAACTGATGACACCACAAATACATATCAAGACATAAAAAAAGGCTTATTACTTATATAATTGAGGTCTCTGGGGGAAGGCGGGGTAGGGCTCTCAAGCAGGTCCAAAATTGATTGAGAGAACAAGGAAAGGAAACTATTCTGGGTTTTTTGTGTGGCTGGAGTAGTGAGGAGTCTGATATATGTGTTCCCACAAGGGACAGGTTGCTATCTCCTGCCAGTGCCCATTGGAGAACTCATTTTCTTATCAGCCTTCCAAACGTGAGCCCCAAAGGGAAGAGGAAGGGGTAAGGCTTAAAAGTTCTTAGAAGTTAAATATCAAACAATAGGCTCTTCATTATAACATCATATGGGTGCCACACATTTCTTGTTAAGCTTATAGCTAAGCATAAGGAAAATATCTTAGCAGCCACCTTTATTAAGTTTTAATAGTTCTCCAGCTAATACTCTTGGGTTTTTTGTGGATAATTATACTGTCTATAAATAATGAGCATTTTCTATTTTTCCCTTCTAATAATTATACCTCCTATTTATTTTTCTTATCTTAATGCATTGGCTAGAATATACAAAATTAAATAATAATGGTGACAGTGGACATTCTCACCTTGTTCCTGGCTTTAATGGGAATGCCTTTAGTATTTTGCATTAAGAATCATCTTACCTATTGGTTTGAGATTGATTTTTTCCTACCATATGAAGAAAGTTTCCATCCATTCTCTTAGCTTATTAATAGAGGTTATCAGAAATAAATACTAATCTGTATTAAATGCCTTTATGAAATATACCATGATGAATTTACATTTTAACTATTTGTTATCATCTTGAATACAGGATTTTCCATAAATGAATGGAATATTTCTTCATTCAAGTGATTATTATTGGACACAGAATATCAGAAACCTGAACTTTAATCTTAGTTGTATTTTACTCCCCAGATCCAAAATTTAGGACCTTCGTGTAATATTCACAAGGACTAAAATTAAGAATAATTTTTTTCTATGTACCATATTTCAGGTGAGGGGAAAGCTAAAAGGACAACAGACATGTATTTTAAACCCTTATATAATCTACTGTGGGATTCAAATGAAAGTTTCCAATTCTTCATTTCTAATTATTCCAGGACTCACTTGAAAGATGTTGGTTTAGATTTTTATAGCCTACATAAAAGACTTCTAAAAATCTTGCTCCTTCTCACTCCTCAGCTAATTTTATATGCTACCAGCAATTTGCATTATCTCTTTTGTTTAAAATAGAAGAGACCACTCTAGCCAACGTAAATGCCATGAATGCAAACCGAGAACTGATACCACTTCCTGAAGGCTGGTTGAAGTCCTTAGTATATGGCAGATTCTTAATCAAAAAGAGTTTGCTAAAAAGCAAAATTCTCCAAAATCCTCAGCCTGGGTATTATGAGGACAGAGATGGAGTGAGGGCTGATAAGAGACTCAGATTTCCAGCAGTGGGACACAGAGAATGAATACGAGGCCCAGTGAAGTTGAGTAACTTGACCAAGGTCACAGAGCTAGTAAATGGCGGCACCAGAGTTGGATCACAGAACTTGTTGACTCTAAAATCATATAGGCTTCATGCCAGCCTGAGATTAGGGAACATCTATCAAATGCTCATCGTCAGGGACTATTCAACTATTCCTTAAAGCAACATATATACTGTCTTATTTCGGATGTTGTCAGCTGAAAATAGCAAGGAGCCCCAGGTACCAAGGCTTAAGCACAGAAATCTAAGGTAAGGCAGCTATGGCACTGGTTCATTGGCGGCTAAACATCATGGGTCTAGCTGGGCTCCTGAAACAGTAGCAAGCACCAAATCCTCACCCAGTAACATCCAAAGCAGGAAAGGACTCTTCTCCCAGTTGTGACGCTTACTAGGCGAGAAAAACTTTCCAAGTCCTCCAGCAGCCATCCCCTTATATCTCACCAGCCACTGGTGGGTTTGATGCCCACTCCTAACCATTCACTGGCAAAGGGGAATTACTACAACTGACTCACACATCATTTTCTCCCTGGAGCTAGCAAGGGCCCCACCATTCCTGGGGCATATGGCCACCCAGTACCTTAGCAAAATGGGGTTCATTGGCAGGAAAGGGGTAGAGTCACTGATGGGCAACTAACAACGCTGCCACATTCACATCACTATCCTCATCCACAGAGGTCCCAGTGGTTTGCCTTTGCCTTCGTTTCCTTGGACTTTGTATCCTGCTGATGTCTGAGATGGGAGTTCTGGGAGTAAACAGAAAAGATGTCCAATCCACTTCTCAACAACCAATGGCAATGAGTCAATTATGTAATGAAGCAACAAGGAAACTAAACAAAGGGACAGGAAAACAATTATAAGCAAAGATGACTTCTTAAAAGAAATTACAATAAAACAAGCAGAACACCAGCTACTGAGGGGTCAAGAGGCTCTAAATCCAAATAAAGAGCTGAATTTCTCACATAAATCGATGCAAGCTCTACACCTGCAGGACAGGCTTGGCAGGAAAACTATAGAGTCCTGCTAGGCATCATATCCAAGACAGAAAGAACGAACATAGGGAAAGCAAGAAAGTCATCATCATCATCATAATATTTCATCCATATCATAATTATGTGCAATGAAATTCAATAGGCACTAAGCATCCACTAACCCCTTCAATACCCCCCAAGCAATATGCTGAGCTATGCAGGAACACCAGGCATGAATCAGACAAGGTTTCTGCCTTCAAGGAGCTTACGATGAATAAATCACACACTTGTAGGAAAATCTGCATTAAACAAATTGGTTTCCTCACTTGACTTTTGGTGAAATTAATTCGGCTAAATGACTTTGGGGGATTGATCTTCAGCAAATCAATCTGTTGCCCATGTGAGCAACTAGTTTTAGAATGTCACAAGTAATATACAATGAATACAAATAAGCTGTTTTGGTTGCTGAGAGGTAGGAGGAAAGAATTTCTAAAGGGACATTTGAATGGGTCTTAAGGAATGAGTAGGAGTGTAACAGACTTAGAGGGGAAAGGAATAGTGTGACACGGCCTGTATTGTGATAGCAAATTCCAGCACTTGAGCAGATCCTCTAGCCATGTTCCCTCGAGTGAACAAAAAAGTATTTTAGGTCCTTCTCGCCTTTCAAAAATGACTGTTTAGTTGGCCAGAAGCAAGCGTCATAACAAAGCCTACCAAATTAAACCAGCCATCTTTTTTTCAGTGGTTCCAACAGACCTCCGTTTGCCCTCCTCTTTGCCATCCTAGGCTTTTCCTATCTGCCACCACCGCCGGCTATGTCAAGAGAACATGAGTGGTGGGCGCCTGGGTGGCTCAGTTGGGTTGGGCAACTGCCTTCGGCTCAAGTCATGATTCTGGAGTCCCGGGATCGAGTCCCGCATCAGGCTCCCTGCTCAGCAGGGAGTCTGCTTCTCCCTCTCCCACTCCCCCCTCTTACGCTCTCTCTCTCTCTCACTCTCTCTCTCAAATAAATAAAATCTTTAAAAATTTTAAAAAAACAAAAAGAGAGAGAACATGAGTGGTGATCACAGGCATTCGAGTATGTTCCTCAGACTATCAGTCCCTACCCAAACCTGTACAAAGGCAATACATCGGTAAGGCCTTATAATTCCTTCATTTTCCTAGTCTGAGGAAAGCCCTTCAGGATCCAAGTCTAGGATTCCTCCTCCCAAATTCTTGCGATAGTCATAAAACAATTCTCTCTTAAAGGGAGTATGCCCTTTATAGACAAAAACGGCCCACTCTTGACGTTACTCAAATAAAGTCTGCCCTCTCTGGCCTTTTATCGGAGGAGGATATCCAGCAACCAAATTCGATAGCCAGATGGCTAAGGTTTCTGAACATCCGGCACTTTGTGGTGTCACTCAAGTGTATCATTTTTTTTCTAAATACTTTTTTTTTCTCTTCCTCTGTTTCTCTCCACACTGGAGCCTCCACCCATGAAATTGAAAGATTTCTAGTAGAAATTCCTTTGTTGCATCAGCTTTGGAAATATGGATTACAGTATTCTGTGAAAAACATTTATTACCCTGAACTGTGACTCAGACATTGTTGCATTTCTGGGGTTATAGATTTTCCTTCAGCTAAACTAAGGCTCTAAGTCACAGTGACAGTTGTAATGTGTGTAATACCATAGTACCCGATTCTATTACACACATATTTTTGCTAGAGGTTTACGATGTTAAAAATATTTCTTCTTTTTTCCAATACCTTTCTGTACCTGTTGTGTAAATATATTAGAACCTATAACACCAAAGTCAATTTCCAGATGAAATGTGCATAACAACAGTAGTTTGTCCCTTAAAGAAAAAAAAAAAGCGGGGTGGGGGGAGGGGAGTGCTGCATACAAGCTAATGATATTCAAGCACAATATTGAATTGTAAAAAAAGATGAATGAGAGAAAATGTGTATCATTGTGAGGGATGGAGAAGGTTACAGAAAGCTGAGGCCAAGAAAGGATTTATCATGGGTATTGCTGCAGGCATTGTGTTGAGAAATCTGCAGACTTATTTGCAAGTGTATTTTGTGGGAAAACAGAGCGGTCTACTGAGGAAAGAATTTCTAAAGATTATCTTTTATACAAGATTAAGATAAAACTTAACAAATATGTGAGAGAAATCGCAACTGATTCTCAAGGGAGCGGAACTTCCAATTCATCAGTGGGTCCTGTCAATTCCACAAATGCAGGAAGAGGTCTTTGTTAAAGTGCCATTGGTACCGCAATTTTTCAAGGTAGGTGAGAAAAGGCACACATGGAAAAATGAAGTGGACCTAATTAGCACACCCTCTTGCAAAGCCTTAATCCATCAGAATCATGCTAACAAATCCTTCCGCTTTTCTTTAGCAACCAAATTTTATTTAACATTCACAACAGTTCTCCTGGGCATTTAAGCGTATTTCTCTTTCTCCTATAAGAATCCAGTGTGACGAATGCTTTTATAGGGAAAAAAGCTGATGGCAGTCGACTAACTTACCCGAAGCAGAGTTTGAAAAGATAACCAGACCAGAGATATTCAGAAATTCCTCCTATTGACTAAGTTTTAACTTCTTATACTTTTTTTTTATCTTCTGCTTAATCAATAATAAAGCAAAATTAATCAAGTTGCATTTGATCTTCCCTTCCATAGCTCCTACAGTCATGTGGAAGTGGTAAATGATAAAATGATCTCAAGGAGACAGAATGAGAAGAACTGACAGACAGACTTACCCTGTCAGCTCTGTATTCCTCCGCACATGATAACGTTCACCTCAGAGTTTGTTCTCCTCTGCAAAAGAAAGAATAATTGTGATTTGTCCAATTTCAGCTCACTCGGTAATTACTAAAAGAAAACTTTGAGAACATATGGGCTTTCATTTTTTTGTGGTGTTTGTTTCTGTCCTGTTTCATTTGTAAATCCAGAATTCCGTAAAAAGAAAAATATTACAATTCCCGTGGTATGTATCAAGTACCATAAAAATATGTATGCCCTTTGATCTAGTAATTCTACTTAGGTGAATCCTGCTAAGAAAATTATCTAACATGCAAAAATATTTTATATGCAAAAGTATTTTATATGGAAATATATTTTCTATTTCCAATACAGAAGGAGGAAATACTCTCTTAATTACCTTCTCAATAGCTACATTCCTCCTCTTCTTTCTTTGATAATTCCCTTAATAATGGGTTTGAGTAGAATTGGCACATCCCAGAGATAAATCATGGAAATGATTAGTCCAAGAACAGGTATGAGACCTAGTTCTGTTCAAGGAGTTGTACCAGAAAGCCTCCTTAGAGGGATTCCCAAAATAGAATTACTTAGTGAAAGGGTATAAATATTTTTAAAGCTCTTAGTATTTGGCAAAGTTTTCCTCTCTTCCTCCCCCTCCAAAAAAAAAAGTACATTTTTTTAAATTCCTATTCTCCCTGCCCCCTTGCTTCCTGCTTTGAATTCAACCACGTAGAAACGTGAAGTCTGGAATTGTGGCAGCCGTCTTGAAACTATTATGGAAGGGCCTGTGAATCACAGATATTGGCCTGTCACCCTGATCAACTCTGGAGCCATCTGCTTTCAGACAGCACTCCAGAAGTATTCTAACTGAAATACACCAGTGCAATAAAATATTACAGTTTTTCAAAATGATGCTTATGAATTTTTTTGATATGATGAAAAAGCTTATGATAGAACATAAAGTAAAAGACTGGCAGGTTACAAATCTGAATTTAGAATTGTAATATCAGCCATGTGCAAAGATGTATAGAAAAAAATGGGAAACGGACAACACAAAATGTTATGAATATTTGCCTCTAGATAATGGGATCATAAGCCATTTGTCCCTCTGCTTCTTTGTGTTTTTCTCTATTTTCCAAAATCTATATAATCAGTTTGTATTACTTTTACTATCAGAAGAAAAAAAGATAAACAATAAAGACTCTTATGAGATCAGAGAGTTAAACTAAGATATTATATACAAACTCAAAAATAGTACCGGGGTAAATATGACCAAGTATCATTTTCTAGCCTAAGAGCCATGACTTCTGATCATCTCCAAGGCCCTCACTTATCTTTGTAGCCAGAGGGGGGAAAAATTGTTGCATTAAGTACTGCCTCCGATCACTAGATTATCTAATCTCACCAGTAACAAAATAATCACAACTTTTTCTTTTAAAGAATAATAAATTTTATTTTATTATTTTTACAAAAGCAATATTTGCTCTTTGTGGGGAAAGAAAAAAAAACTCCAAGCAAAACAGAACACATTCTAGAAGTAAAAGCTCCCCACCACACACCAGCCTTTGGAAGTAAACACTATCAGTGTATCAGTGTGCATTTTCCCATTCTGCTAGGGCACGTACAAACTTTGAAGAAAAAACAAAAAAAACACACAAACTCTAACTATGTAAGTTCTTACAAAAGTTGCCCTTTATCCCCCCTTGGCAATATATTGTGGACATTTTTCTATGTCTGTATATATAAGATTACTTCATTCCTTGTAATGGCAGCATGGTGTTCTATTGAACAAGATTACCACAATTTATTTAATGGACATTATGGTTGTTTAGAATTTCTATTACTGAGTTTGAAGGGACTATCAATAATATTCTTCATTTTCCTATTGGATTTCAGAATAATTAAAAGACGAAGACACAGGATTCAGATATAGAAATCAAATGTCACTTCCATTACCGATTTAAGCAGGTTCTAGAGAACATGGCTTAAGTGTGAGAGCCAAATGAGCTTGCTAGTAAGATCCCTACCACCACCATCAGAATGTAACCCCAAAACCACAGGTTACCCCAAAGGTCGGAGGTATGATCAAGAGCTGATAAGAGCACAACTTCATGCAGGCAAATCCAATCAAGGAGAGGGGGAGGAAGGGGCCAAACAGAAAGTTCTCAGCCCTTTGTTCCAAACACACAAATAAAAACAGTTTCTCCTCCCCAGGGTTAAGGTAAGTGAGGAGATGGGGCAAAAGGACAAGAACATTAGTCTGGTGGAGTTCCCCCCACATGCAAACATGAAGCCCGGAGAAAGGATGCCTCTGCCCTCACTTGTCCCAACAAGTGAATTTCCTTGTACAAATAAGCTTGTGCTATTATTTGAGTACCACTGTAGGACAAACTCCTAGATTGCTAGATCAAAAGTCTATTTAAAATCTCAAAAGGTATTTCAAAATTCCCTTCAAAAAAGTGGTATTGGTAGGAGTTAGTTGGACAGTTAGGTAGTCAGGGGCCAGGGTCCAACAAGAAAATAGGGAGTCAGGACAGCTTAGACAAAACAGCTCTAACATCCTGTTTTGCAGCTTAGACAGGACTACGCTAGCATTCTGTTTTGCAGCCTTTGCAGAAATGACTTCTGCAGAATGTCCTAAAGTAAGACAATTAATCACAAAGCATTTGTCCCTATCATGGGCAAGGAGCAGTTAAAGACATCAGCCCCCAGATGTCAGCACAAAAGATCTTCAGCACACTGACATTAGCCTAATAGGTAGACAGATATGTGACCAAAGCCCTGATTGGCATGACTCAGCATACCCTAGTTGCTTAAGATAGTTCCACAAAAGAGCTCATAAAAACCCCTAACTTAGAAACTCCAAGGGCACCCCTCTAGGGTCCCCTCCCTCTCCAGGAGCTTTATACTATCACTCAATAAAACTTTGCTTTGCTGCCCACCACTCTTCATCTGGTCTACCTCTTCATTCTTCGAAGCGGCGCAACCAAGAACCACAGGCGCTAAAGGCAGAGAAGTCCTGCAGTAGTATCAATTTATACTCCCACCAAAAGAGGATAAGAATGCTCCTTCTGCCCCTTCTAGCCAACTACCCACAATATTTTTCATCTTTATCAATCCGTTATACAACAATCTGTTGTCTTAGACTACCAATGAAGTTGAGCACTTTTTCATAAATTTCCTGGGCATTTATATCTCTTCTTCCATGCCTGCCTATTCAGGAACATGAACTTGTTTTTCCAGCAGTGATATCCCATTGGTTTTCACCTTCCATCCTCTCTTGCCAAGTCCTCTAGCAAACAACTGTACAGATTTATGAGACGTCCAGATGGGGTTAGAGGTGGCACCTCCGGGAATGAACTCAGGTTTTCCTGGAAATAAAAGCCAAGCAAACATGTTCTTCGGCTTTTATAAAACCACATCCCAGTGAAATTATTTAACCAGTCTGTACACAACTACAGTATTAAATGCCCAAGTACCATCAGGGGTCAAGAGGTCAAACTTGAAGTCTAGCTCTGCCATTTAATAAACTTGGTTATCTGGGGCAATCCACTAAATCTCTAAATTCCAGTGGCTTCTTCCAGCACATGAGAGTAGAATGAGATGAACAAGATAGGAAGTTTTCAAGATTTCTTTTTAGCAGCAGAACTGTTATGTGAGTTCAAAATATAAAAGAGAAAAAGTGACTCTGTTTGAAGCCAAGATGGAAGACCCTAAGCCTCAGCTAAACGGCATCCAGCTTGTCCCCCCACTGGACCCTGATGTACTCCTCAGAGAATTCTTAGAACCCCATCAGACCCAGTTTGAAAACCACTGGGCTTAGAACTATCAAGTACCTCCCAGCATGACTCCAGATAGTCAGGATTTAAATGAAGGACAATTCTGGGGTGCCTGGGTGGCTCAGTCATTAAGCGTCTGCCTTTGGCTCAGGTCATGATCCCAGGGTCCTGGGATCGAGCCCTGCATCGGGCTCCCTGCTCCACGGGAAGCCTGCTTCTCCCTCTCCCACTCCCCCTGCTCGTGTTCCCTCTCTCGCTGTCTCTCTCTGTCAAATAAATAAATAAAATCTTAAAAAAAAAAATTAAGGACAATTCTGACTCACTCTAGTATATAATCAAGTACTGATGCATTTCCTAAGGGCCGGTTTTATTTTCAGGTGCTTCTAAATTTGAAGATAACTTAGTAAAAGAAAAACTGACACAAATAGCATTACCATCTGTAACAGAATGACTAGGTTAGAATGGACTCTAGGAGCTCTTGAACACTTAAAATACCTAGATTTGGAAATATCTAATATTAGTGTTTTATAAGATTACCTTATGGGGACCATAGGATCAAGCCTTGCCCTAAAGGTAAGGGTGGGGTTTCCCCTTGATGGGACTCATGACTTATATTATTGATTGGCTTAAGAAGACATCAACACAACAGCAGAAAACAGGCCTTAGGAAGAAGCCTTAAGAGGGGTGAGGAAAGAGTGTCCTCAGACTGGCTGCATAATTTGTGGAGCTCAGGCCAAAATGAAAATGTGGAGCCCCTTGTTCAGTAATTACTAAGAACTTCAAGATGGCAATGGCAGAGCATTAAACTATGTGTAAAATGATTATTTTTTTAAGATTTTATTTGATTTTTTTATTTTTTTTAAGATTTTATTTATTTGACAGAGAGAGACACAGCGAGCGAGGGAACACAAGCAGGGGGAGTGGGAGAGGGAGAAGCAGGCTTCCTGCTGAGCAGGGAGCCCGATGTGGGGCTTGATCCCAGGACCCGGATCATGACCTGAGCTGAAGGCAGACGCTTAACGACTGAGCCACCGCGGCGCCCCAAGATTTTATTTATTTGAGAGAGCACGTATGCACGTGCAAGTTGGGTAGGGGGGGCAAGAGCAGAGGGAGAAGGAGGGAATCTCAGCAGACTCCATGCTGAGCGCAGAGCCCAATGCAGGGCTCGCTCTCAGGACCAGGAGATCATGACCTGAGCCGAAATCAAGAGTCGGTCACCCAACCGACTGAACCACCCAGGCATCCCTATGTGTAAGATGATTCTAAGGGCGGAACCTTCTGCAACTGTACAGATGGTTCGTCTGCCAGTAAAGCTGGGCTACCACCACCCCGAGGTCTAATAGTGAGTTTGGCCCAGACTCTGAGGAATAGTGATGCCTGAGGCATGTGTGGTGTGAGCATGAATAAGAGGAAGCTAAGTTGACCCTCAGAAGAGCCTGGGAGCGGGCGCCTGGGTGGCTCAGTCGGTTAAGCGACTGCCTTCAGCTCAGGTCATGATCCTGGAGTCCCGGGATCGAGTCCCGCATCAGGCTCCCTGCTCGGCAGGGAGTCTGCTTCTCCCTCTGACCCTCCTCCCTCTCATGCTCTCTGTCTCTCATTCTCTCTCTCGCAAATAAATAAATAAAATCTTTAAAAAAAAAAAAAAGGAGAGCCTGGGAGCGAGGCAATGAACTGTAGGAAACCTGGCTCCTGACCTGCTAAGGAGTTAAGTAAACTGTTCTCTGCATGTCACTGCCTTTGCATTATCCAGGAGCCTTCAGGGAATCTCCTTAAAACAGTCTCCACTTACACTTTGGACTTTTGGAAAAGAGCTTCACAGAACTCCGATGGAAGAGCCCAGCTTCCTCTGCAGGGGACACATGGGGGGTCACAGAAGGGGACAGCTGTGCCTAGCAGGAGAGGGTGAGCACAGGTAAATAAGCATGAGACGATGTGAGAAGGGCCAGGAGAGCGCCACACCACAGGCCGTGCAAACGCCGATAAGAGAGGGATGGTTTCCTGGGAGGGCATCAGAGAAAATCAACCTGAGGAGAGAGCGTGAGAACGACCCCGCAGGAAAGCACGGGTGTTGGCCAGTGGGCAACAGCACCACAAGCAAAGGAAGTTGTCACAGACCAACACGCTCTGCCACGGCCTTGGCTTTCGGGTACTTCAGAACGACCCACAGAAGTTGTCCTAGGCTTCCTTTGACATAGGATGTGCTTTGTCACGGTCTCGGGGAAATCACTCACTGACCAACTGATGGGGAATTAATGAAACAGTGTGCTTTTAGACTTCTTTGTAAAGATATTTTTCAGAATTTGTGTCAGATAACTGCCGGGCCCCAAGAATGACCCGCTCACAAGGCTACTGATGGCAAATGACTTCATGCTCGGCGGGCCTGAAGCGATTCAGTCGGCGCTATTTTTGCTGAGCTCCCAAAATTTCACAAAAGACTTAAATAAATAAATTAATAAGTGTGTGGTGTGTGTTCAGTGGATAAACGCTGCAGGCAACGAAAGCAGGTGAAGCATTCGCAGCAGAGCGATGCCCATATCTCTAATGTCACCTATATCTTTGCCTTTTGTCCCTGAGTCTGTCTCAGTGGTTTCCGTTTTTACCTATAAGAAGCCAGACATCTGTTTGAGTGGCCCCAAGAAGAATAAACACACACACACACACACAAATGAAGTGAGCAACACAGACCTGCCTAACGCTTCGCTGGGGACAGCCGAGAAGGAGGGCTGAGCCGCTCACCCCAGCACAAACAACTCGGCACTTTCATTTCTCACGGTCTTTCTTCTGCTTTGGCGGCTCTGGGAGTTTCTCTTGCTCCCTTTCCACCCAGGTCCCAGGTTCCTGGTCTTCTCATCTCCCAACACCACCCCCCAACTTTCAATTCCTTACCCTCTTATCACACTGAGCAATTCCAATTGGGTCTCATCGCTTATTCCAAATTAACTTGGCTAGACTCATCAGAGGATCCACATTTCTTAGAAGCTGGACTGATGATCACTTTTGTCCTTGGGGTCTCCTTCCTTATCCCAAATGTCTTATCAGTGTATTTACCCAAACAAGTAAACATTGTGCATTCCCAGGAGGAATTCCGGTGAATGCAGGGATCTCCTTACAGAAGAATAGAAATGGTTCTTTAGGGAGGTTGGAGTGAGGCATACTCCCTTGGGTTTATACAGAAGGGTTCCTCCTCTATTTACAGAGAGTTAGCAGGACTATTGCCAGGCAAAGTTTTGCCCACGACTACAGCTTCAAGAAAATCCAGCCAGGCCTGTAAGAAGTTAGAGTCGCTGCATTTGCAAGATTAGGTTGTGTCTCTGCTTTGAGGTCTCAATAATTGATGGAAGAAGGTGGAATAAGCAAACTGAGCTTTCTGGAGTCTAGGCCCACTTTGTAACGTCTGGGGTGGCGGAGGAGGAGTCTTCTTGGCAGACAAGCACATCTTTTTTTTTTTTTTTAAGATTTTATTTATTTATTTGACAGAGAGAGACACAGCGAGAGAAGGAACACAAGCAGGGGGAGTGGGAGAGGGAGAAGCAGGCTTCCTGCGGAGCAGGGAGCCCGATACGGGGCTCAATCCCAGGACCCTGGGATCATGACCTGAGCCGAATGAAGGCAGATGCCTAACAACTGAGCCACCCAGGCGCCCCAGCAAGCACATCTTTTTTAAAAGCATTTCCTGTTCCTAAAACATTTCCTTCATCAAGTCCCTCCCACCTAGCCATTGCCATTGGCTTCCTATTAGCCTGCAGTCGAAAGACCAGAATTCAGGCCCTCCACCGTTTGACCTAACCTTATCTCTGACCCCTCCCCAAAAGGACCCTCTGCTTCTGCCATCTGACTGAGCATCCTTCTCCAGTGGGTGGATACTTCTCTACTCTCTTGCTTCTCTTCCAAAAATGCTTTCTCACCATCCAAAGTCTCATCCATCTGCTAGGTACATGTATCTTTTCTTATTTGACTTTACTTCACTTTTTTTTTATCCTTATCTGTGTGCAATGAATATGTATTGCTTATGTTACTTTTAAAGTTACTTTAATTTTTTAAAAACATTTAGCTCAATTTTCAAAAAAAGTTTAAATTTTCCTTTCACCATAATTATCCCAATTGGGAGAAACATTAATAATAATAATAATAGCTAGCATTTATTAATACCTACAATGAGCCCACCTCTGTGCTAAGCATTTATTTATAAATACGTCATCTCATTGACTCTCCACAGCTACCCTATGAATAGATGTTCCCAATGTACAGATTAGAAAACTGAGGCTCTACAAGGTAATGTTATATAACTTACATGGGTCTCACTGCGGCATATGTCAGAGCTGGAGTGTGAACCCAGCTGATCCCCCAGTCTCTGCCCTTAACAACCACTTGCCCTGAGCTGGTCCAAAAGCCAAGAGCCACGGACTGCCTTTGTATTGTAAATAATTGCATATTTGTCACTACTCCTACACTGTAACTTCCTTGAAAGCATTTTGGAGTTTTTCCAAGTGTCTAGCACAAAATTCTACACATAATAAATATATTTAATTTTCCAAACAAGAAAATGAAGACCCAGAGAGATTAAGCAACTTGCCAAAGTCCCAGAGCCATTCTGACAGAGTTGGGATTAGAAACCATCATGTCCTGAGTCAGCCCTGGTAACTTTCCACTACACACACTGTCAGTGTTTAATATATATTTACTGAATGGACTTATTTCTGGGGTTCTCTTCATCTGATCTCCTTCTGGCCATATGATGTGGTCATAATTGCAAATTAGTTTGAATATTGATAATTATTGGAAACCTAAATTATGATTTAATAACTCAGTTTTTCAAGTAGGTTAAGTTGGCTAAATAAGAGTCAGTGCCTAATACAATAGAATTCTCTGCCAATGTTCATTTTATTTAATGGAAAATAATTTTAAAGCACTGCAAAAAATAGTGTCTATATCAGTAGTGGTAAAAGGTGCTGCATGACAGATTTGCTTATTTAAACTGAATATCTGATTTTATTAGAAGACACATGCTTCAAGTGAACCATCAAAGAATACCTAAATTGAAAATACTTTATATATATGTATGTATTCTATGACTGATATTGTTGAAAAGCTGTATTTTTTAAGTTATCCACACCCAGAAAAAAAAAAATTCCGAATTGAATAATTCTGTTTGCCTCAGAAACCACGGTCTAACCCCTTTACCACAAGCAGCTGGACGCCCTAACTCTGACCTGTGCCCAACCAAACCTTAGACATAGGTAACCAAGGTTACCAGAATTACATAGAAAGTCCCCTTGAGGGCATATATATGTAAGTGAATAAAGAGAAAACTTTCTGATCTTTAAAAAAAATTACAAAGTAATACATGTTCATTATTTTGAAAATTAGTGAAGTGAAACAAAATCAGCCACAATCCCATTACCAAGCAATAATCATCATAAACATGTTTATGTTTCTCCTTCCAGACTTTCCTCTATGTACATAAATGTATTTTTTTCACACACAAAAAATGGGATTATACTTTAACACAGTTTTATAAACTGCCCTTTTCCTTAACATATGGTTAATATCTTCTTACAACAGTAGGTTTGCATATACATTACTGTTTAATGTCCACACCATATACCATTGTCCATCTGCACCACAATGTGAAGTAGGTATAGACACTTGACTACACAACATAGGAGTAAGATGGCCTATCTGGAGGCTTTGGGTTGAGGTACTGGGGGGAGACATTGTAACAGATGCTCTTGTTGCCCCACTTTTTTAGGGCCCACTTCTCTTCTACAGCTGCCGGGGACAGCTCTTCTATATAATTCTTCAGAGGGTCCCAACTGGGATTGAACTCCAGTTACCCAGAGCTGACTATAGGTTTAGCCCCTTAACAGAATGTATTCTTGTTACTAATCTCTCTCCCACAAGGAGAACAGATGGTACCACAAATTACCACCCCATCAAGTTACCTGTAAATTTATTCAGCATCCACCTTGGATGACAAGGGATCCATCTCTCTGTGGTCTCCATCCCTCTTCTCTTCCCAGTTAGATCCTCTCAAGTTCTCCCACCTCTCTGCTCTGCCCCCAGGGCCCCAGCTCCAACTTAATGAAAACTAAAGCAATGAGCTGAGCTCCTGACTCCTTCCAGGCAAGGAGCATCAGGTCCTGAGGAAGCTTTAGATCTTTTATAATCATTACTAGATATTCTTCAGAATAGAATATCTACAAAGCAAACAGACCCTTCCTTCCCTTGTTAATATTGGCCACATCCAAGAGCACTGCATTTCCCATACATCAATTCCAATCCTTGCCTTACTGATTTCCTGAGTGCTCTCTTAGCTTAGTATTTCTCACTTTTTAAGAATTTAAGAAATGAGGCTGCATATGCAACAATATCCACAAAATTGTGGGGGGTTTTTATGCTGGTTATATTTTTCAACTAATTATTATAACAAACACATCACTACTAAAATAAAAAATGTTTAAGGGGCACCTAGGTGGCTCAGTCAGTTGAGCTTCTGCCTTGGGCTCAGGTCATGATCCCAGGGTCCTAGGATCAAGTCCTGCTTCGGGCTCCCAGCTCTGCAAGGAGTCTGCTTCTTCCTCTCCCTCTGCCCCTCCCTCCATTCATGCTCTCAATCTCTCTCTCTCTCTCTCTCTCTCTCTCTCAAATAAATAAAATCTTAATAAATAAATAAATAAAGTTTATGCATGTACCACATGAAATCATCCCAGTGGTACACATACCACAATTTGGAAAACACTATATTGAGTAAATAAAAACCACAGACTCAACATTTTAAGTAAGTCTCTGCTGTTTACTAAAATCTGTAGGCAAGAAGAAAGAAGAATACCCACACTTCAGTGTTTCAGCTCCCCACTCTTCTCGGTAGCTGCAAACAACACGCTATTACACATCTTTATGCGGAACAAATATGCAGAACTAGCTTAGTGACCTGAATAAGCCATATAAAGGGTCTTTTCCAAGAACTGTTTTTCTTCCCAGTCGAGTGAGAGTCTCTCAGATCCGGGGGACCTGTGGAGAGAGGCTTCTCAGGGCCAAGGGGAATGGGTACTTCCAGCATGAGGGGAAGCAGGGCAGCATTATTCCTTGTCGCAGCATTATTCCAACAAAAGTTCTGTATTCTACCCTTCCTTCATCTTGCCAATGATCTCATCCCTACCCGGAAAAGGGAAGAAGATGGGCCAAGAAAGGAAAAGGAAGGGATAAGAGAATCCTGTCTTGCCCCTTCTGAGCTATGGGCTCTCAATCAGTCCCCATGACTTGTTGCCTTTTGGTGTGCAGAACAGAAAATGCTGCCAACACACAGACGAAACCCAGTGGCAGCCTTGGGGAGAGAGGACCCAACTCCCCTCTGATGACTGACACGGCATAGACAGCAAGTAGGTATCTGGGTAGCAATGGCCTCCTGGGCTGCCCTGCCTGGTTAGTACAACCACCTGCTGCCACCCAGGGCCTCTGCTGACAGTGTCCAGAGGTACCATCTTACCCCCACGTCTAGCAATCATGTTTCTCCTGCACTTCCAAAAGAATTAGCTAGACGGGAAACAAAGTGAATTTTATACCTATCAAATATGTAAAGGCACCTCAAATTCTGTGGGATATTTTTATGATTATGAATGTAGTAGATGCTTCATGAGGAAATTTAATCTTTTTAATATTTTCATTTATTTATTTGAGAGACAGAGAGCACACACAAGCAGGGGGAGCGGCAGGCAGGGGGAGAGGGAGAACCCAGAGCAGGACTCGATCCAGGATCCTGGAATCATGACCTGAGCCGAAGGCAGACACTTAACCGACTGAGCCACCCAGGCACTCCAGAAATTTAATTTTTTAATGTTAGGTTTTTTAAATCTGATAGGTATAAAAGAGCAAGGGAAAAAATCATCCCCAAAGGTAATATCACTTTTTGCTATTTTAGCATTCTCTCCAGTTTTTTTCTGTGCATTTTCACATCCTCAAAGATTGAACTGTATGTTCAATTTTTATCAATATTTTAGTGGAAATATTTAATACTCTTACGGCTAAAGTATGATGTGTTTATTAGAAAGAACATAACAAAAATAAAGAAAAAGAAAAATAACCATTCATGAGCCCACCACCCTCAGACAACAGCATTAATATTTTTATTATTTTAGGTATAGTTTTTTTTTCAATCCTGACTCATTTACTTAACTTTCTACATAAGCATCAAATTTTATGCAAACATCATTTGTTTGTGGGGAGGTCATAATAACTTTTTTTAAGGTAGGCTTATTGAAATATACTTTCTATACAGTAAAATTCACTATTTTTAGGTGCACCGTACCACGGGCTTTGACAAATATATAGACTGCCACCAAAATTGAGATGTTTTCATTAGCATTTTCATCACCCCAAAAAGTTCCCTCATGCCCTTTGTCTGGAAGTAAACGTCATTTTGAATAGCTTATATTCTTATGTCTACAAAAACCTGCGCATAGGTTCTCAGTCAGTAGAGCATGCAACTCTTGATCTGAGGGTTGTAAGTTTGAGTGCCATGTTGGGTGTAGAGATTACTTAAAAAATAAAAATTAAAAAAAAAATCTGTACATAAATATTTATATCAGCTTTATTCATAATTCCCCAACATTGGAAACAACCAAGATATCCTTCAATAGGTAAATGGATAAACAAACTGTGGCACATCTATTCAATGGGATATTATTCAGCAATAAAAAGACATGAGTCATCAGGGCACGAAATAACATGGAGAAAGAAGCATACTAAGTGAAAGAAGTCAGGCTGAAAATCATGATTCTGATATATAGCATTCTGGAAAAGGCAACATTTCGGGGCACCTGGGTGGCTCAGTCGGTTGAGCGTCTCCTTCGGCTCAGGTCAGGATCCCAGGGTCCTGGGATCGAGCCCCACAACAAGCTTCCTCCTCAGTGGGGAGTCTGCTTCTCTCCCACCCTCACCCTCTCCCTCTGCCCCTGCCCATGCTCTCTTTCTCTCTCTCTCAAATAAATAAAATCTTTTTTTTAAATGGAAAAGGCAATATTTAGAGATATTTCTCAGGGCTAGACATCTCTTCATCTGATGACGGTGCTCTGGTACAAGGCCGGAGCCCAGAGCAGGGAGGGACTCAGGAGGTGGTGGCCCAGGGCCCACGGCCCAGGTAGTGGGCAGCAGTATGTGGGCGGTCATGCCCTTCTTGCAGGCCTCAAGGATGATCTTGAAGGGTCAAGCAGGGGCCTAAGCTATGTCTCTAACAAGTTCCAGTGTCAACCAACTAGACCCCAAGACCTGACCTTTACTGCCCGCCTGCTTGTACTCACTAACCTTTGTCTTACATTTTTCCTTAAGCTCTTATTTCTGGTTAACCTCTTAACTCAGACAAATGAAACCCAAAACCACCCCTCAGGTGACGGCGAGTACCCTGACAAGACTTGCAGCCAGCCCAGCCCAGGCACCCAGACTGTTTGACTAAACCCCTGACTCTTGCTTATGCAGATGGACTGGGAAGTGACCCGGGGAATGACTGGCAATTGCCTTTACCTCATCATAATACTAAAATTTCTGCCCAAGGAGGAGCCTCCGCCTCATTTATGTAACCATACAATGTGTGTATGGGCATGTTTCTTTCTTTTTTTTTTTAAATATTTTATTTATTTATTTGACAGAGAGAGACACAGCGAGAGAGGGAACACAAGCAGGGGGAGTGGGAGAGGGAGAAGCAGGCTTCCCGCCGAGCAGGGAGCCCGATGCGGGACTCGATCCCAGGACCCGGGGACCATGACCCGAGCCGAAGGCAGACGCCCAACGACTGAGCCACCCAGGCGCCCTGGGCATGTTTCTTTAAGGCACATGCACAACCTTACACTGGCCTCCACATACGATGACAAGGCTTCCCTCTCTAAATATTCATCCTAACCCTAAACAAAAGGTACCCATTCATCCCCCTACCAGGGAATCACGGCTTTGGAAGCCATTCCTGTGATCTCCTTATTTGCTGCAAATAAAGTCTTCTTTGTACGACAACTCACCCGGTGCAGTTTTTATGACTCACCAAGGAGCAAGCTCACGTTGGTTCCGTTACACCATGACCGGAACTGCTCGGCGACCCCCAGCCACCAGGTCCCCGAGCAGCCCTTCAGAACAGGGACCTTTGGGCGGCACCCTCAGGGAACCCATTCTTCAAATGTCATCACATTACTAAAAGTGATGAGGTTACATGAGCAGCGAGCAGTGTGGCAGACAGACCCCGTCCCAGCACAGAGGTCAAGGCTGAAGCAGTGGAAGCAGGATCGAGTGCTTCTCTACTGACATTCTCTGGCTTGGGGCCCAGCTCCCCC
Source organism: Mirounga leonina (assembly GCF_011800145.1). Lineage (NCBI taxonomy): Eukaryota > Metazoa > Chordata > Mammalia > Carnivora > Phocidae > Mirounga > Mirounga leonina. The sequence continues at coordinate 1,604,209 of NW_023270826.1, read as the reverse complement.
ATCCAGGGACACTGTAATTGAATAAAAAGTGATCATGTGCCCTGGGAACTCCTGCTTCTTGCAACCCTGCTTCTTCCTGGCAGCCTCGAGCTACTTCTGCTCTAAGCAGAAAAAGTCAGGGGTCCTCAGAAAAAGACAAGACCTAGCTTTCGTGACACTAAAGAAGTCATTTTAGGCCTCCAGCTATTTCCCCATGATCTACGCCCTATTCGCCCAAACACACTTCTCGAAGAAGTTTCTGGAAGGTGTCAGAATTACAAAGAAATGCAAAAATCACAGTAGTTAAGGATTCGAAGGGCACAAAGGGAATGCAAAAACTAACAGTCTCCACCAGGCCAGGAAATAGGATAATGCGGACAATAAATCTGTGGTAAAACTCCCAGTGCTATTTCAAAAGTAAGCAAGACCCTGCATTCCTAACCTGAGTTAAGGAACCCGGGATCGGCTCTGAGAGCATGCCTACCACCCCTTCTCCTGGTCCCACGGTTACTGCTGCTTCGTTATAAAGTCTCCACCCCAGGAGGAACACAGGCACATAACATAAGGATATGTGTGTGTGCGTGTGTGTGCGTGTGTGTGTGTAGGCAAGTTTTCTAAGTAGGACTGTGCAATCTCACACCCGCCTGCCTTTACCACTGAGACAAATCGTCCCCTTCTGAATATTCATCCTAAACCCTGAATAAGAAAAGCTGCTCACCCCTGCTTGGGGAGTCACAGCTTTGGAAGTGTGCCCCGTGATCTCTATTTGCTGCAAAGAAAGTCTCCTTGGTGTGACAATGCCACCTGGTGGATCTCTACCTGTAACTCAGCAAGGAGCGAACTCAGCGTTAGTGTGGACAGTATGTCATCTCTGATGAAGGTAAGTCCGGCTCCTCTGTGATCTTGGCCTCCCTGAGCTGCTCCTCTTCCGTCAGTGGCCACTCACACTGGGGCCTCTTTCACCGCCTGGACTGGCCCTGCCTCCCCTGAACCCGAGGGAACATTATGTGTGCGCTCAGAGACTGACCCATGGACTTCAGACTGTGAGAGCCATCACCCTGCAGTCCTGGCCATAGCAGTGCCTTTTCTTCTCGGGCCTTCTGAGAGTTGCCAGCAGTGCTGACCTTCGGAGGCCTCGAGCTCTTGGGAGGCCCCTCATTGGTCTGGTGATTCTTCAGTGCTTCCTTCTTGGCTCTTCGGCTTCTCGGCACTGATGTCAAAGCCAGGGCCACCTCGTCCACTGTGTCTGATTGTCCTCTGGATACTCATCATCTCCAGAATCCTCTGTGAAACCCCCGGAAGTCATGTGGTAGAACTCCTCTTCCTCCTCTGCCCCCAGCCCAGAAAGGTCATATTACCTTCCTTCCCAGACTGCAGTACCACCAGTGTGCCCACACGAAGCTCGGTGGGACAGAGGAACAAGGGCAACGTCCCAAGGTGGGGTCAGAGGACACAGGGCTAAAGTAAAGCAATGGAGGAAGGGAAGGTGAAGGAGGTGAGATCAGAGAGATACCTAGGGCCAAATCACTTAGGCTTAGGTAGGGACTTCAGACTCTAAGAGTGATGGGAAGCCATTGGAGGGTTTTGAGCAGAAGTGAGTTGTTGTGAGAAGTGATTTACATTTTTAACTAGGTCACTCTGGAAAATGTTTAGCCAATAATCTGTAGGAGGACATGATGAGCAGCCTCTAAAATGGTTCCCAGCAATTCCTATCTCCTCGTGTGAGTGCAATGATATTGTGACTTATACGTGATTTAATGAGAAATATACATTCGGTCTTCCCCGTGTTCTGAACAGAACTCCTAATACCCTTGGAATTTCCGAAGTGATGAGAGTGATGTTATTCAGAACAAACCCCTTACAACCACACCTCACTTTATATTAACAAGATGATTAAGAGAAAACCCCTAGGTAACCTAAGGATGAGGGCTGGTTGCCAGGGGAACCAAACTTGATTCTAGGATTGGAACTTCCAGCCCCACCCCAGCTCCAGAAAGAGAGGGTAGAGACCAAATTCAATCACCAATGGCCAATGATTTAACCAACCAAGCCTATGTAAGAAAGCCTCCTCCATAAAAACCCAAAAGGATGAAGTTCAGAGAACTTCTGTGTGCAGGAACTCGCAGAAGCAGCTCTGTCCCTCTTCCATGCACCTCTCTCTTCCACCTACCCGTTCCTGAGTTATATAGCCTCTTATTTTTTTTTAATTTTTAAAGATTTTATTTATTTGTCAGAAAGAGAGAGCATGAGAGAGCACAAGCAGGGGGAGCTGCAGGCAAAGGGAGAAGCAGTTTCCCCAGCAAGCAGGGAGTCTGACAGGGGGCTCGATCCCAGGACCCCGGGATCATGACCTGAGCCGAAGGCAGCCGCTTAACCGACTGAGCCACCCAGGTGTCTTGAGTTAAATCCTTTTATCAGAAACCAATAATCTAATAAAGAAATGCTTTCCTGAATTCTGGGAGCTTCTCTAGCAAATTAATTGAACCAGAGAAAGAAGTGGTGTGAACTTTCGATTTATAGCCAATTGGTCAGAAGCATGGGTGACAACCTGGATTTGTGATTGGCTCCTGAAAGCCCAGTTGTTTTCTCTTGTGAAACTGAGCCCTTAACCTGTGGGATCTGATGCTATCTCCAGGTATGGGCATACCTTGGAGATATTATGGCTTTGGTTTCAAACCACAACAGTAAAGCAGATATCGCAGTAAGAGTGAGTTAAATGGATTTTTTGGTTTCCTGGTGCATATAAAAGTTATGTTTACATTATACTCTAGTCTGCTTATTAAGTGTGCAATAGCATTATGTCCTTAAAATTTTTTTACATTCCTTAATTAAAAAATCCTTTATTGCTAAAATATGCTAACCATCATCTGAGCTTTTAGTGAGTCATAATCACTGATCACAGATCACCATAAAAAATAGAATAATGAAAAGTTTGAAATATTGCAAGAATACCAAAATGTGACACAGAGACACAAAGTGAGCAAGTGCTGTTGGTAAAATGGTGCTAATAGATTTGGCGAACACAGGGTTGCCACAAACCTTCAATTTATAAAAAACGTAAAATTAGACGAAAAAAATAGCAAGCAGTATTTGCAAAGTGCAATAAAGCACAGTAAAACGAGGCATGCCTACAGATAGTGTCAGAACTGACTCACGCTGTAGGACACCCAGCTGGTGTCACAGAATTGCTGGATATGTGGAAAACCCACACATCTGCCGTTCAGAAGGGTTGTGAGTGTAGCAATTTTGTGAGAGTAAAGGAGAGACAGACACACAAGAGGAAGTGAGCTTTTCCTTACGGTGTCCTCCTCTCATCCTCTCCCCCTTGAGCCTGGGCTGGGTCTAGTTACTTGCTTCTGACAGAATATTGCAAAAGTAATGCTAGGCCACTTCCAAGATTAGGTTACAGAAGACCAGGACTTTCTTCTTGTCCAGCCTCTCTCGCCTGCTCTCCACCTCAGAGCCCTCGCCTAGGGGAAGCCAGCTGCCTGATGAAGAGAAGGCCTCTGGAGAGGTCCCTGTGACCAGGACTGATGTCAACAGCCAATAGCCAAGGAGGACCAGAGGCCTTCTAACAGCAAAGCGAGCAAACTCGGAAGTGGATCCACCCCGGTGGAGATTTGAGATGGCGGCAGTTCAGCCAACCCCTTGATGGCAACCTCCTGAGAGACCCAGAAGTCAGAGAGCCCTGCGAAGCCGCACCTGGATTCCTGACCCTCAGAAACCCTCCTGAGATAATAACTGTTGCATCTAGGTTTTGGGGTAACTTGTCATGCAGCAGCAGATAACCAATACAGAAGGCAAGTTGGAAAGCAGGAAGACCGGGTTTTATAGGACATGGAAATGGTCCATCCCTCCTGGGGATAATGGCCATTTGGACTAGCACGGAGCAGGGGCTGAGGTAAGAACTGGTTGCACTGAAAATGACTTTTGCAAAGTACCACTTAGTAATCACTGAACAAGTGCTTATACCATTTCTACTCTTTCATAAGAATTAGGGGTGCCTGGGTGGCTCAGTCGTTAAGCGTCTGCCTTCGGCTCAGGTCATGATCCCAGAGTCCTGGGATCGAGCCCCGCATCGGGCTCCCTGCTCCGCGGGAAGCCTGCTTCTCCCTCTCCCACTCACCCTGCTTGTGTTCCTGCTCTCGCTGTCTCTCTCTGTCAAATAAATAAATAAAATCTTAAAAAAAAAAAAGAGCATATAAAATCTACATAATTAAAAAAAAAAAAAAAGAATTAGCCTAAGCAAGGACTAGAATTTCTGGAAAGACCAAATTGATTGACCCGGTTTAGGAGATGCCATGACGCAGTAAAAGGTTGTACGGCAGAGTCCAAATGACTCAGAAATATCTATATACCTGTGATGGGTTGAATTGCGCCCCACGCCACGCATAAAAAGTTGTGTTGAAGCCTTAATCCCGCATACCTCACACATAACCTGATTTGGAAATAGGGTCCTTATAGATGTAACTGAGAGAATACATTTCTGTGACTTAAAGCCCCTCAGCTTGTGGAACTTTGTTATCATGGCCCTAGGAAACTCAGACAATACCTGCAAGGTATTCTCCACCCACCGCCTTCCTAGGTTGTAAGGCACTGGAGTCAACCATCAAAGCTCATCCTTCAGCACCAACACAGTCGCACGCCCATAGGATGGTTCTGGAATGCTTCGTGGCAATGACGATGATGCTTTACTTTTCTTTTGTTGCTTCCAATACACAAAAGACGAGTCTGTGCTGAACCCATCAGAAATCTTTGCAATTATTGCTAATGGGTGACCAGCCTCTGGTTCATTCCACGATAAACGAGACCACTAAGAAGTTATCAGTAAGGGATTTATGTTTTAGTAGCATGTTTAATTATGATACAAGCATGACTGTCTCTTACACAGGAATTTAGCATGCAAGATTTACAGCTCTTAGCACAATTTTAGCCTTTGTTGTCTCGAAGAGCCTTGTTTCTGATGTTTTATTAGACTATCAACCTCTGTTAGATTGTGTCAGACTGCCCCCTACTGATGTGGTCTCATAATCTCATCCTGGCTGCCGTTGTATTGAGTTGGTTTTCAGAATGTGTTTCTTACCCGGGTCCCTAAAGCTACCCACCCTCATGCCCCAAAGAACACGGAGAACATTGCAGCAGTGGGGCGGTGGGGGGGGGGGACCTCTTATTTTTTTTTCTTTTAATAAACAACCACAAAATATATAGACATGAAGTTTTTTGTTTCAAAACACATCATCTGACCAGCTTAAGCTTGGAAGAGAAATTCAGTTTCCAGAATAAGAACGGATCAGGTTCTTTTCTTTCTTATTTCTTGAGGGTGGCAAACACCTTCAAGGGATAGCCTCTCTTTTCATGATTTGACAAGAGGGAAATTTTTTTTTTTTTAAAGAAAAGCAGATGAAATTTTAACTAATCCAACCAGCCAGAGAAAAGCAACATTACAAAAGGCACCTCAAAGGAAGGGTGGGATTTCTTTTCTGCTTCAAAGGTGCTGCCATGTGAGGCTGTGAGAATGTGCCCCCCTGGTGAGGGGGGGCAGGGGGTCAGAGCTCAGCAAACACCCACATGGCCTCCCCCAGCCTCCTCGCTGCTGCCCTCCTTTGCTGGTCCACCACTGGGCATGTGGATGGGGCCAGCCAGGAGGAAAGGGCAGAGGTCAGGGAAAGGGTGGAGGAATGTACTAGTAAAGAATCGGGAACCTGGAAATGAGTGTTTGGGCTTTATAACACAAATCTGTTCTCAAGGTATTTGGGGGGCCCTCCAAACACCAAAGCTAATCACTGAGAACAAACCCCAACCCGCATCATGTCAGCTGTACCCAGGGGATGCTGCTCTCCTCCAGGCCTTCCCAGAGATGCTTAGCGAATCTGACCCTCGGAGCTATGCTTCCGTGAGGTCACATGCAGCCTCCTTCCGTGGATCCGTGGCATTCTGGCATACATAGCAGTCCTGTAACTAGCTCTCGGAAGCAGTCTGGTTTCCGGTGATGCCTGTCACTGCCTGGGCTTGGGTCACAGTCCTGAGCCACGTGCGCAGACCTTTATTTCCTCTGCAACTGCCTGGTGTCCTGCCCTGCCTGGGCGGGAAGCCTCTAGAAAAGGCAAGGAAAGGAGCATTCTCCCCCCACCCCACCCCGCGCCCTGTTAGGCGCTTCGTGGCCTGTGCTGGAGCCTGCTCCCTCCCAGGGCTTACACAGGAGGGCAGGGATGGGGGGTTGGGGGTGGGAAAGGTCACTGGAGAAGGTCTAGTGTGATTGCAGTATGCCAGACCCAAAACCTAGTCCATAAAAGAGTCCTTTATCTTGCACGGTCCGAGAGAATAACCCAGCTGCTATCTTTGGCTCTTCTCCATTCCTCACTCCCATTCATAAAATCTTTAGAGGAGGCCATGTGAGATCAAGCTGTGCTCCAGTCCAGAATGAAGATGGATTGAGATGCAGGTGGCTAGAAGGGCCCTGAGCAGTCTGTCTGTCCACTCTACCCTAACTCCCCCTTTCTGACTATCCACACCATGAATCAATAAATCATAGGCTGGGTCTCTCTAGAGGTCCAACACCATGTCAGCAGCATGTCAGAAGTACACAAAAGTATACTATACTAACTTGTGGCACCCGTGGATCTGCCTCTCACAACAGTCCAAGAGCCTCATGACCTATAGCAATTTGTCTTTGCCGAGGCCCAAATCTGAATGGCAAATAGCAGGACACCAGTGTTTGGGAGACAATCACTTAGTAATTCAGCCTCGTCAGTCTAGTTAGCTAGCGATCCTAAAAACACAATGTCATTATTATTGTCTTAATTTGCCATATGCCTGGTACTGTACTAATTACTTCCTATATATTATCTCATTTAACCATGATTATAACCACTTTATCCCCAGGTTATAGACAAAAAATACTGAGACTCAAAAGAGGTTAAGAAATATACTCAAAATCATGTAGTCACTGTGACTGAGCAAGGCCACAGAGCTAGTTAGTGTGATTGAGAAGATCAAATGGGTAGTTAGTATGACTTGAGCAGGATCGCAGAGCTAGTCAGTGTGACAGAGAGATCACAGAGCTAGCTGACTGGGGACCGACCCCAGGTGTGCCTTATTCTGCAGCTCAAGCAGTTAACCATGTCACTTCTGCATCCTATGTCATTCTCACTCCAGGCATGTGGCAATGATTAGGAAACCATCAGAATTTTGTCACCATGTGAAAAATGGCTGTAGGTGCTAGAGATAACCTTTAGTAAACAATAAAAAAGACTGTGGTATGAGAATACACAAAGATTACACTCGTCTCCGGATAGAAACATAAATCTGGAAAAGGCCAGGATCCTGAATTAAAACAATTCCACTTTTCTGGATTAGAGAATTTTGAAAAGATCTGGGGTGCTAGGTGTTTTACACACAGAAACAGAGGTCTATATACAGCTATGTATGTATGTGAATATTAATATAGATAAGACATATTTCCTGCTTGGGGCGCCTGGGTGGCTCAGTCGTTAAGCGTCTGCCTTCGGCTCAGGTCATGATTCCAGGTCCTGGGATCAAGCCCCACATCAGGCTCCCTGATCGGCAGGGAGTCTGCTTCTCCCTCTCCCTCTCCCCCTGCTTGTGTTCCCTCTTCTCTGTCTCTCTCTCTCTCTGTCAAATAAATAAATAAAATCTTAAAAAAAAAAAAAAGACATATTTCCTGCTCTCCAGAATAGAACACCATTTGCATATTGTGCGAAAGAACAATTAGAAGCTGAAGTATACAGTGGGGGCCGTGTACTAAAGGTGTTCAGGAACAGAAGTGTATTGAAGCATTCGGAGAATGTACCTGAAGATGAAGAAAAACTTGAGTCAGGCCTTAAGTGATGAACACAATTTAGATGGGTGGAAGGAAAAAGGAGGACTTTCAGGCAGATGAAACAAACTCAGACTCAGAGATAGGCTCACAAATGAGCATAAGCAACACACGGTGTCTCAGCTTGCCGTACAGTTCTATCTCCAAAGACTAGCACATGATAGGCACTCAGAAGCTATTTGGTGATGAAAGAAAGGAAGAAGGGCAAGAAGGGCATGAGAGAGAACTCAAATGAAAAAGACGGAATAGAAAGTAGAAATGTAGAAAGTAGAAACGTCTGACCACAGAAATTTTGTGTGTTGGGTGTGAAGGGAAATAAGCTTGGTACGACTGGGTAGAGCAAGGGTAGGAAGGGCCTTGACCAAACAAAGTCAGGGCCCAGAGGCAGAAGTAGAAGGCAAGATAGAGCCAGATGGAAAACCCATGGTTTCTGGAGCCTTCAGAGGAGCATGTTAAAAGCTATGGGAAATGAATGGCTTCATATTGAATGGGCTAAACTGGGGAGGATGCAGGCTGAAGGGGGGCAGAGCCCTTAGGGAGCCATCATGGCAGTCCAGACACAAGAAGAGATGAGAGTTTGACCTATGGAAATGGCAGAAGGAACAGGAGAAGGGATGAAAAATTGATGAACCTGTTGAAGGGGCAAAATCTATTCAATGTTGGTAACAGTTGGGCCAATGGAGATAAATGGAGAGAAATAGGCCAAAATTTCAAGTGGGGAGCCTGAGAGAGTAGTAGTAACATGCTTATAAAAAGGGAAGTTAACCTGGTTTAAGATGAAGAGAGGGAGATACTAAACTCAGTATGTGATATAGAACTTGAGAAAGCTCAAATATAAATATAAAACTATACATACATCCTGCACAGTAGGGAGTTCAAGAATTTGTTCATGGTTTCATACATGGGTATGTTTGTAAGGTCAACAAATATGGTATAGCCACAAAGCAATTTTTTTAAAGATTTATTTATTTGAGAGTGAGAGAGCATGAGTGGGGGTGCACAGAGGGAGAGAGAGAACCCCAAGCTGATTCCCCACTGAGCATGGAACCTGACTCAGGGCTCAATCTCACAACCCCAAGATCACGACCTGAGCCAAAACCAAGAGGTGGATGCTCAACTCACTGCGCGACCCAGATGCCCCAGCCACTAAGCAATTTTAATTGAACTACAGAATTTTAGAATTACAAGAAACATAAGGTATCTTTATATAACATACATGTATGTGTTTCGAATGCTTACACAGTATACAGCAGTGTTTGTCCACCAGCATCTGTTTGAATAACCTCTAGTGAAAATAGCTCACTTCTCTTTCTAGGTGGCTCCGTTTATTAAACATTTTTCATAATATTGGTATATTTTGGCAAAACAAAGCACACCGTAAGCACAAAGTCAGCAATCTTACAAAAGAGGTGAGGAAGACATTGCTACTTTTCCAATATCCACTTTCCCCTTCTTCCTTAGGAAAAAAAAGGTTTGGTTTTTTTTTGTTTTTTTCTTTTCTTTTTTTTACTGGGACAACTGACTACCCAGAATAAAGACTACTTTCTCCGGACTCCCTTCCAGTGGGTTAGCCAGGGAACCTAGCTCTGCCCAATAGGATGGGAGCAGAACGGATTTGGAGAATTTCAGGTCATGCCCTTAAATGGAAAGACCTTGCCTTACACTTGCTTCTTTTTCCTCTTTCTCACTCACTGGAATGTGACTGGGATGCTGGCAACTGGAAGAGCCATCTTGAATACAATGAGGCTGCGTGTTGAGGACAGCAAAGCAACACGAGAGAAGGAGTCCAAGACCATTGTAATTGTGTAAACACATATGCTCCCCTTCTTAGTCCCAGATCTGCGTGAGAGAGGATTAAACTTCTGTTTTGTTTAAGCTATTTCATTTGGGTTTCCATGAGAAGAGTCAAATTACAGTCTAATACTTTGGCTCTAATCTCTAATCTCACCAACAAGTTGCTTCACTACTCTGAGCTTCAGTTTCTTCATCTACAAAACATAGGAAATTAAATGAGATAATGTGTGTAAATCTATTGGCACAGTGAGTACCCAATAAATTGTAGCTACTACTAAATTGTTACTACTACTGTCCATTGATATGAAGATTTGCAATCTCAAAACTAAATCCAAACAGCTATAATTCCTTAGGAGTAGTGGAAAAAATTACTACATTTTAATATAGTAATTGAGGACTAGTTTATTAGTCTGAACAACTCTGAAACAGAATAAGTATCTTCATTTCATAGCCAAGAGACCCAGAAAGGGATCAAAACTTTGTACAAACTCAGAGCAAAACAGTAAGAACATGGGAAAAGAATTAACTTTATATCCTTCACTCCACTCCCTTGAGGCTCAGTCACTGGAACAAGCAACTGGACAGAGGTGTGTGCAGGTGCACGTGGGTCAAATACTATCCAAGAATCTCCCTGGGTCTTTTCAACCTCACACAACCTATGCTGCCAAACAAAGGTCAGCACCCTGGGAAAGAGCTGCTCCTTATGCAGAGGTTTTTCCATCACTATTCCTCCAGATGTCCTTCTGGCATTTTGCAAGTCTCTCATTAATTGAGGAGCGTGAGTGTTTTCTTTTCCTCCTATGTTAGGGAATATCTAACTACAGAGAACCTAGGTCACCATGAATCATTGTCCTTACATCCTCTGCAAAATTACTCCATCTTCTCAAAAGTTTCACCATTTTTTTTTTCTTCACACAGCTGAAGTCCCATCAGAGGGACAGCGACCTTGAGAATGCTGCTGCGGTCTCTTTTTTCCCAAAGAGTTACTTTTACTTAGGCTAGAAAAAGCAGTAAGAGACACTAAATATCGGAAGATGGATGGAGGCTGGAGGAAGAAAGGAAAGAAACTAACTTGATCCAATGAAAAAAGCTCTTTAAAATTGACCAAATCTCCTGGGGCTCCTGGGTGGCTCAGTTGTTAAGCGTCTGCTTCGGCTCAGGTCATGGTCCCAGAGTCCTGGGATCGAGCCCCACATCGGGCTCCCTGCTTGGCGGGAAGCCTGCTTCTCCCTCTCCCACTCTGCCTGCTTGTGTTCCCTCTTCACTGTGTCTCTCTCTGTCAAATAAATAAAATCTTTAAAAATAAATAAATAAAAATTAAATTAAATTAACCATATCTCCTAATAGAATCAACAAAATTCTCTGTTGGGGTGCCTGGGTGGCTCAGTCGGTTAAGCATCTGCCTTCAGTTTAGGTCATGATCCCAGGGTCCTGGGATGGATCCCTACTCAGTGAGGAGTCTGCCCCTCCCCCTGCTCCTTCTCTCTCTCTCTCTCTCTCTCCCCCTCTCTCTCTTGCTCACTCTCTCTCTCAAATAAATAAATAAAATCTTTTTTAAAAATACTCTGTTATGTGAGGGTGACTGGGTGGCTCAGTTGGTTAAGCGACTGCCTTCAGCTCAGGTCATGATCCTGGAGTCCCGGGATTGAGTTCCTCACTGGGCTCCCTGCTCAACAGGGAGTCTGCTTCTCCCTCTGACCCTCCCCCTCTCATGCTCTCTCTATCTCATTCTCTCTCTCAAATAAATAAATAAAATCTTTTTAAAAAATAAATAATAAAAATTAAAAAATAAAAATTCTCTGTTATGTGAGAATGGCATGAAAAGAAAACAATGGAGTCATTGAAAGAAAACTGAGTTTTGAAAGGAAAATTTTTTTAACAAAATGAAGGCGTTCTCATGGCAAAACATATTCTATTTCCCAAAAGAATAAAGTAAGACATAAAATCCCCCTCACTCTTGACTTCCCAGCTCAACTCCCAAGTAAATGGGCTTCATATTTTCTTATGCACCCTTCTAAAAATAGTCCTGCATCTGCAAGAATACAGGGTGTGTATGGAATAATTATATAGGTCTTTTCTGTATTATTTCTAAAACTATCAATGAAAAAAATTATTTTTAAAATCCTGAGTCTTAAAACAAAACTCCCTGCTAACAAGAAGTAAAAGCTTCACCTACAAAATTCCCAGGCCTTCACAAAAGTCAGCAAAAGTCCAGGTACTCTGTGAAACAGAAATCATCAAATGCTTCAAAATATTTAATTTCCTATTCCAAGAATGTGAAACAGGTGTAATTAAAGTAACACTTTTTTAATTAAGTGACCTCTCTTGACCAACCATCTGTGAATAATTCAGATTTCCCCCTTATTATTACTGTAAAATTAAAACGAGGTCATATAAACAGGAAGATCCTCTTTAACTATCTTTAAGCACCAGCAATATATATTTTCCACCAGTTAAAATCCTTAATGATACAAAAAATCTGTCAAGCATAACTCCCCCAATTCATTTGCCTGAAACCATCAATATTTTATCATGCACTTGCAGTTGGCTTTAATTTAACAGTCCAGGTTACTAATCAAACAAAACACCCAAGTCATTAAAAGTTAGTGTGCCATTTAGAAAGTGCATTTCACGTTTATTAAAATATCTTTCATGCAGCCATTAGAAACCTAAAGTTTTAATTACAATCAGATATTTAGTTCTACTCCCGTTATGCATTTGGCACTCTCTTGCAACTGACCTGATTAATCATCCAGACCAAGTTCATCTATTACCTCCTGAAATTATTTACTTCTCAATTTCTTCAGAACTGATCTTTCTGCCCCAGCCCCCACAAATAAGTAAAACGCACGTTAAAAGTGTACAAAATAACTACCCAAAAGATAACTCATTTAAAAGATTTCATTTCAAATGTAATTTATCCTTCATAAAAGACCAAAGAAGCATCATTCAGAAAGACAAACTGAAATTGAAATTGAAATTGAAAATTAGCTCTTGGTGTCTTTACTGTCAATTTTCATTATTTATTTTTCTTTCTAATGATGGGGAAAGTTCAACAGGCATTTTCTTACAATTTTCTAACTGTGTGATTCGACTCAGTGTTTCTTTCCTTTAGCTTTCCAACCTTCCCTACTCCCATTCCTGCCCTGGCTTGCGCCAAAGGTCCGTGAACGAGATTACTGATATGGCAAACCTCAGATTTTATGGTGAATCTAGCTCTTCAAAATTCCAGCGTGTAGACTTTCCATCAGTCATAATCACTGTGCACTAAGACACTATAGACGAGATGCAGAGTTCATGGCCAGTAGAGGATCACTTGATCTCACTTCTAAGAGCCAAGCCAGTGAAAACCATGGGACCCACTACTGAGATCAAAGCCTGCAATTACCCAAGTGTGAACGGAACTGAGAGTCCATGCAATAAAAAATTGGCTATTCTTTAATGATTAAAAAACATCCTGTATCCATGGTGCGCCTGGGTGGTGCAGTCAGTTAAGCAGCAGACTCCTGGCTTCAGCTCAGGTCATGATCTCAGGGTCGTGAGATTGAGCCCCACACCTCAGGCTCTGCACTCAGCAAGGAGTCAGCTTAGGACTCTCTCTCCCTCTCCCTCTGCCCCTCCTCTCACTTGTTCATTCTCTCTCTCTCTTTAAAATAGATAAATAAGATCTTTAAAAACAAATAAATAAAAATAAAAATTTAGAAATTTAGAAATTTAAATTTTAAAAAAAGACATGGAAGCAACCCAAATCAATAGATGGATACAGTCCATTGATAGACGGGTAGAGATGCAATACACACACACACACACACACACAAAGGAATGTTACTCGGCCATAAAAAAAAAGAGTGAAATCTTGTCATTTGCAACAACATAGATGGGCCTAGAGTGTTTTATGCTAAGTGAAATAAGTCAGAGAAAGACGAAAGCCATATTATTTCACTTACATGTGGAATCTAAAACCAAAACAAATGAATAAGCATAAAAAAAAAAATAGAAACAGACTCAAATACAGAGAACAAACTGGTGGTTGTCAGGGGGATGGGGAATGGACAAAATAAGTGAAACAGATTAACAGGTACAAACTTCCAATTATAAGATAAATGAGTCATGGAGATGAAAAGTACAGCATAAGGAATATAGCCAATAATACTGCAGTAACACTGTGTGGTGACACTTACGATGAGCACTGAGTAAGTACAAACTTGTTGAATCACTATGTGGTACACCTGAAACTAATAGAACATTGTATGTCAACTATACTTCAATAATAAAAATTCTTAAAAAAAATTTTAAGTCCTACCCTTCTCACCCAATTGCAAAATAAAAAATCCCTGGTACATTGCTGGGTACAAAGAGGTGAGGAAAAGGTAGTAAAGGGAGAGGAGTAGGGGACCCTATTCCAACCAGTCCCCAGAATTGAGCTGGATATCTACCAGACCACTCTGAACACCCACGAAATCAGCCTGAGATGAAGAAGATAGATCTGGATCTGTACAAACAGAATATCGCAGGCAGTTGGTTTCAAGGTACAAAGTGGGGAGTGGTGATTCCGCGGCAGATATCGGAGGATAAACGGCAGCGGGAGGGAACCTGGCCATGGGGATCCTGCACCGCCGGTGAGCGACAGCCTCCCGCGCTGGGGATCGGGGCACAGACTCACAGACTGGTAGCGGCGGGGAAAGGACTTTAGGGCACCCCCCCCAGACGGAAACCTGGAGCAGCGGGGTCGCACTGGGGGCGGCTGGCGATTTTAGAAGCACAAAGGGCAGAGACGTGCCCCAACCTGGAGGCAGGACTGGGAGTGCTGCTGAGGGGCGCACAACCCAGGACACTGCAGTTTATACCAGCACAGACACAAACGGAGACAGTGTGGCCTGGAGAGCTCACTGAAGAACAGACTGTGATCTCTCTGCTCTGAGGCAGAGGGTTGGAAATGGTGTCTTCTGCTCTGACTCTCGGAAGAGACGCGGAAAGCTGCCAGGGAAAGCCGCCAGAGAACAAAAGCCCCAAAAACTGGTTCCCACTGAGCCCATCCCCTGCCACAGGGGGCAGGGCAACTCTGCCCAAACAGGGTTGCCTGAGTAACAGCGGGGCAGGCCCCTCCCCCAGAAGGCAGGCTGGGAGAACAAGAGGCCAGCAACCCTAAGGTCCCTAGAAAACAAGTGCATCTTGCTTGGGTTCTGGTCAATAATTTGGACTCTATACATTCCCTCAACAACCCCTCAACAGAATGACTAGGAGGCAGAACCCCCAAAATAGGAAAGACTCAGAGACTATGACTTATGCCACAGATTTACAAATGGATTCAGATATAACCAAGATATCGGAGATGGAATTCAGGGTAGCAATTGTGAAGACAATAGCTAGAATGGAGAAATCAATTAATGGCAACATAGAGTCTCTAAGGGCAGAAATGAAAGCTGAATTGGCAGAACTTAAAAATGCTATCAGTGAGATCCAATCTAATCTAGATAATCTAACAGCTAGGTTAAGTGAGGCAGAAGAACAAATTAGTGACCTGGAAGACCATTTAATAGATTAAAAAGGGAAAAAAGGAGGCCAGGGAAAAACAACTCAGAATCCATGAAAATAGAATCAGAGAAATAAGTGACACCATGAAGCGTTGTCAGAATTATTGGAATCCCAGAGTGGGTGGAGAGAGAGAGAGGACTAGAAGATATATTTGAGCAAATCATAGCTCAGAACTTCCCTAATCTGGGGAATGAAACAAACATTCATGTCTAGAGGCAGAGAGGACCCCTCCTAAGGTCAAGGAAAACAGGTCAACACCCCGGCATGTGATAGTAAAACTCACAAATCTTAGAACCAAGGAAACCATCTTAAGGGCAGTTAGGGGGAAGAGATTCCTTATGTACCGAAGGAGGAACATCAGAATAACGTCAGACCTCTCCACAGAGACCTGGCAATCCAGAAAGGCCTGGCAAGACATATTCAGGGTACTAAGTGAGAAGAACATGCAGCCAAGAATACTTTATCTGGCGAGGCTGTCATTTAGAATGAATGGAGAGATGCAGAGCTTCCAAGACCGGCAGAAACTGAAAGAATATGTGACCACTAAGCCGGCCCTGCAAGAAATATTAAGGGGTGTTCTATAAAAGAAAAAAGACCCCCAAGAGTGATATACAACACAAATTTACAGGGACAACCTATACAAACAAGGTCTTCACAGGCAACATGATGACAATTAATTCATATCTTTCAATAATCACTCTCAACATGAACGGCCTAAATGCTCCCATAAAATGGCACAGGGTTGCAGATTGGATAAAAAGATAGGACCCATCCATATGCTGTCTACAAGAGACTCATTTTGAACCTAAAGATACATCCAGACTGAAAGTGAAGGGATGGAGATTCATCTTCCATGCCAATGGACCTCAAAAGAAAGCTGGGGTAGCAATTCTTATATCAGACAAATTAGATTTTAAACTAAAGACTGTAGTTAGAGACACAGAAGGACACTGTATCATTCTTAAAGGGTCTATCCAACAAGAAGGTCTAACAATTGTAAATATCTATGCCCCCAACATGGATTTATCCCCGGGATGCAAGCGTGGTTCAACATTCACAAATCAATCAATGTGATAGAACACATTAATAAGAGGAGAGAGAAGAACCATATGGTCCTCTCAATTGATGCAGAAAAAGCATTTGACAAAAGACAGCATCCTTTCCTGAGTAAAACTCTTCAGAGTATAGGGATAGAGGGAACATTCCTCAAGTTCATAAAATCCATCTATGAAAAACCCACAGTGAATATCATCCTCAATGGGGAAAAGCTGAGAGCCTTTCCCTTAAGATCAGGAACACGTCAAGGGTGCCCACTCTCACCACTATTGTTCAACATAGTACTAGAAGTCCTAGACACAGCAATCAGACAACAAAAAATACAATAAAATGTATTCAAATTGGCAAAGAAGAAATCAAACTCTCTCTTTTCACAGATGACATAATACTTTATGTGGAAAACCCAAAACACTCCACCCCCAAAATACTAGAACTCATACAGCAGTTCAGTAATGTGGCCGGATACAAAGTCAATGCACAGAAATCAGTTGCTTTCTTATACACTAACAATGCAACTGTAGAAAGAGAAATTAGAGAAACGAGTCCATTTACAATAGCACCAAAAACCATAAAATACCTCAGAATAAACCTAACCAAAGAGGTAAAGGATCTATATTCTAGGAACTACAGAACACTCATGAAAGAAATAGAAGAAGATACAAAAAGATGGGAAAACATTCCATGCTCATGGATTGGAAGAATAAACATTGTTAAAATGTCTATGCTACCCAGAGCAATCTATACCTTCAATGCCATCCTGATCAAAATTCCAATGACATTTTTCAAAGTGCTGGAACAAGCAATCCTAAAATTTGTATGGAATCAGAAAAGACCCCAATTCACAAGGAAATGTTGAAAAAGAAAAACAAAGCTGGGGGCATCACGTTGCCCAATTTCAAGCTATATTACAAAGCAGTGATCACTAAGACAGCATGGTCCTGGCACAAAAACAGACATACAGACCAATGGAACAGAATAGAGAGCCCAGATATGGACCCTCAACTCTATGGTCAAATAATCTTCGACAAAGCAGGAAAAAATATGCAATGGAAAAAAGACAGTCTCTCCAATATATGGTGCTGGGAAAATTGGACAGCCACATGCAGAAGAATGAAACTCGACCATTCTCTAACACCATACACAAAGATAAACTCAAAATGGATGAAAGACCTCAATGTGAGACAGGAATCCATCAAAATCCTAGAGCAGGGCGCCTGGGTGGCTCAGTTGGTTAAGCGACTGCCTTCGGCTCAGGTCATGATCCTGGAGTCCTGGGATCGAGTCCTACATCGGGCTCCCTGCTCAGCGGGGGTCTGCTTCTCCCTCTGACCCTCTTCCCTCTCGTGCTCTCTGTCTCTCATTCTCTCTCTCTCAAATAAATAAATAAAATCTTTAAAAAAAAAATCCTAGAGGAGAACATAAGCAATAACCTCTTTGACATCAGCCACAGCAACTTCTTTCAAGATATATCTCCAGGGCGCCTGGGTGGCTCAGTTCGCTGGGCGACTGCCTTCGGCTCAGGTCATGATCCTGGAGTCCCTGGATCGAGTCCCGCATCGGGCTCCCTGTTCAGCAGGGAGTCTGCTTCTCCCTCTGACCCTCCCCCCTCTCATGTGCTCTCTCTTTCATGCTCTCTCTCTCAAATAAATAAATAAAATCTTAAAAAAAAAAAAAGATGTATCTCCAAAAGCTAGTGAAACAAACGCAAAAATGAACTTTGGGACTTCATCAAGATAAAAAGCTTCTGCACAGCAAAGGAAACAGTCAACAAAACAAAGAGGCAACCCACAGAATGGGAGAAGATATTTGCAAATGACACTACAGATAAAGGGCTGGTATCCAAGATCTATAAAGAACTTCTCAAACTCAACCAAAAAACAAATAATCCAGTCCAAAAATGGGCAGAAGACATGAACAGACACTTCTCTGAAGAAGACATACAAATGGCTAACAGACACGTGAAAAAATAGTCATCATCATTAGCCATCAGGGAAATTCAAATCAAAACCACAACATTGAGATACCACCTTACACCAGTTAGAATGGCAAAAATGGACAGGGAAAAAAAAAACAAATGTTGGAGAGGTTGTGGAGAAAGGGGAACCCTCTTACGCTGTTGGTGGGAATGCAAGTTGGTACAGCCACTTTGGAAAACAGTGTGGAGGTGCCTCAAAAAATTAAAAATAGGGAGCCTGGGTGGCTCAGCCGTTAAGCGGCTGCCTTCGGCTCAGGTCATGATCCCAGAGTCCTGGGATCAAGTCTCACATCAGGCTCCCTGCTCAGCGGAAGCCTGCTTCTCCCTCTCTCACTCCCCCTGCTTGTGTTCCTGCTCTCGCTGTGTCTCTCTCTGTCAAATAAATAAATAAAATCTTAAAAAAAAATTAAAAATAGAGCTACCCTATGACCCAGCAATTGCACTCCTGGGTATTTACCCCAAAGACACAGATGTAGTGAAAAGAAGGGCCATATGCACCCCAATGTTCATAGCAGCAATGTCCACAATAGCCAAACTGTGGAAAGAGCCAAGATGCCCTTCACCAGATGAATGGATAAAGAAGATGTGGTCCATATATACAATGAAATATTACTCAGCCATCAGAAAGGATGAATACCCAACTTTTACATCAACATGGATGGGACTGGAGGAGATTACGCTAAGTGAAATGAGTCAAGCAGAGAAAGTCAATTATCATATGGTTTCACTTATTTGTGGAACATAAGGAATAGCATGGAGGACATTAGGAGAAGGAAGGGAAAAATGAAGGGGGGGAAACCGGAGGGAAAAATGAACCATGAGAGACTATGGACTCTGGGAAACAAACTGAGGGTTTCAGAGGGAAAGGGGGTAGGGGGATGGGCTAGACCAGTAATGGGTGTTAAGGAGGGCATGTACTGCATGGAGCACTGGGTGTTATACAAAAATAATGAATCGTGGATCACCACATCAAAAACTAATGATGTATTGTATGGTGACTAACATAAATAATAAAATTAAATTTAAAAAAACAAAAATAGAAATACCATATTAAAAAAAAGTAGTAAAGGTGTTGTCGACGCTGTTCTAACAGCATCTAAACCCCAGGTGGGCCAGGCAAAACTACCTTTACTGAAAATTCACAAAAGAACTGAAAAAAAAAGTTTCTACCATCCTCAAGAAGCCTCAGTTCTAAGGAGACAACATGGAGAATATATGAAAAGAAGAGCATCTTCAAGGTCAGACCTCTGGTCTTCATGGTCTTCTTTAAAGGATTCATCTCTAGATGAATTTCACAAAAGATAGGATATTTTTTCCCCCTCAGATTCACACAGGTTGCTCCAGAGTTCCTGTACTGAGAATTCCAAATTATTCAAAGATTAACGGGCACTTGGACCTGCCAAAGGCCCTGTGAGGAAAGACAAAGGACTCTGAATTCAAGATCCCACCCCTTCAGATGCTGACACTCTAATTGGGAAGACAGGCCACAGTGACATGAAATAACTATTCATCATCACCTATGAAGCAATGTATCCACTAAAGTACATTAATATAGTCCAAACAGAGCACACAGAGCGCTGACAGGGCTGCCATGGAGGACCAGTCAAGCCAGGTAGGGTGACTTGCAAGCAGCTTCCAAGAGAATGTGTAGTCTGAGCTCAATCTTCAAGGACCTGTTCTATCAAACAGCTATAATATGACAGCAACTAGCTCAAAGTATGCACAGATTAGGCATTCAATAAATCTGTTGAAAGATGAATACTGGACACGGTACTTGGTATAAAGGGTATGGTTTCAGAGGAAGAATGAGAATTAGAGTAACACTGATAAGAGCTAGCATGTATTAAGTACTTACTATGTTCTAGGCACTGTTTTATTTAGTGCTTTATAATCTCATTTCATCCTCACAACTCTGTTCCAGTTATCTTTGCCAAATGACAAGCCACTCAATACTTAACATCTCTCAATAACAACCATTTTATTGTATCTCATGATGTCATGGGTCAGGAATTCGACCAGGGCTCAGCCAGGCGTTTCTTCTTCTCCATATGGCATGGACTAAAGTTAATCAGCAGTATGCAGATACGAGATGAGATCATCTGGGAGGTCTAAGATGGGATCACTCCCATGTCTGGTACCATAGCAGGGAGGGCTGTAAGGCTTGGTGCAGCTGGGACGGTGACAGGAATGCCTATACATAGCCTCTCCAACATGATGGTTTCAGGGTATTTGGATTTCTTACATGGGGGCTTGGGGCTCTAAAAAGACTGATCCACAACGTGGTAGCTGCTAGCCTTTTAAGACCTGAGTCTGGAAATTGACAAGATATCTGTTCAGCCATATTTTATTTGTTAAGCAGTCACAGAATCCACAGATTCATAGAGCAGGGACATAGATTTTTACCTCCTAATGGGAGGAGTATCAAAGAATTTGTTACCATATTTAATCCACCACAAATTGCCCTCTGGTCACAAATTATTTACATTCTTCCCACGGGCAAAATACACTCACTCCTCTCCAAAGTCCCCTAAAGACTCTGTCAGCTCAAAGTCCAGGATCTCATCATCTAAGTCAGGTCCAGGTGTGGAGGAGACCCCTCAGGTACAGTTCCTCTCAATCTGAGATCTGTAAAGAGACAAATTATCTGCCACACACACACACACACACACACACACACACATACACTACAATAGTGAGAAAGTCATAGGATAACAGCAAGGGACACTCCCATTCAAAAAGGGAAAGAACAGGAGGCACATAGCATTCACCAGGCTGTGATAATTCTGAATCACACTTGGTCAATTGCCATCAGATCCTGGATTAGGGTCCACTCATGTTCCCTGGGATTTATACCCCATATCTCTTGATCCCATCCTCTGAACAACCTTTTTTTTTTTTTTCGTAAGAACTGGCTTGTGGTTGCTGCTTAAGCTTCCTGAAACTGCTTCTTGCCCATTGAAATTTGAGAGCCCCAAGGGCTTTCGTTATTTTGAGTTATTTTATCCCTTTCAGTCAAAGTTGATGGTCCTTCTAACAACTCAATTCTCTTAAAAACTCTGTTGGATTTCTATGAATCTTATTGGGGTTCACTCCATTAAATGAAAGCCATACCCACAGATCTCTTTGAAACAGGTCCTCCTCTGCCTTGGGCTGAGTCAGAGTGTTCTGGGATGCTTAGAAGCCTTTTTGTCTAGTTCTAGACATGTTAAATCTTTCTGGAATATTAACAAAGGGTCTTATAGCCTTAACTTTGACATGACCTTACCACGAGGTCAGTTTTCATTTCAAAAGCCTTTCACCATTGAAGAGGCTGAGAACGTTTCATTTTCAGGCCCATTAAGTCCTGGGTTGTTTGTATTTCCTTTAAAAATTATCTGAACACAAAATTTCATCTTTTTTTTTTTTTTTAATCTCTCTACCCACACCTTATCCTAAGTGGCCCAAAGAACCTAATGGGCACCTTCAACATTCCGCCAGAAATCTCTCTGGCCAAATCCACCAGTTTGTTAGGATTATGTTCTATTTTCCCCATTACTACAGACTACAGTGTTGTCAAACTCCTCCAAAATACAAGAGTCATGTTTTTTCCAACCCACAAAACCAATTTTCTCCCTGTCCTTCCAGACTTCCCCAGCAGTGGTGTTCTCCCTGTCCTTCCAGCTTTCTCCAATGGGCCCCTTAAGGCCTTCCTGCTTCTGTCTACTGCTGCCCTGTCTCAAAGCCACGTGTTTTAGGATTTTACTAGAGCAACACCCCACTTCCAGATATCAAATTCTGTTGCAGTCTTCCATTGCTGCATACTGAATAGTTTAATTGTTTATCTCATGATTATATATCATAATCATTATATCTCATGATTCTGTGGGTCAAGAATTCTATCAAGGCTCAGTTGGACAATTCCTTTGCCCCACAGGGCATCAACTGCAGGTAGTGAGTCACTTGGTGGTATCAGCTCATGGATAAGCTGGTTGAAGGGTCCAAGATGGTTTCACTCACACGTCTGTCACATCAGTGGGGATGGCTAAAAGGTTGGGCTCAGCTAAGATTATCCCATCCTGAGACTCCAGCATGGCAGTCTCGGGGTATTTGGACTTCTTACATGGTAGCCCAGGATACCTAAAGAAAGTTTCCCTAGAAAGGGGAAGTAGAAGCTGCCATGTTCTTATGCCAAAAATAGGCACATTGTCACTTCCGCCACATTCTATTGACCAAGCAGTCATAGAGCACAGATTGAAGGAACAGAAACATATACTCTACCTCTTAATGGGAGGAGTGTCCAAAACGTTTGCCTCCATTTTTAATCTGTGACAAATTCTATGAACTAGGTACTCCTTTTCTTATTTTACAAAATGAAGAAACCAAATTTAGAAAGATTAAGTAATTTGCCCAAAGTCATACATTAGGGTAGAGCCAGAATTATAACCTAATCATCTATCTGCGTGGGAAAGTAAGTAAATTAGCTTCTACTCCCAAAAAGTGGGGCCTAAAACAGCATCATCTTCTAGAGAAATCAGGTATGTGCCTCCGTGGCCCTGTTTTCCATCAGCTCAGGATACAAGCTTCCTCCTTTCCTTTCATTCCTGCTCTCAGGTGGATTTTTGCAAGTTGTACTTCATGAATGTTTATAAAAGAACAAATGATCACATACTACAAAGGTCTTATAAAGGCAATGTCCTAGTCCATTTATGAAAGTGCATCTGACAAATTCAGCCTGACAGTATGAGCTCTCTGAGGTAGAAGAAATAATGAGGGAAACTACTCTTCTGAACCAATACGGGAGGATTGTTTGGCAAGGGGGAAGTGTCAGAACCTTAGGGAACAAAGGAACTTTGTCATCCTGGCGTGATGACTATTAGGGAAGGGAGGGCTGAGTAGTGAGAAGCAAGCCCTCTCGCTGTATAGCAGGAAGAAAACACAGTGATGGGGCCACAGTCTGTGGTTCTGTAGGGAAGATTACACAAAGGATGGAGCTTTCAAAACCAAAACTCTAACCTAACTTCTAGAAATTATTCCTGAGGAGAAGAAAAGAGAGCAAGAACTGATGTTGCTACACAGAAAGTGTCCTCGCAAGCTCAAATTTAGGACATGCAAACCACAAATGGGATCAAGGGACCCATGACCAAGATTAAATGCAAAAGTCAGCACAAATCAATGGGAATCATGTCAGGACGGCGAAAGCCCAGAATACACAAGTGATGCTAAGGACAATGAGGAAAAATCATTTTTGTGATTTCCCTTGGAGGAGAAAAAGGAGGATGTAAGCCTGTTGTTAACGGATCATAAAGAAAGCAAAATTACTACTCCTGAAACCAATATTGCACTGTATGTTAACTAAACTTTAAATAAAAATTTTTTTTAAAAAGCAAAATTACTTAACTTCTATTTTGCTTCTTTTTTTTCTCTCTCTCTAAAGAGAATGGGAGGGCGCCTGGGTGGTTCAGTTGGTTAAGCGACTGCCTTCGGCTCAGGTCATGATCCTGGAGTCCCGGGATCGAGTCCCGCATCGGGCTCCCTGATCCGCGGGGAGTCTGCTTCTCCCTCTGACCCTCCTCCCTCTCATGCTCTCTGTCTCTCATTCTCTCTCTCGCAAAAAAAAAAAAAAAAAAAAATCTAAAGAGAATGGGAATTTCACTGCAAAGAGTAACATGAATATTTAAGAAACTGAAGCCCAGGTTGGGGAGATGATGGTAAGCATGAGCCCATTTCTATCACAATTGAGTTCATCTCTTCCTAAGAATCCAGTATAATAGATGAGATGGAGAATGCAAGATTCTCCCCTGTACAATTTAGGATGCAAAAAACATGTGCCAGACAGCTCTCATAGAGCAAGACTCGTATCTCTACACATAGGTAATGGCAGGAAGTCAGAGATCCAAATGTGGCGGAGGACACAGGGGAGTGCAGAGTGACTGCTAAGTGGTATGGAGTTTCTTTAGGGGTAATGAAAATGTTCTGGAGGGGTGTCTGGGTGATGCAGTGGGTTGAGCAGCTGACTCTTGGTTTCAGCTCAGGTTTTGATCTCACGGTTTGTGAGATCGAGCCCCATGTCAGGCTCCACGCTCAGCAAGAAGTCTGCTTGAGTTTCTCTCTCCCTCTCCCCCCGCCTCCAGCTTCTTGCACCCCGCCAACCTGCTGCTCACATTCTAAATAAATAAATACACACATAAACAAATAAATAAATTCTTTTCTTAAAAAAAAAAAAGAAAATGTTCTGGAATTAGATGGTGGTGATGGTTTTACAACCTTATGAATATACTAAAAACCACTGAATTATATATTTTTTAAAATTAATTTTATGCTGTGTGCATTATATCTCAATTTTCTTAAAACATGCATTATCACATTCTACCCATGTCCTCAGTATGGATTTTCTTTTCTATGCCCACCTATCTGAAAACTCAGTGACCAGGGCACGTGTCCGCTGGTCAAAGGAAAAAAACAAATTCCATTTTGAAAGTTCTTCTCTGTGACTGATGACAGAACATAGAAACAAAACAGTTTGCATATTACTCTTATGGGGAAAAAAAATGAAGAGATAGAACCAAACCTGGCACACTAAAAAATAAATTAATAAATGCAAATACTGGTGTATGTTATTTTAAAAAGGAAAAAAAAAATGAGGGGCGCCTGGGTGGCTCAGTCGTTAAGCGTCTGCCTTTGGCTCAGGTCATGATCCCAGGGTCCTGGGATCGAGCCCTGCATCGGGCTCCCTGCTCCTCAGGAAGCCTGCTTGTGTTCCCTCTCTTGCTGTGTCTTTCTCTGTCAAATAAATAAACAAAATCTTTAAAAAAAGAGAGAGAAAAAGATGGAATCACAATTGTACCAATATTACAATAAATTGGCCCATCATAAGAAAGCTAGATGGGACAATAAATCAGTGAAAGTAGTGAGTCCAATTTCTCAAAATTCTCAAAACTAACTGCATGTACAACTGATAAAAGAGATATGACAAAGAGCTAGAATGGAAAAGTCGTAGTGACTTCAGTGGCCACAAGCTTTATAAGCAGCTGCAGAGAGATGGACTGCTGTGGTATGAATGCAGGTGAGCTAGGAGATCTAGTGTCCAGGGGGATGACAGGGGAGGTCCCACTCTAGTCTGGGTGGATCAGAATATCTACAGTACTGGGACACCTGGCTGGTTCAGACTCTCGATCTCGGGGCCCTGAGTTTGAGCCCCATGCTGGGTGTACAGGTTCCTTAAAAGTAAAAACTTTACAAAAAAAAAAAAAAAAAGAATATCTAGAATACTGCATGCCATTCTGAGTGTCCCAGCCTAAAAGGACTACAGGCAAACTGACTGGAACCCAACAGAACACTGAAGGTCTGACACCATGACATAATTGGAACAATAAAAGGGCAGATACTATTTAGCTTAGAAAAAGCAAAACAGAACTCTGAAAATTGTCTTTAAAAAAAATTATCAGGGGCGCCTGGGTGGCTCAGTCATTAAGCATCTGCCTTCGGCTCAGGTCATGATCCTGGGGTCCTGGGATCGAGCCCCACATCGGGCTCCTTGCTCTGCAGGAAGCCTGCTTCTCCCTCTCCCACTCCCCCTGCTTTTGTTCCCTCTCTCACTGTGTCTCTCTCTGTCAAATAAATAAATAAAATCTTTAAAAAAATTATCAGAAGGATTCCATTTATTTTTGGACTCCAAAGACAAGAAAGGGATCTTCATGAGTCTTATTAGCAAGACCTCAAAAAGGAAGAACCTAAGGTTGCCAAACATTTGAGAACTGAGTCAAGGAAACTCAGGCAAAATAGGTACATGAGCCAGAAGTCACAATTAACTGATGTCACAAATAAATGTGAGGAAGCAAGGGGGCCTTCACTTTAAAGTGGAAACAGAACCTGCCTGTCACGGAGAAAGAAAAAGGGAAAGACAGTTAAAAGAGACATATGCTTGGTGAATTCCTGAGGTGTGTCCCGGGGATCTGTATTATTAAAATGTCCCCAAGCAATTCTTACTTAGGCAGCCAGACCAAGATCAGCTTACCACCTGGCATCAGAAACCACTCTTCTAGAGAATTCTTTGATCATGCCATACATGTCCTTAAAAACCCTCAATCATTCCCTGTGCCAAAATAGAATTCAAAGTTTTTAACTTGGTTTCAGAACTACCTAGTTCATACCTAGTATGACCCAGTTCTGCTTTTATC
Organism: Mirounga leonina; assembly: GCF_011800145.1. NCBI lineage: Eukaryota > Metazoa > Chordata > Mammalia > Carnivora > Phocidae > Mirounga > Mirounga leonina. Next base: position 1,577,877 of record NW_023270826.1, on the reverse strand, counting down.
TCCTATTCTTTCCCATCATCAGTCTTATCCTTTGGCCAAAGTTATGTATCTATTACTCACCAAGCATACATCTCTATTTACTCCCTGCATGCACCTGTTCATCCCATCCCTCCCATCTGGAATACCTGTCTTCTTCGCATCCACCCACCCACCATCAAATCTGCTATTCGTCCAATCCATCTTGAAGCAAAGGAACAAAAGGCTATTGATGAATTTTTTCTTGATTCTTTTTTGATTATTCCATGCAAAGTTTATTCTATCATCCACATCCTCTTCAACTCTTGATCACTTAGTTACTTCAACTTAGGTCTCATTTCCTTCATCTGTAAAACTATTATAATATTGCTACTAAAATCTATAGGGTTTTGTGAGGATTAAGTGAGTTTACAAGTGTGAAGCACCTACAAGAAGGCCAAAAATATATGAGCTCTATAAATTATGGTTATTCTTATTATTAGTTTTCTCTAATTAGTATGATCCTCTTTACAGAAGGAAATTAGTAGGGCCAGCTATAGTCTGTACTGCTGGAGTTGGTCCCAAAACTGTAACTGATACCCCTCACTCTAAATTCTCTACCACCAATTCTAGACCCTTTGTTTAGCACTACCGCTGGTCTAGGTTGCTTGCCCGGTGGGTGACCTAGACCTTCAGTCCTGAATGGTCTGATCCCAAGGCTACTTTGCCCCTGTTAGGTCACAGTAGCTATAATTCCTTCTTTATTTTTTTTTAAGAGACTTTATTTATTTATTTGAGAGAGAAAGAGAGAGCACAAGCAGGAGGAGAGAAAGGGAGAAGCAGACTCCCCACTGAGCAGGGAGCCCAATGCAGAGCTCGATCCCAGGACCCCGGGATCATGACCTGAGCCGAAGGCAGACGCTTAACTGACTGAGCCACCCAGGCGCCCCTATAATTCCTTCTTTACATGAGAGCACCAAGACACATGCCAGTGATCTCCTGAGTTCTAAATATATTATTGTCACTATGGAGTGGCAATCATACCTCCTCATGATGATCAGGACAATTACCTAAGCTGGCATAACTCCGTTCTTAGCTTACTAATTTAATAGCATGAGAAGTATAAATTGTTAAGATACAAACATAGTTTTAGGTTTAGTAGGACTCTGACTAAGACCCCTGATGGAAATATCCCCACCTGTGAGCCAGAAACCTCTAGAACTCCAGAACCTAAAATGGTTAGAGACAAGAAGCATATATTCCCCCAAGCCAGTCACTGAGACTGATGGCAAGCAGGACTGCTCTTTCTTCTATCCCTTGGAATCCAGACTCATTCTTTACAGAAAATAATGGCCATTGACTCAAAAGAAATACCACATCTTGAAAAACAGTGTTTTAACTTCAGATTACCACCTCCAAGGTGACACTTTAGCCACACCTACAGAAACCCATTCTAATGCTTTTCAGCCCATCAGTATACTACAATGCAATACATGGTAAAATCGGTGACTCCATGATCATATGTCCATCACTGTACCTCCTTAACATAAAGTGAGTATACCTTGGTTAGGGTAATAGGTGGGATCCCTAACACTACACCAGCCATTGGTGAGCCCTCAGACAGTGGTAAATCAGCCACTCTGAGAGATCTTATATAGAGGTGCTGACTGAGGAACGAAAGGCAGGAAAGGCAAATCCACATCTAGAATACATTTTGATTTCAGTTAAGACAAACTGTTGCCCTTTCCAGGGTAAAACTGTGGAATATGATCAACTGGTGACCAAGTATCTGCTTGGTCTCCTCCAAGTATTTACCATATTGAGGACTTAGACTCAGTCTTTGCTGCTGACAGAACAAATACTAAGCAGTGGCAGTAGCTCAATCAGCCTTAGTGAACCCAACACATGTATGACCTCTGTCTCTGGCACCATGATGACTCCATTTGTAGACCCCTTGTACAAATGCTGGGTAACCACAGACACAGGCTGGCTGACATCTACTGGATGAGTCCTGACAACCTGGTTGCCCAGGGTCTCTTCTTCAGGAGATGCTCTCTATGCAATAAAAAAAGATTCTGACACTTTTTACTCACTCTCTACAGGTGCATCCACATGCCTCCTCTCAAGCCCAGGGAGAAGATTTTGGGGCAGTGCACCTGGTCATCCATTTTATGTGAAAAGTACGTTGTCCAGGGAAAAGATATACATGGATTTTTGATAATGGAGAACGGTTTGCCCATCAGCCAGGGGCTGAGAACAGTGATGGTGTATTGGTGGCCTTCCCAGGTCAAAGCAAACTGCTTCTGGCAGTCTGTGCAATTGGTATGGAGAGAAAAACATTAGCTAGGTCTATAGCTGCATACCAAGTGTGTTTGTTGATTTTTCTCTGGTAAATATTCTATATTTAAGGCAAAAGCTGCAGAGCCACACCTGATTAAGATTGCCACATTCTTACTCATTTTCTAAGATCTATTTAAATGCTGCACAGGTGAAACAGAGGAGTTAAATGGGAATGTTCTAGGTATCACCCCAGTATCTTTTAAGTCTTACATGGAGGTAATAATAGCTATAATTCACCCACAAATGCTGTATTATTTCTTGTTTACTACCTTGGTAGGGAGGGAAAGTCCAGAAGCTTCTATTTAGTCCTGTCTATCATAATGGCCCTTACCCCATGGGTCATAGAGTCTGTGTAGGTATTCTGCCAGTTATGAACTGTGTATACTCCTCTTTTTCTTAAGATATTATTTCTAAGTAATCTCTACACCTAGCGTGGGGCTCAAATTCACAACCCTGAGATCAAGAGTCACATGCTCCACCAACTGAGCCAGCCAGGCGCCCCAGGAACTGTGTATATTGCAATATTGAATTCAAGAACTGGGAAAATAACCACAGGAAGGGTCTAAGGATTAATTGGGGCCATTTTAAGTTACAAGAGTTAATTTTCCATTTATCACTTGACCACTCTAAGTCCCCACTTTTTTTTAAAAAAAGATTTTATTTATTTATTTGAGAGAGAGAGAATGAGAGAGAGCACATGAGAGGGGGGAGGGTCAGAGGGAGAAGCAGACTCCCTGCCAAGCAGGGAGCCCGATGCGGGACTCGATCCAGGGACTCCGGGATCATGACCTGAGCCGAAGGCAGTCGCTTAACCAACTGAGCCACCCAGGCACCCTCTAAGTCCCCACTTTGACTCCTAGGCCCTGGTAGCATTTTACTTCTCCAGAAATTAGCACCAATACAGAGACAGTATCTAGTAATAGCCAAAAGGTCTGGATTTGACCTTTCCTCAGTACACAGTCACTCTAGTAAATGGCCACCAGTCCCATTAGGGAAGGCTTGGGGTAAGATTTGCAGTCTATACTTGTGGCAACATTCCAGAATCCTCTACCAGAGGACCCAGCTGCCCTTCAGTCAAGGAAATCTGATTCTGGGTCTGGAAAATGGGTAAATGGACATGACTCTCCATTGTGGCCACTCAGATCAGGCTGTTGGCCATCAGATCTGGAGCTCATTCTGTTAGTGTTATTGTTGTTGTTTTCTGCTGTATGGATGAAGCAATATGCTAGTAGAAGGCCCATCCTTTTCCTCCATAATTATAATAGGATCACTGGGGCTCTATGGCACAGTAAGCGCCAATGGGCCTCTGTCCACTGGTAGCAGCCACACCATCAGAAGAAAAAGAAAATGAAAAAAAAAAAAAAAGCACACCAAAACTGGGAAGAGAAGCTCCTTCCTCCCTTATGCTGTCCAGTATCCTTTCTACATCTTCTATTGCCAAAGCATCATATTGTACCAGATGGCAAAGGAGAGATAATTACACAGCCCACCTCCAAAACTGCAAAGCAGGGGGGGAAATGACTTTGGGGCTGAGACAATAAGTTGATAACTAGCACATCTGCTCACTGCTCTGAGACTTCTGATTCCTTGCTTGCCACTATGCCAAAGGCAGTTCTGGTCTTTCCATGTCCTTCAGTGTGGGCCATCGTTTTTGCCAAGCTTCCGGCACCTATCCAGCAGCACATGGAGACTGGCTCCAGGAGCTCTTGCTAGAACATTAGATTCTGAATCCCAGGAGAGTATATTCATAGTAAATAACTCTCTCCTTATCTAACTCTATAATCTCACTCCCAGGCCATCAATCTCAAGAACTCTCCCCAAGCTAATGTGCTGGTGTTTATTAGCCAGTTTTAGCAGCTTGGGTCCTCTCTCCTTCTGCAGGTCCCCTATTGGGACCTGATAATGTTTGACCCAAATCATTAGTCTAATGCCAGGGAGGGAGGTGGGGACAGATTATGAGGACAGCATGCACAGTCTTAAAGCATCTGCTTCAGTTGCCACCTCAGCATAGTCTTCAGACAAGGAGCAGGTGCTTCCAGCAAGAGGAAATGGTCCATTTCTAAAGACCTAGAGGGTTTGAGGGAATCTGGTGATCCAAGGTCTCTAGTGCATCCAACAGTCCTTATTCTAAGTCTCAAGGTCTCACACTCTCCCTATCATGATCTCAACTTTCACATGAGAAGAGCTGCTCATGTACTGTTCTCTCAAGTCATGCTGCTACTACACTCAGATCCTGAGCTTTCTCTTAAACATGGTCTGCTCTCTGGTTGCTGCACTGGAGGCCTTCAAATTTTCACACCATAATTTGTTTGGGTAATAAGCTTGTCATTTTCTCCCTTCCATGCATTAGTAGGCACCCAAAGTCAACCAACTCATCCATGGTCCTTTTAATTACTATTTCTCTCAAATCTCTCGAATACTAGAGATGGTGTGTAAACGAGAACCTCCCCTTCAATCTATTTCCCCCATCTCAATTCATCCCAGGTCCAAGTGTGAGTAGTCATAAGGCTACACTACTCCAGTACGTCATGCTACAGCATTCCACCTATTACAGTAATGGCCCTTGCTGCCATCTGGCTGGTGCGTTATCCAACTTTGGAATACCATCCTGCCTTATGCAAGGTCCGTGTGCAAGTGATGTATTAAGAGTCCGCTGGAAAAACTGGTAAGAGAACTGTGGGAATGAGACAGGGAAAGGAGGAAGCCAAGCAAAACACTGTATTAGCTCTCTATTGCAGCATAACAAATTACCCCAACACCTGGCATCAAAAACCAACATACGCTCATTATCTCAGAGTTTCCATGAGTCAGGAATCCAGGCACAACTTAGCTAAGGCCCCTGCTTCATGATCCTTCACAAAGTTGTCATCAAGGTGTTGGCCCAGAGTCTGTAGTCTCATCTGAGAGTCAACCTGAGAAGGATACAGCCCCGCACTCACTCAGTGTATGTTGGCAGCACATAGTTCCATATGGGCTGTTGGGCTGAGGGCCTCGGTTCCTTGCTGGCTGTTGGCCAGAGGCAGTCCACAGTTCCTGGCCATGCATGCCTCTCTGACAAGGCAGCTTGCCTCTCCAACCAAAGCATGGGAGCTGCGAAAGCAGTAGAGAGTGGGCTAGCAGAACAGAAGTCAAAACTGTTGAAACCTAATCATGAAAATGACACCCCATCCCCTTTGCTGTATCCTACTGGTCAAAAGCAAGTCACTCTGTCTATCCTACACTCGAGGAGAGTGGATTCCACAAGTGAATACCAGGGGGCAGGGGTGATTGGGAGCCACTTTGGAAGCTCTCTATCATAGGTGCCATCTCAGGCAAAGTCCCACAGAGGATAGCTTCGGCATGGTCCTGCAGGGGAAGCCTGGAGAGGATGTTAGGCTTCAGAGTTGTTGCAAGCCAGGGCAAGAGAGCCAGAGAGCCCTTCCCCACCCATCACTGGTTGAGGATGACCCCCAGCAGGGCACACATTTTCAAGCACTTCCAGCTTTTTATGCATGCAGGGTTAAGCTGGGTCCCAGTGGTCTAGGACAGTCCTCCAAAAAAAAGAATCATGGGCACTGGCTCTTGGAAATGAAGCACAGTGAATCAGGTTAAGAGGAATCCAAGGGGGTCTGAGCAGCACATCAACATCATACAGCACAGTGGACGTGAGAGTGTAAGAGGGAACTCTCCATGCAGTTAGTAACAGCAAGTAACTATTCTTTTGTTTATTTTTTAAATTCTCTTAATTAACATATAGTGTATTACTAGTTTCAGTGATAGAGCTCAGTGATTCATCAGTCTTCAGTAATACCCAGTAACAGGAAGTAATTATTATGCACCTATTATTTTGTGTGGCTAATCTGGTCAGAGATTTTGGTTTCACTAATGAAATCCCCCTTTCTGAGTGACTGAAAGGCTGCTGAGCACCTGCTCACAGAACCTAGGACAGGCTCTTGGCTCAATCCTGGGCCCTGGGAACAGGAGAAGCACAAGAAACCTGGGGGCCACTCTTGCTGTCTGTCACCCTCAGAGATCAAGAGTCTTCCTTTTTCTTTCTGAATCCCTATCTCACTTTTCTCTCTGAAAACAGATTTTCTCCACCCAGTGATTCACATACACAAGACTCATCATTCCTGCTTCTTCAATTCATCTTTCAGCCCCATCAGGGATCTCCTAGATCAGCTCTCTACAAATAGCTGGCTCCGTTTTTCCAACTTCCTGTAGCTATGTAGAAGGAAATATTTCAAAATATTAATTTTAGTTACCTATAAGTGGTAAAATTATGAATAGGTTTTTTTAATACTAGTCTGTATTTTTTCCAAATTTTCTACAATGAACATCCATTGTATTTATAATCAGCAAGGAAGAAAATAGCTGGACTATTTTTTGTTCCCCACCTCATCCCAATCTTCCATCGTCAGCACCCTCTTTCATCATATCTCCACCTCACCCCTTCCTTGTAAACGGTCTTTGGAAAGATAAAGCACTGTTAGTTTAACACAGCTAAGTTAAGCAATGACGAGTAGTCATTATCAGCAATGTCAGGTTTTACTGCCTTACATATTATCTGCTCTCAGGAATTGGAAGGACCTGAAAAGTCATATGCCATTCCCCAGTTTGAAACTGGGACCCTGGGGAAAGGCTGCCAGTTTTGTGGGATAGGAGAGGAAGAAACGAGACTCATCCAAGGTGGACTTTCTTTTCTTTTCTTTTCTTTTTTTTTTAAGATTTTATCTATGAGACAGAGAGATCAAGCACAAACCGGGGGAGCTGTAGAAGGGGGAGGGAGAAGCAGGCTTCCCGCGGAGCAGGGAGCCTGACGCGGGGCTCTATCCCAGGACCCTGGGATCATGACCTGAGCCAAAGGCAGACACTTAACTGAGCCACCCAGGCGCCCCCAAGGTGGACTTTCTAGATGGACCAAGGGTGAGTCTGTGGAGAAAATTTAAAAAAATTTTGGCGCCCTCCTGTGAACTTGATATATCATCATGACTATGATGACTATAAACTAATCCTCTGCATACTGATCTACCAGATATTACAGGTGTAAGTAAGAAATAGCAAACAAACAAAAGTCTAAGGTATCATATAAGTAACAGATGAGAGGTTCAAAAATAAGTATCAAGGAAGACATCTGATTCTCTCTTCTCCTATGGTCATTGTCACCCCTCTAGTCCAGCCCTTACAGAAATATTTTAGAAACCAAGAAAAAATGCTGGTGACACTACAGACCTCTAATATTACATACACACACACACACACACACACACACACTAATGGAACACTTCTGAAATCATTGCTAATCTGCTGTTAAGTTATATCCAGTCCTGTGCCAACGGGCTGCAATGAACATCAACCTAGCCTATATCATTTCAGGCATCAAATAAGCACCATAATAGGGGAGAGAAAATTCTTCCATCTTCTAGTGGGACCGCAAATAATCGGATCTGGACATGTTGAGACTTTATCAATATTAAAAACAAATTAGGCAGGGTGACTGGGTGGCTCAGTTGGTTAAGTGTCCGACTCTTGATTTCTTCCCCAGGTCATGATCTCAGGGTCATGGGATTGAGCCCCACGTTGGGCTCCGTGCTCAGGAGGGAGTCTGCTTGCAATTCTCATTCTCTCCCTCTGCCCCTCTCCCTCTCTCTTGCTCTCTCTCTCTCTCTCTCAAATAAATAAATAAATCTTCAAAAAAATAGGCAAAGAAAAATTTTAATTTTCCTCATTATGATATTACATACTCTTGGTTTCAGACATTCTTCCTTGTGACTAACATACCTCTCCTGTGGTCAATAAGTCCATTTCTTCTTATTCTATTCTACTCCATGGTGGAGAATAACAGCTGCTCACCATCTTCCCTAGGAACACTTCATTGTTAGAGCCCACCAAGACATTGCCTAACCATCCCTGAAACACCAAGTAATCCACATTTATTTGACCTCTCCTCGTATACTCCATTTTCTCATTCCAACCAAATTCATGGTTTCTCTTTGAATCTACTCCAAGTTTTCTTGCTCTCCTACCTAAACCATGGAACCAAATCACAGATGTTAACTTCTGGGTGACTTCTAAGCACTACACACCCGCTATGATAAATGAAAGAAACGCAGGATTGTAAAGGGATTTCTTTGAGGTGCTGGAATACACGGCTATGCTGACCCATGCTGTAAGAACTGTCTTTTTTATAGCACTGGACAAGTCCTAAGAACAGGTTTTGCCGTAGGAGCCATCTATACTTGGTAAAATGGCGCCATCTAGTGCCCTGGACCAGTAACAACATTGGCAAGAGAAGGGTAGGAAGAAAACCGTAAATCAATTACAGTGCAAAATGACAACTCCAGAAACTAGCAGGGCCAAGGCAATTTCATAACAATAGGTCGATTGACTCTGGGGACCATAATTCTTAGTCTACTGACTGGGCCACTGGAGCAGCTTAACAAATGACATAGCCTTTTTCCAGAGAGAAAGGGCATTGTTCTGAAAGTGCTCGGTCCTGCTGGAGGCTTACAAGGAGGACAAAGGAGAAATAAGCAAACACCTACTTCATGCCTGGCACTGCTCAGATCATTTTGCATGCTTCCTTCCTTCCGCTTCTACTTAATCGTGACATCCACCTGATGAGGCAAGTGTTCTTATCCACATTTTACAGATGGAAACTGAGGTACCCTTATGCTACACAACAGAGCCGGGCCTGACTCTTTTCCATTCTTTCCCTTGCACTGCCCCCAGAGTGATGTATAGGAAAACTTAACTCCTTCTTAGCTCACTCTCCACAGGGAAGACCAGGGAGACCCTGCTGGTCCAGTGTCACCACCAGGGAGCCCATCCTGTGAGACACAGCTCTGCCAAAAGTCAAAATTTGGAAAGATGCTAGAAGGAAAACCGTCCCAGATACAACTGGACAGACTGTGCTAGAAGAACAACCAGGTAACCAAAGAATTTCCTGTAGCCCAGTTTGAACATTATTTTTTTGTCTTCTCATTATTTTTGTCTGCCCTTAAATCTGAAAGCACTTAGTTGCCAGGGGCTAGACTCTTGATAATGTCACAGTGGTGCTAAGTAAATATTGACCAAATGCACTGAAAGTTTCTTGTTCATACCTTTTGTCATGACAAAGCTCCTGGCATTGACCCAGACAATCCAAAGTAAAGGAAGCCTGCTTTCTCAGGAAAGAACAGAGGTATTCAACTTAAAGAACGAGAAAAGGCTGCCAGAGATTAGGTCCTTTTCAGACTCAGGCTGACTACAGTCACTGACTCAGGGAGTCACTCCCCAGCTTAACCAACCAGCACGCATATTGAAGGCAGAGAATACAGAGAATGGGGTCAAAAGTACTTATTTTTCTGGAAGTTGGTCCTTGTGTGAAGTAGAGGGTTTTTAGGACATTTTATTTTTATTCATAGAATTGTTTTTTAGGTAAATGAATCAATGAGACAATTAGACACACCAAAAAAATGGATAATACAGCGATGATATTGTCACCCCCACAAAAAGCAATGATGAGCTCCTGATATAAAGAGGATAAAAAGATTAGAAAAATAGAACTAAAAAGAATGGGAATGGGACGTCTGGGTGGCTCAGTCGGTTAAGCGTCTGCCTTTGGCTCAGGTCATGATCTCAGGGTCCTGGGATCAAGCCTCGCATCGGGCTCCCTGCTCAGCATGGAGTCTGCTTCTCCCTCTCCCTCTGCCCCTCCCCCTGCTTGTGCTTTACCACTGCCCCCCTCTCTCAAATAAATAAAATCTTTTTAAAAATAAATAAAAATAAAAAGAATGGGAAAATACAGTGAATTCTTTAAATCCTCTGGCTAATTTTTGTTGTTGACTTGCCTTGTTTCCTAAAGGAAACACCACTTGAAGCATGATTGCATCAGGGAAATTTTTCTTGAGCATTTGATTCTAACTAGGAAGACAAAGCCAAGGGAAAAAATTAAAACATTAAAGGGAATTTTATATTTCTTCTAACACACACACCACACACACACCCCACACTCAATTTTGATGATTTGCATCTTTAAGATATTCTCAAAGAAAGGAAAACCTTAGCCTGTTACAAATTCCAGTCTAACTTAAAGAAGTAAACTAGCATTCTGTAAGGGAGTTAATTAAGTTGAATATCTAAAGACTTCCCAATGAGTCAATAACATCTTCCAATAGAATCTAGGCCACTTAGCTTCTAGGTTTGTCCTAGAATCTCCACACAGCAAGAACTCATTATCCCTATGTGGGCCTTGCTCAGTGTATGGCAGTGGGGCTGGGGAATGAACAGGGTTTAAAATCTAGAGTCATGCCTTTCACGGGGCGCCTGCCTTCGGCTCAGGTCATGATCCTGGAATCCCGGGATCGAGTCCCGCATCGGGCTCCCTGCTCGGCGGGGAGTCTGCTTCTCCCTCTGACCCTCCCCCCTCTCGTGCTCTCTCTATCTATCTCTATCTCATTCTCTCTCTCAAATAAATAAATAAAATCTTTTTTTAAAAAAATCTAGAGTCATACCTTTCAATTATGAAAATGGACTTAGTGGCTCCCATCAGGAGAGCAGAAGTTCTGAAAGATAAGAGAAGTCATCATTTGTACTTACCTATCCATTCTCTCGAGAGCTCTCTGTAAAAAAACACAAATTTGCAGATCCCTGACTGTGACGAGGGGTGCCCTCTTTTGCCCAGGAACACAGCTTTACCAGCTAGCCCTAATAAGGGTACAAATGACAGAGAAGCACAAAGGGAATATCATGTGGAGTATAAGAGATGTTTGTTCGGGTAAAAGCAAATCATCCAAAAGAATTGGCACCGGGGCGCCTGGGTGGTTCGGTCATGTAAGCATCTGCCTTTGGCTCAGGTCATGATCTCAGGGTCCCGGGATCGGGTCCCGGGATCGAGCCCCGCGATGGGCTCTGTGCTCAGTGCGGAATCGGCTTCTCCCTCTCCCTCTCCCTGCTGCTCCCCCTGCTCGTGCTCGCTCTCTCTCATAAATAAATAAAATCTTAAAAAAGGAACTGGCACAAACTGTGTTCTTGGGGAGAGATAGCATGGAAAATGTAAGCAAAGTCGCATGTGAATGCTAAGGGGGTATGTACTTTGGATTATACTTTAGATTACTGTTCCTCAGTCATCAGTAATGTAAAAGGAGAAAAATTCTCACAGACCCTGCGTTGGCTTAAATTCTCTTTAAAGACTGTAGCAGAGACTGCCAGTAATTCCCTTATATTTGTCCTCCCCATCTTCCTTTCATTTATTTTTGGGGGAGGGGAGGGCAGAGAGAGAATCTTAAGCAGGCTCCAAACCCAGGGCAAGCCTAACACAGGGCTCGATCTCACCACCCGGAGATCATGACCTGAGTCAAAATCAAGAGCAGGGTGTGCTGGGTGGCTCAGTCAGTTAAGCATCTGACTTTGGCTCAGGTCATGATCTCAGGGTCCTGGGATGGATCCCTGTTCAGCAGGGAGTCTGCTTCTCCCTCTCCCTCTGCCCCTCCCCCCACTTATTCTCTCTCTCTCTCTCTCTCTCTCTCTCTCTCTCTCTCTCTCTCTCCCACCCCCCAAATAAATAAATAAAATTTAAAAAAAAAATCAAGAGTCAGATGCTTAACCGACTAAGCCACCCAGGCACTCCCCCATCTTCCTTTTAGTTAATAAAACGCCTCAAATTTTACCTACAGCCTACATTTCCCAGCCTCCCTTACAACTCATTATGGTCCTAGCTTTGCGCAGTGGCAGTAACAGAGCCAATGAGGTTTCTCCGAGGCGCGATTATTGCTAATTGAAAACAACTCATTATGGTCCTATGACCACGTTCCAGCCTGTAAGCAGCGGAGAGAACACCCACAACTTCCAGACCATGTTCTCATAAGGAAGCTGCATACCCTTCCCTTCATTCTATACTCCTTCCCACAGGCTGGAAATCCAAAGAAGTGATAAATCGACTTCAAGCACGCCAGTGAAGGCCATGCTCCCGGACCTCACTGCGCACCGTGGGTTCCGTGGATGGGTAACATCGGCGTCACCTGGGCGCTTGCGCTAATGCAGAATCTCAGGCCCCCCCAGACCGAGGGAAGCCGATCCTTCATTTAAACAAGATCTGCCGGTGATTCACGTTCACATTAAATTTGAGAAGCGCCAATCTAAGAGAAGGTAAAGAAGCAAGCTAGAAGGAACTCGGGTCTCTGGATGAGACTACACTACTGGACCACCTATGCGCTCAGACATTGATGAGAGAGTAGACCTTCTACTTTTGTTTAAGCCACTTTTATGTGTACCCCTGTTTGATCCAGTATATGAACTGTATTAATACATACAAATATAAAACATGGTATAAATCCCCATCCTTATAGCCTTTTTAAAATACAGGTGTATTTGTGTTTTCCTGTGACTTTCTTCCATACCACCACCACCACTAAATCACATACACAGCAGTGGTTTTGGGGGGGGGGGCGGTTGTTTTTGTTTTTGTTTTTTTATTTGACACAGAGAGAGAGACAGCTAGAAAGGGAACACAAGCAGGGGGAGTGGAAGAGGGAGAAGCAGGCTTCCCGCAGAGCAGGGAGCCCAATGCAGGGCTCGATCCCAGGACCCCGGGATCATGACCTGAGCCGAAGGCAGACGCTTAACGACTGAGCCACCCAGGCGCCCCCAGCAGTGGTTTTATTGAGTCGTTGAGCTGATTCTGTGCTGGTCCACAGCCATAAAATGAAAGCAAATTTATAAATGAAATAAACACAAAACTGTAAAACCAATAAAAATCCAAATGAACAATTGTTTTAATACAATGGGATGCATGATGTTTTTCTGCTGGTACAAAATCACTCTTCACAACATGGCTGTGATCCTCCCACACAAATGCTTTTGAGGTTGGCAGGTCTGGGCTACCAGGGGATGGTGACGGCTCAAGTCTCTTATCACCTGCCTCCATTTTAAGCACAGTCAGCAATCCGTGGCATCAAGTATCACGGTGTGTATTTTACCTCACTTGGCCTAAATGCATCACTTAGATATTGAGTGGCCTCTGGTCTTTTCTCATTCACCCAGGAAAACTCAAGAAGCACAACTTAATGCAGTAATTTTATAAATGCAGTTGCAAACACAGTTTACAGCCTAAGATGGTCCCCTAAATCTACAGAAATAAAACTTATATTCACACACGAAAGCTGTACACAAGTGTCCAGGCTGACTCCACTGGTAACAGCCAAAAACAGGAAAGGACCCAAATATCCTTCCGCATGTGGTGTGTCATACAGTGGGATACTCCTCCAGAAGAAAAATAAACACAGGGCGCCCGGGTAGCTCAGTCATTGGGCGTCTGCCTTCGGCTCAGGTCATGATCCCGGGGTCCTGGGATCGAGCCCCGCATCGGGCTCCCTGCTCAGCAGGAAGCCTGCTTCTCCCTCTCCCACTCCCCCTGCTTGTGTTCCCTCTCTCGCTGTCTCTCTGTCAAATAAATAAAATCTTTAAAAAAAAAGAAAAAAGAAAAAAACATAGATACATACAACAACTTGAGTGGATTGCAAAAGCATTATGCTAAGTGAAAAAAGCCAATCTCAAAAGTTTAATACCATATGATTCCATTTATATAACATTTTTGAAATGACAAAGTTATAGTGATAAAGAACAGATCAGCAGGTTGTCGGGTTAGGATAGGGGGAGGGCATGACTATAAAGGGGTAACATCACAGACTTTCTTTATGGTGATGAAATAGTTTGTACCCTGGATGTGTCCTTGTTTCCTCAAATCTACACGTGATAATATTTCATAGAATTATACACCCACATCCTCCCTCCCCCAAAAAATAGTGTACATAAAAGCTTGTAAAAATCTGAATGAAGTCTGTTATTGAGCTAATACCAATGTTAATTTCCTGGGTTGGTAATATAACATGTTCATCATTAGGGGAAGCTGAATAAAGGGCATATGGGAACCCACTCTACTATTTTTGCCACTTCTTGTAAGTCTAATAGTATGTCAAAATCAATTTTTTAATCATAACCTAATAACAAAGAGTCCCAGACAAGACACCTTTGAGATTTTGCATTTTAGGATGACCCAGGCATGACAAGTCTCAAAGGAATACTCAGAGAAAGAAGCATTTAGAAAAGGAAAGAGAGGGAGGGAAGGAGGGAGGAATGGAGGGATGGAGGGAGGGATGGAGGGAGGGGAGGAAGGAAAGAAAAGAAAAGAAAAGTTCTTCTCCAAAGACAGCAAGGGAATCATCAGACTTCAAAAGGATTGGCTCACCAAATAAAAAACAAAGACTTAAGGGAAAAATATACAATATTACCAAGATTACAAGTTTACATTAGTCCCTGCATGGTAAGAAAGCAGCAACTCCCTCATGCATCTGTTACATTCACAAAGCTCCTGACATATCCCCAGCCAGCAACATAGCAAAAATCGGGGATAAAGCGGTTTTTGTTCAGGAGCCCAGGTTTTTGGGAAATAGTCCATGTTTTCTTATTTAGGGGACCACACCAGTCAGTGTGACTCTCTTATCTCTGATTTATCTCACGGTGCAAAGTTTGTTGCCTGTGTTTTTGGTTCTTGCTCTGGTTGGTGAAAAGTTTAGACTTACTGGAAGCAAAGAGGTTTTGCTTTTCTGCGGACAGTGTGATCTACCAAAAGCACCTGCACTTTAGCCTGTGGCATCCCAGCGCACCCCGGGGTGAGACTGGATTTTCCCCCACCACCTGCTGGGACCCCAATGGGCTGAAACTGTGCGTGCTGTCTCCCCTACACGATAGCACTTGAGAAATCACAAAGAATGCAGTCAGCAAACTACAGGGCTTGGTAGCTGTCCCAGGTCAAGTCTAGAGCAAATTATTGAATGAATGAATTGTGAGAACTTAGAAATTAACAAGACAGCTACCCCTCACTGGGTTCTGTGACAGGCACTGTTTAGGGCTGTCACCTTCTTCCCCACAACATAAGGTGGGAGGTACTCTCACTCTAAGTATTGGAGCTGGGATTTCAACCCAGGGAGCTCTGACACCAGATCTCTTAACCAGCATACTGTGCTCACATATACAAAAGGAGGCCGTAATTGCTGGGACCCAGCTGGGATTTACTAAGAATAGGCCATGCCAAATTGTATGAACTCTTTAAATGGAACTGCTAAATGAACAGATCTGAAAAATAGGATAAGCCTGATTTCAGCAAAGCGTTAACAAGATTTTTATTATTCAGGAGAATGATGGGTTCTTCAAGGTGGGCCACCAGGAACGGAGACAGTCACATATAGAGATGCTGTAGCAGGAATTGAAACTTCAGATGAAGGGCTGGAGTGCATGAATTTTCTATAGATCTTGAGTGTTTTTCCTTACACGTGAACCTAACCAGTGAAACTCTCCTTCACACCCAGTCCCCAGTTTTAGCCGCCATCCCCCATCCTGGTCTCTTACGGCGGGCCTGGAGCGCCTTGTGAGAATATTCCACTAGGGGGCAGCAGAGAGCAGCAGGCCTCTCCAGAATTAGACGCTGTCCCCTGGGACCAGCTCAGGCTTGCATCCTCAAGGGCACCCAGGCTGGACCCAAAACTCTCAGCGTGTGCAAAACACATGACTTCACACACTGACCCTTCTTAGCCCCACCTGCACCAGCTGGCACCACAGCTCCCAATCGGACTGCCTCGGCAAAGGGCAAGGAGGAAAGAAGAGGCCAGGAAAAGAAATTTCAGACTCACAGATTTGGGGGAGCCAAGGGCCTACTTTAATACAGCTTGTTTTTCACATCCTGAGGAGCTGCACCCTTTGCAGCTTTGCTTCATGTCCGTGACCAGAAGGGTATTAAATGCAGATTCACACAGATAACCGGATCATGAGAGGTTTGCTGAAAAGGACTCCTTTTGTCTCTCAGACCTGAAAACTCAGAGAGAAGCAGGGAGGATATTGGCCTGAAGGGGAGGCTTCCTTTCTATCTGCTCAAACGTTTGCTTTAAGGACTACTGGAAGATATGCTTTAAATACAGATTCCTGGGCCGCACCCCCTCTCCAAAGTGTCACAACTTTGAAAATCCTGAGTAGAAATTCATTAACTGTTGACACTTGAGTAGCCAGTGGTGAGTAAGTTGAAGTGACCCAAGCAATCCAGGTCACTGTTACATTGGTGAACAATATAAGGCCCAGAACGGGAGCTCTGACCTACCCCAGCCCAGGTCTGTGGGATGATCCCACTTTTTACAAGAAAACTTCCTATGACCAGGGAGTAAGCCCTCCCTTCAAACTCTACCACTGGGGTTCAGATTTCAGTCTGCCAAGAACACAGTTACTTGCTGTTACTAACTATATATATATTGTCTTGGGGCCTGAAAATGGCTGGGGAATACCCTGCATATAATCTAGCTAACTGCAGGACTCCTTCTTGTAGAGGAACATGACCCAAGCCAAGTGTGGGGCCCAGTGAAGAGGCATTAGCCATCGCCTCTTTTTTTTTTTTTTTTTGCCCATTATCTTTTTCTTTAATTTTTTTATTGTTATGTTAATCCCCATACATTACATCATTAGTTTCAGATGTAGTGTTCCATGATTCATTGTTTGTGCGTAACACCCAGTGCTCCATGCAGAACGTGCCCTCCTCAATACCCATCACCATAGCCATCGCCTCTTAACCCAACTCACTGTGCTTCACTTCCAAGAGCCAGTACCCATGAATCACTATATTGTAGGCCAGAAACTAATGTAACACTGTATGTTAACTATACTCTAATCAAAATTAAAAACTTAGTAAAAAAAAAAAAACTGGAGATCATCACCTAGATGATGTCCTTTAATATGACCCACAAATATCAAAGTATATTGCTACCAAACATATCAACTAATATATATATACTTATATATTTATATATATTTATATATTTATACTTTATACTACTCAGTGCTCATCAGATTTTATTTATAATTTTTGTACCAGGTGCTGTACAATGCTGATGTGCTGCTCAGACCCCCTTTTCCTCTGGCTCCACATCTAAAACTACTGCCTCTGGCAATTCACAGATTCTGGAAGCTAAAAGTAACCCCACAAGAGTGATTAGCCCAGTTCAGGAGACCAGTGAAAATTTGGCTGTTTTGGTTTTTTTTAATTTTTCAAGGGTAATTCAGTCCCTGTATTTAAAAAAAAAAAAATTCATGAACTAAAATCTCCAACATTCCTAATTTTCTGATATTAATCAAGACCCTCTATCAATCCATATCTTGACTAGAAGGAAATTAAGAATGAAAGTCAAAGTAAAGATGCTTTTTGCCTTAATCTCTCCACAGATATAATTTTAGACAATGCCCAGAAGTTCGTGAATCTCTCTAGTCCAATTTCTTTTTTTTTTTATTTTTTTAAAGATTTTATTTATTTATATGAGAGAGAAAGCACGCACAGAGGGAGAGTGAGAAGGAGGAGCAGACTCACCGCTGAGCAGGGAGCCCAATGTGGGGCTCGATCCCAGGACCCTGAGATCATGACCTGAGCCAAAGACAGACTTTTAACCAACTGTGCCACCCAGGTGCCCCTCTGGTCCAATTTCGTAGAAAGACTAGGCTCTAAGAAGTCCTCCTATGCCCAACTGACCAGAAGTCCAGAAGGATTCTCCCGACAGTTTTTCCCAATAACCTTCCCCTCATCATTGGTGCCAAGGGGAAATTGTCCCAGAGTATTCCAAATCACCTTTAAACAAAGGTGGCCATAGTCCCACTAGGTTTTCAACAACAGACACAGCCAAAGTGCCCCAACATTTAAAGTGAGGGCCTCCAGGGACACTGTTATGGGGACTCATGACTCCTCCCAGCACAAGGCTCCAGAGAGCTTCTGACACATGGAATGCATTTGGGGGAATATCTCTAAAAGCCTTACTTGCTGTTACTAACTATATATATATTGTCTTGGGGCCTGAAAATGGCTGGGGAATACCCTGCATATAATCTAGCTAACTGCAGGACTCCTTCTTGTAGAGGAACATGACCCAAGCCAAGGCTAATGCATGGCCTATGAGCATGCAAGAGCTGTGGTGGAAAAGCTTAAGATTCTTCAAAACAAACCATTTAAGGTCCTCAAAGTCCCCTCACTAAGAACCTTCTCTGATATAATTCTTGCCAACTACATTTCCCACTCATCCTATCTCTGTATCCAGTTAGTTCCCAAATGAATCATTTATATTGATTCTAGGGAGCATAACCTGATGACCCTCTCTCTCACTGACTAACAACCAAGTCCCCTCGAATATTTTCTTGGCTCCAGGCCCATGCCTGAGGGCCGAGTCCTGGCTGTACAGGGCTCCAGTAACAAGGACCAAGACCTCCTCAGCATCCAGTGGACTCCCTCATGAACATTCCCTTCCCTTCCTCAAATGGACTAGAGTAGGAAGCCCACAAATCTTGCTGATAAAATTCTGGCCCACTACACCTCATTTCAGCTCAGATTAATTAGCTCTGCCTAATTGATGGTAGTAACAAATCAGAAAGTATAGCATCACAAAATCTTTAGACCCAAAAGGAATTGGTTGCATT
This sequence comes from Mirounga leonina, assembly GCF_011800145.1. Lineage (NCBI taxonomy): Eukaryota > Metazoa > Chordata > Mammalia > Carnivora > Phocidae > Mirounga > Mirounga leonina. Next base: position 1,559,127 of record NW_023270826.1, on the reverse strand, counting down.
TTTTCCCCACCCTAAGAGTATTTTTGGAATCTACTCTAAATGCTTTAGAAATCCTGCAACATGGCAAAATGAGGAAGTAGATGCAAGTATCCTGATCTCCAACCAGGCTCCCACATCGCCTGCTTATTGCAGATCCAGGTTTGGGAAAATTATTTCTCTGGGTCCAGGATTTCTGGCCTTTCCCTTATCCTGCTTTCTGGCAGAGTAGTTGTGATAAAGAAAACATATTTATCATGTCACTTCCAGTTAACCAAAGTGGAATCACTTCTAAGATACTTGCAGGCACTTGATTCATTCATTCATTAATTGGTTCAACAAATATCTACATGCCAGGCTCTCTCCCAGGCTCTGAAGAGACACCAGAGAGTTAGCAGGCCCCTTCCCCCAACTTCACATCTACTGGAGGAATCTGGACAAATAAATGGGCAATAATAATACAGCAAAATAACCCAGTGATGAGGGAAGCCCAGAGACCACACAGGAAGGGGTCCATATTCAGGTCAGTGGGTCAAGGGTAAAAAGGAATCAACTGGGGAAGAAATATTCTGGAAATGGGGAAGAGCATGTGAAAGAGAACCAGAGAAGAAGACATGCTTTCATGGGAACCAGAATCGAGTCCCAAGGGGCTAGAACAGGTGAGAGGCCATAGAAACAAGGGTCAGATTGTGCTGTGAGTAGAAGACAAGTCTTTTTATCCCAAGGGGTTTTCAACACTCATTCATTCATTCTAGGGGCTGGACAGAAAAGAAAATAATAATAATAATAATAATTTCAGAGTGTGACGAACACTATCAAGGCAACAGAGCGGAGGACAGAGAAATTAGGGACAGGGAAGTGGCTGCTACAGGGCGCTGACATGATCCATGGGATCCCCACTTTACAAGTCTGGCCACAGGGACGCCTGGGTGGCTCAGTCGATTAAGTGTCTGCCTTCGGCTCAGGTCATGATCTCAGGTCCTGGGATCGAGCCTTTGTCTGGCTCTGCGCTCAGTGGGGAGCTGGCTTCTCCCTCTCCCTCTGCCCCTCCCCACTACTTGTGCTCTGTCTCTCTCCAAAATAAATAAATAAATTGGAAGGAAGGAAGGAAGGAAGGAAGGAAGGAAGGAAAGAATCTGACCACAGTGTGGAAAACCAACTGCAGGAAGACCAGTCAGGAGCCAATTACTCAATTCAGAGAGAAAAAAATCTGAATTATAAAGATGATTTCCCAATGGATCATTCCTCCAGGTATAACTGCACAAACAAAAGTGGAGAAAACATGCTCCAAACTCAATTTCCATCAAAATCTAAACATCTCAAGTAACAGAAGTTGTGGAAAGAACCCTGTGAGTGAATTTCAGGTATATCTTTAACAAGGGGGTTGGTATTTTTTATTATTTAAAATCAACTTTCCTTGGCTTATCTACATTATTTACATTGACTTTTTTTTTAAAGATTTTATTTATTCATTTGAGACACAGAGATATATATATAGAGAGAGAGAGAGAGCGCGCATGAGCAGGGAGAGAGGCAGAGGGAGAGGGAGAAGCAGGCTCCCCGCTGAGCAAGGAGCCCAATGCGGGGCTTGATCCCAGGACCCTGGGATCATGACCTGAGCCGAAGGCAGATGCTTAACCATCTGAGCCACCCAGGCGCCCCTACATTGACATTTTAAACAGAGTTGAGGGTGATTCTTTATCCCTTAAACTTACTTATAAGGCTGACAATTAAATTAGGGTTAAACAAAGGTCTTAACATTTCAACAAGCAAATTTTTTTGAGAATTAAAAGGAGTTAAACTTCTTTTCTGGAGCATTCTCCCGCCTGCCTATGACAAGATTATAGACAGTGAAAGCAGCATTGACTTTTCTCCATCCAGGCAACCTCACAGTGTTGCCCATCCCACCACCGGCTTTGATAAGTGCTGCCAAGAAAAAGAAACCCCTATAAAAGTAGTGAGCTCACAGACACAAGGAAGAGGAACAACATTCGCCACTTTATTGATCTCTGAGATTTGAGGGCAATGACATGTTTTCTCTTGTTGACAGCTAGGAAAACCACAAGTGGCAAAACCATTTTCATCTTGCACGCCAATTCCGAGTCCTGCACAGTGCAGGACTGCCCGAAGCATGGTGCTGGGCAAGGGTGGAGGGTTTGGTGAGGCAGCTCGGGGCTCCGGTAATGACAGCTGTGAACGTGGAGATAGTGCCACCCAGAAGCTAAGAATTTGCCTTGCGGGAGGCGAGCCCTGCACCAGTGGAATTAATCAGAATCATGTGGCAAGGACAATGACCAACAGTCAGGGCAGAACAGGAACAATCCTGGCAGCAAGGAATCTTATCCTAAAGCCTTTTCCAAGTCTGGAAGGCTAATTTTCTATTTTTAAGTGGATGGGGTTCCTGAATCCCAGCTAGGGAGAATCCCGCTGTTTTATCTATAAAATATGGAAGAATCTCACAGAGATCATGATTCGACAGACTGGAGCTGTGTGCTGAAGGTATGTGCCCTTCAGCACATGTATAACTCAGTTTTTAAAAACATAATTGATTAAAAATAATTCCCAGACTGATGCGGATGATCAGCCTACTTTGGAGCCAACACGGTTATGTATTTGTGTTCACAGTGGTGGTGTTCCCTCCATCTCCAATGTCCCCCCGGGGGCCTGGTACTAGTAAGCAACTAATAAAGAGTAGTGAAATAAACAAATGAATGCTCCACCGGGCAATTCTTTTAATGGTGAAAATAACCAGTAACATCTGCTCTTGCATTTTTTTCCAGGTTCAAATTCTTTCTTCTGAACAATGTGGTCCAAAGTCTTGGGGTCTCAAAATAGTCCAGAAGCCCTGAGCATGTTCGATATTCGTTTCTGAGAAAAACTGTTGTCTCCACCCATCTAACTGTTGTCTCTTGGCAATCTAAATCACAAAGTGGACGTGTTTGTCTGTCTGTTTTTGCCTCCCCCATCCATTCCCCCAGCTTTTGTCCCAGCTCCCCGGTTCTCCAGAGAGCCCACTCACTCTCAGTCCAAGGCTGCCTGATGAAGTTCGCTCCATGCTCAGCTCCGCAATTAATCTAGCACATTCTCTTAGCCACAATAATTTCCTCAGTGGAGGAGACGTTTGCTAGGCTCATGAGGAAAAAAGCCTCCTCTTATCCTCCATAAGACTGTCAAAAAGATGGGAACCTAAAGACTCCAGGGCCCATTACATGGAGCCTTGGGAGGAACCAACACACAAGAGCAGAGCCACGTGGGACATCCTGTGAGCATCGTGTGAGTCCTGACTCAAGCCTCACCTGAAGGAGCTTTACCTGTGGTCTTCTCAGTGACAAGAGCCAGCAAAGTCTTTTGTTTGTTTGTGTAAGCTAGTTTGTTTGAGGTTTAGGGTCGCTCACAGTAAGATTCCTGACTAGTTCATCTTCCACCCAGTGAATGAGAATGAGGACACAAGTATGACTTCTTCATCTTCACCAAAATGTGGATAAGCAGCATCAAAAGCACACGAAGCTGCTTTAATCCAAAATCATCAGCACTTGTGACACTCCTTGGAGAGTTCAACTTTGACATTATCCAGAAGTGCCTTTAGTTATCTAATGTGTGAGAAGCAGGAATTCTGAACAGTCCAAAGTGCAGTCTGTCCCCTATGTGAACTAAAGCGAACGCATCACAAACGCGGACTGAAATGGTTGAGAAACACTGATCTAAAGGACATTTTCATTGTCCTTCTCTCCAGGTTTGCCTCCCTCCATTTCAACATCAAACCAGACACTCAGAAAGCAACAAAACTGATCCAAATTACTGGTTCTCCATAAAGGAATTGATAGATCAAATCTCCATATTATGTCCTTGAAGACTTAACATAATGGCCTTGGCTTTTGTAGAGAGTAAAGGAAAAAGAGGGTCAATCGGCAAAGAAAACTGCTAGTGACCGAAGTGGGAAAATGGTGCACGAGGACAGAGAAAATAACCTAAAAGGAAAAAATGTTAGGTTCAGGATTCAGGTCTGAGAAGCCAGGTACCTCCCATGCATTACACATAGGAAAAAAGCAAATTCCAGCAAGATTGTTACAGTGCCTCTGAGCCAGCATCTCTTTCCTGTTGCTCTTCTTGTCTGCACTGAGTGGAGGAAGAGGGGCCGACAGCATGGAATTGAGGGCTCTGGGCCTTTAGGCCTCGCATGAGCTTAGTGGTCATGTCTGCCAGTGTTCCAAGCGGAACCCACTGAACAATGGGCCTGCTCACACGGGGGCTTCGTCCAGGGTGACGCGGGCTCTCTGGCTGCTCCTTCCACCTGATGATCTGAAGCACTCAAAGACAAAGGGCAGCGATGCCTGGGTGGCTCAGAGGTTAAGTGTCTGCCTTCAGCTCAGGTCATGATCACAGGGTCCTGGGATCGAGCCCCGCATCGGGCTCCCCACTCGGCGGGGAATCTGCTTCTCCCTCTGCTTGTGCTCTCTCTCTCTCTCCCCTTCTCTCTCTCTCTAACAAATAAATAAATAAAATCTTTTTTAAAAAAGGCAAAGAGCATATGTGTTTCTGAACCACAGCCTGGCTTCGGAAGAAACCTTTCCAGGAACCAACCCCTCAAGGCAGAAGAATTAGCAAATGAGGAACCTGAGATCTTGTGAGGGGGGCAAGGTCACAGAGGAAATTATAAAAACTGTTTTTCATATTCTTTCTCTTTACGAAAACTGAACAACAAAGATGACACTGGCTAATGAGAATTACCAACCACGTTTCACTATCTTAAATGCGTAACAGTGTGTAGTGTGCAATTATTTTTCCATTTACCATCTAATGTTTCTAAAATATTTTCAAACTTTTACTTCATCAAAGTTTGAACAAGATGGGACTTCTTGATTTGGGTAGTGTAGCAATTAAAATCATCTGGAAATGTTGGACAAAATATAACCCCCCCAAAATTGTCAGATTTTTGTGAAATCGAGCTCACAAAAACAAAAGTGTGAAAGCTGAAGCTTGGAGAGATTGTGTAACTGAGTCTGTGTTGCACACATTTAGGAAGTGCAGAGCCAGGATCTGGAACCTGACCGTGGACTTCAGGGACCATATTTCTACTTTGACCATATTTCCACTCTGTCAAACCCAAACTAAGTAGAGCACACAAACCAGATTTCATCTCCTGCGGGATTACAATAGCTTTCCTCTAACCTGGTGATTGATGTCACTCCTTGGTTATGTCCTTAGGAGGGTGAGTGGGTTCTGTCAATTACTGAGGGGAATCCTGATAATAGATGTTTACAGAAAAGCATGGTGTCCAGAAGATGGTGCAAAACATTGCCACCTTCTTCCTTCCAATCCCATGGATACTGGGATCTCTTCCCTCCCTGATCACTCCTCTCTTCCTCCATTCCCCCTGGTCCCTTCCCACTCAAGTCTGTCTATCCCACAGAGTCCAGCTCCCTCCTGGAAGGACAGTGGCAGTCACTGGTTATCATTGGAGGTGCCTTTTAATCCCAGAATGGAGTATCCTTGGAAAATAAGCTTTCCTGTTGTTTATACTACTCTCTCATAGCATAACTTCAATGCATTATGTTCCCCAGTATTCTGGGTTTTCTTCTGTTGTACCAATCTCCTCCTGGGGAGGGATAAGGTGAAAGAGGGATTAAGGAGGAGGAGCTGAGAAAATCCTATACTGCCTCTTTATAACAACTGGCTTGGCCTTAATCTTTAAGCAAAGAGGACAGTTAGCTTCTGGGAGACACCAGCTTCTCCCTCCACCGAGGGTAAGTGCTTCCCAGGCACGAGCAGCCTGCTGGGCACACGTCTGAGAGTTGCTGACAGGAACCATAAATCAAGGGACTTGGGAGGCATGTAAGGGTAAAAGTAACAAAGAGCCTCTTCCTTTCTCATCAAAGCAGATTGATTTCAGCTGCTCCTGATCCAGGAGGATGCTCTGGTTCCAAATCAAATAAAGGGCACACCTGCTGTATACTGGTAACCACATTAGCCAAGTTCTGAGTAGGAGTGGAGACAGGTTCTTACACACCATTCCCAGCACCCACTCCCTCAGCAGGGCCCTTTGTCATGCTGCTCTTTTCCTCTTCTGCCTGGATGATGACAATCTGCTTGTCACCCTCATATGCCACTGCTGGGCCACAGCAGAGAGCCCCAACAATTTTTGTCTGAAATTTGAGATAACCATTGTTCTACTCAGGTTCTCTACAGAAACAGAACTAATAGGGGCGCCTGGGTGGCTCAGTCGGTTAAGCGTCTGCCTTCGGCTCAGGTCATGCTCTCAGGGTCCTGGGATGGAGCCCCGCATCGGGCTCCCTGCTCAGCGGAGAGCCTACTTATCCCTCTCCTTTTGCCTCTCCCCTCCACTTGTTCTCGGTCTCAAATAAATAAATAAAATCTTAAAAAAAAAAAAACCAGTAGAGAGAGAGAGAGAGAGAGTGTGTGTGTGTGTGTGTGTGTGTAGAGGGGGGAGGATTTAAGGAACTGGTTCACACATTTGTGGGGCCTAGCAAATCCTAAATCCACAGGGTGGGCTGGCAATTCCAGCACTAAGTTGATGTCTTGAGTCTGAAGACAGTCTGGAAGCAGAATTTCTTCCTCCTCAAGGCACCTGAGTTTTTTCTCTTAAGATTCTCAATTGATTGGACGAGGCCTACCATGTTACATATGGTAATCTACCTTACTCAAAGTCTACTGATTAAATGTTAGTCGTATCTTTAAAAAAAGAAAAAAAATACCTTTACAGCAGCATCTAGACTGATATATAACCAAACAACTGGGCACCAGAGCCTAACCAAGTTGACACACAAAATTAACCATCACCACCTGGCTGAGGACCCAGGGGGAGGGTGACGACCCTAGAGCCTCTAAATGAGAGAAGGAAGCGCACCCCCAGATGTGCACCGCTCCCCAGGGACCCCTTGAAAACCCTCTGAAGCGATTTAGAGAAAGGAGACGGGAGGAATGAGGAGCAGGGGCTTACCACAATAATTGTCTAGAAGGGCCAAGTGCCACAACCAGCATTCCAAGCACGACCCTCACCTTCTGCAACCACTGGGTAACTTCCTCATCATCCTCACTAGATTTAAACCATTCCATTTAAGATCAAAGTTGCTCACAAGAGACCAAAGAAACTCCAAAGAAATCTGAAGCTTCATACATACTTCACTCATATAACATTATTGTCATCTGTGCTAGTTTTGCAGTTTTGCAACTGTTCCGTGTAAAGTGAAGCAAATAATGCAAAACATATTGATGTTACGAGGATCTAAGATTTTCAACATAAGGGCAAAGCGATGAGCACAGAAAATAAAAATCCTTTTTTGAGGGAAGAAAAAAAAAACCCTCCAATGTTAAATTGGATTGGGATTGAAATGATCAGTTCAAAGGCATGATTGTTTTCTTCAGTGTCCTCCCTCGCTTTGTCCAGCAAAGGAAACGGAAGGCAATGACGTCCCAGTCGCTATGAGGACAACGAGGACCCAGACATGGCTTTTAAATACTATTCTCTATTCAAAAGAGCCAGGGCTCCTCAGAGAAATGGCTGATTACAGCCTCCCGGCAGAGAGCAGACACGTTGAGCCCAGGACACCTTTGCCAAGAGAGTGAAAGAAGTCCATAAAGATCAATGCAGTTACAGCAAAAGAAAATAGGGGCAATCCGTTGGACAGTATCAAAGTTGAACATACCCTCTGAGCAAGCCATTCCACTCTTAGCTATGTTCCCCCAAAGACAAGCACCACTGCAGAACCCAGAATCATCCCTAACGTCCACCTGTACTCAAATGCATACATAAATTGCAGGAGCAATGAAAAACGAAAAACTGCAGCTACACACATCACAGATGAATCTCGCGAACACAGAGAAGCCAGACATAAGAGCACATGCTGTGTGAAGACATGTACACAAAGTTCCAAAATGCAAACTGGTCAACAAGCTTAGAAGTAAGGCTGGTGGGAGCGCCTGGGCGGCTCAGTGGGTTAAGTGTCTGCTTTCAGCTCAGATCATGATCCTGGGGTCCTGGGACTGGCCCAGGGGCCCAGCGTCGGGACTCCCTGCTCAGAGGGACAGGGAGTCTGCTTCTCCCTCTGCCCCTCCCCACCCCCTACTCCTGCTCTCTCTCTCAAGTAAATGAATAAGATCTTTAAAAAAAAAAAAAAAAAAAGGAAGTAAGACTGGTGGTTACACTTGTAGGGGACAGTAGTGATAGGAAGAGGGTATGATGGGGCTTCTGGGCTACTGACAATGTTCTGTTTCTTGTTCTGGAAACTGGTTATACAGGTGTTTGCTCTGTGAAAAAAAAATTTAACTACTGACTTGATTTTTTGTGTAATGCTCTTTATGTTAAAATTCAATTTAAAAATTGTACTTCTATTTTTATTTATTTTTTTTTTAGAGAGGGAGGGGGAGAGGGAGAGAGAGAATCTCAAGCAGACTCCACACCCAGTGCAGAGCCCGATGACACGGGGCTTGATCTCATGACCCTGAGATCATGACCTGAGCCGAAATCAAGAGTTAGCCACTTAACCGACTGAGCCACCCAGGCACCCCTTAAAAGTTGTACTTTTATAAAAAAGCCAGCTTAAAGGGGTTCCCATTGGCCAAATTTAGTACAATTTGAACATCAAAAAGGATAATAATTGGAGCTGGTTATTAAATGAAAAAACATAAGTCCAGGGAGCAAAGAGAGGATAAGCAGGCCAACTCTTCTTTACAAAAGAAAGCCGCTAATAAATGCAGAAGGAATGACAAGATTAGAAGATCACCATTTACAGCCCCTGATATAATAACTGACTGAGGTAACAATCACCAACAGAGGCTAAAACCACTGGATGAAAACTCATTAGCAAACACGGTATTCATACAGTGCCAAAGTATCATCCCAGAGACCATTTACCTTTACGAGGGAGAGCAATTGTACCTTTGCCACGGAGAAGTCCGGTGATTCCCACCTTAACCCAGGGGTGGAACGGAGCATCACAAATAATGGAAAGGTGTGACATTATAAGCCTCCTGGCAGGATGCAAATTAAACAAACAGGATCACCTAAGGCAGTGGGTTTTCTTGACTGCATTAAAGTCACCTGAGTTTAAAACTCCCAATGCCTAGGCGATGCTGCCAGACCAGAATCTCTGGGGTGAGACCCCAGCATCAGTACTTTTTAAAGCTTCCCAGGTGGGCGCCTGCCTTCGGCTCAAGTCATGATCCCAGGATCCTGGGATTGAGTCCTGCATCAGGCTCCCTGCTCAGAGGGGTCTTCTTCTCCCTCTGCCCTTGCTCCTCCTCCTCATGCACTCGCTCGGGAGCGCTCTCTCTCTCTCTCTCTCAAATAAATAAAATCTCAATGGGGCACCTGAGCGGCTCAGTTGGTTAAGTGGCTGCCTTCGGCTCAGGTCATGATCCCAGAGTCCTGGGATCAAGCCCCGCATCAGGATCCCTGCTCAGCAGAGAGCCTGCTTCTCCCTTTCCCTCTGCCTGCCACTCTGCCTACTTGTGCTCTCTCTCTGTCAAATAAATAAATTTTTAAAAATAAATAAATAAATAAAATCTCAAAAAAAAATAAAATAAAGCTTCCCAGGTGAGTGCAGTATACAGTCAAGGTATTCTGTACAAAAATGTAATATCTTGAGTCTAACTTCTCGTTTACAGGATATACAAGACATAGAGCTGTAGCTCTTAATGCTGGCTGCTTACTAGATTCACCAGGAGAATTTTGAAACTAGGGCCACCTGGCCTTCCTCTCCAGCGATTCTGATTTCATTGGTTCATAGTGGAACTCAGGCATCAGTATTCTCTCTTCTAGGCTTTAAGTTTTATCTCAGTAGCCTTCAGTGAGAACAGAGTAGGCCAGTTACTACCCTTTCCTGGTAACGCCAATCAATCAGGACAAGCGGTCCTGCTGAGCAGCCAGGCTGAGGAACAGCGAACCTCGTGAGGAAAAAGACAAATCTGAATGCAGGACATTTGGAAGACCTTGGACTCTTCAGAAGGTCAATGTCATGGGAGAAATGAAAGAGGAAGAAAAGAGGTTAAAAGGAAAGAAGAAAGAGGTTAAAATAAGTCACCAGAAAACGTAATGTGTACATTTGATAAAAACAATTATAAAGACATCTGAGGGGAACAATTGGGGAAATTTAAACATTAAGTCAATTTTAGATGGCTAATTTTCTTAGTAGGGATAATGCCATTGTAGTTCTATAGATAAGTATCCGCAGTCTTTTTTTTAAGATTTTATTTACTTATTTGAGATAGAAAGAGAGCATGAGCTGGGGAGAGGGGCAGAGAGAAGCAGACTCCCCACTGAGCAGGGAGCTTGACATGGGGCTCAATCCCAGGACTCTGGGATCATGACCTGAGCCGAAGACAGATGCTTAACCAACTGAGCCACCCAGGGGCCCTAGTATCTGCATTCTTAAGCAGGTGTGCTGAACAATGAGAAGGCATGTGTTACAATGTATCTAACTTCCCAGTTCATTGCGCTAATCTTTCAGCTTCCCTGTATGTTTGAAATGGTTCATAAGAAAAAGGTGAAGAAATGAGAAAAATCTTAAACAAGGATAAAAACCTACTCATAAGACCATATAATTCCCATCTGTATTACTTCTCTTGAGAATTTTCCAGAAAAACCCACTCACAGCTCAATCTTATACAAACAACCTCATACCACACGCAACAATTAAAGCTGCATTTCTCAACCTTTGCCCACTGGCTCTCAACAGAAGACACCTGGAAAAGATCTCTTATACAAGTAAGTTCGAAAAATGTTCAGATATGGAAGGTTTTCTTGTTACCAGGCGTCTCAGAAATCTTAATGTATTTAATATGCATTGTCCTGTGCAGTTGGGGGAGGACACGTGCAGAGTAAAGTGACATTTCTTAACCCAATTTTGTTTCCAACCCTTTTTGAGCACAGACCCCTTCAATCCCAGGAAATCTTGTCGGTTAAGTGTGCTGCAGACATTTGGGAAAGTGCTAGCATGAAACATCCTCTCCCTCATTTCACACCTTCTCTGTCTTTGATGAACCAAAGAGCCCTTGGATTTCCATCCGAGTCCTGAAGTCTCCAATGACGCATTTGCCGCCCCATGAGGATCTGTCTCACAATCAGCGCAATTTCCTGTTCACCAAAATACAAAATGTAATTTTTTTTGTTCAGGCACCTACTGTTTACATGTGTATGCACTGTTTTATGTGTATCTATGTAAGCTTTGCTTCAAGCGCACTAAAAATATCTATTTAAATTGAGAATTCCTCAAAGACTACCCCATGCGTCCCCTTCCATGTGACATCAAGGATGACACCACACACCACAGACAGTACGTGCTGATACCCAAACAGCAAGAAAGAAGTTACCACCCCCCCTCAGCCCCTGCAGCACCACTGTTCACAGGCATCTCGCTGGTCCTCCCCCCACAGCCCTATGAGGAACAGGTGAGGTTCCTGAGGGTCAGAGAGCCTATGCACCTTGCCGGGACCAAACAGTGGGATCTGGGCCCCGGGAGCCCGGGACCAGAGCTCCTGCTCCCACACCAGCCCCCATCCGCTTCCTGCGACTCCAGTCCTAATCCTCGTCCACAGCTCCTGCTTTGCTACACACCATGTCAGGACTTCCAGGACTCCCAGGGAAAGCAGACTCTAGGGGCGCCTGGGTTGCTCAGTTGGTTAAGCATCTGCCTCCGACTCAGGTCATGGTCGCAGGGTCCTGGGATCGAGCCCCGCACAGGGCTACCTGCTCCACGGGAAGCCTGCTTCTCCCTCTCCCTCTGCCACTCCCTCTGCTTGTGCTCCCTCTCTGTCAAATAAATAAATAAAATCTTTAAAAAAAAAAAAAAGCAGACTATCTACCCTGCCTGGCAAGTGACATGTACAGATTCAGAAGCTAAACCATCATCAAAGTCACCCTTTGACGAAGCCTGGTTGGCCAGCCCTGTGGCACATCCAACCTCAAAAGACGGTCTGTAGGTGAAGAGCTAATGGTAAGTGTGAACACGGAGTTGCTCAATGAGCCGCTGCACGGAACCACTTGGCTCCAAACCTTGAGGGCTGCCAGCAACTCTCATGAAACGTGGCAGAAAATCCCGGCAATTTCCCACTCACTCCCCTCCTGCAAAACAGCGGCACTGTAGCAAGGGGCATATGGGAGGTCACTCTACTGGGGCCAGATGAAGACCAAAATCGGAGCTCAGACGAAAGAGATGAGAACTCGTCCTCAGCAGATCTCAGATCTAGTATGGCGGCTTCACTGGTCAAGGGGAGAAGGGTCTCATATTATTCCTCCAGTTGATCGGGGGGAAGAGAGACCTCATACCATTCTGTGCAACTCTTAAGCCTACACCAGAGCCCTAGGCTCTCGGGCTGCAGTTAGTCAAGGGCAAACTAGTGAAGTCCCATGGTAGCCACCTGCCCAGAGTCCGCAGTGGGTCCAGGAATTTAAATACCTTCCCAGGATCTGAATCAGCCTGTGATTCAGACACAAGAAGTTGTAGAGTGGGGCGCCTGCCTTCGGCTCAGGTCATGATCCCAGGGTCCTGGGATCGAGCCCCACATTGGGCTCCCTGCTCCGTGGGGAGCCTGCTTCTCCCTCTCCCACTCCCCCTGCTTGTGTTCCCTCTCTCGCTGTGTATCTGTCAAATAAATAAATAAAATCTTTAAAAAAAGAAGTTGTGGAGTAATGAGGTGGTGAAATGTAAAGAAGATCAACTTCAGGCCATGCAAAACTAGTTCCTTGGCTTACATCAGGGCTTGGCTCATCTCTTACCAAAATGGTAGACGTTGCAATCTGTCATAAGGAACATTTCTAAGCCACATAAACTTCTGCTGTTCAGTAAGCATTTCCCAACCACCTGCTCTGAACTGTAACCGTACTATATCCTGGTGTTTCAGGGACAGTTTTGTCCCAATATCATGGCAGTCTTCCTTCTCCCAGAAACCTCAGAAATGGTAAGCACATTCTTCTTACAAGCTAAGTTGCAAGAAGGTCTGGACTCTGAGACATTGGTCTGAAGGGTTTTACAGTGAAGTCTCTTTTTTTTCTACCCAATAGTAGGGAATACTTAGGTATGAGTTACATTAGTTTATCAGACTTCTACCTTCAGTGTTCTCTCCTTAAAAAGTCAACATTTTTAAAGTCCAAATACACAGTCAAGATCCCCCAAGTTAGGGGCGCCTGGGTGGCTCAGTCGTTAAACGTCTGCCTTCGGCTCAGGTCATGATCCCAGGGTCCGGGGATTGAGCCCCACATCGGGCTCCCTGCTCTGTGGGAAGCCTGCTTCTCCCTCTCCCACTCCTCCTGCTTGTGTTCCCTCTCTCGCTGTGTCTCTCCCTGTCAAATAAATAAAATAAAATCTTAAAAAAAAATCCCCCAAGTTGGAAAGGGTGACCCAACCATGCTGTGTCCACAGTCCAGCACGGTGAATGCCACCCAGAATGCCCTTGTCTCTCCAGGTGAGCTGCCTCCCTATCCTCTTAGTGACAGTTTCCATGCACAACATTTCCTACTTCCTATGTCCTCTAATCTCTGCCAGAGGCATTTCAAAGTCACAAGGCTGAAAATATTACCAGGATGTAATACAAGCCCTATATAAAATATAAAACTAATCTACAACCGTGCCCTGGCCAGTCTCTTGTGGGATAGAAATGCCTAACCCATGCCAGTCGGGCTTTCGTGGTAACACCTTAGCAAAGGAAGGGAAGCTGTAGTACGTGACAAATGGCAAAAGGCTGTCTCAGGCTTCTCTCCCAGAATCTCCAGGGGCTCCACCTAGCTGAAAAGAGCACAAAGCAGTTAAGGTGCTGGCCACTGGCAAAGAGCTCACAGCCTACAGGGATGAACAGACACCTGCTTCTAATCAGGCAGGTTGTAATAACGGCCATTATAAGAGTGTTTCCAAAGAGGCGTTGGGTATACAGAAGAGAGAAGCATTCGTTCTATCTGTGGGTTTTGGAGAAAGCTACCAGAAGCGGTTCCTGGGCTTTCGACAGTTGGAAATGTCAAGAAAGGGAAGGGAAGGGAGTCCTGGGCAGAGGGACCCATCATCAAATGTGCCAGCATGTGAAAGCGCCCAGTGTGCTTAGGAAATGGCACCTGGTTTGGGAATGGGTGGGGGGGCAAGATGGGACCAAGACGATCTGACTTTTTTGCAGGGCACATTTTACTTAGTATGTCTCTCTATTTCCATCCCAATTTCTTTTTACCTTTAGGTCCCTCCATCACTATCTGGCTCTCTGCTGTGTCTCTCCATATTTGTCTCTTTCTCTCCTTCTCCTTCCCGTCTCCCCACCCCTTCTGCCAGTTAAATTTCAGAGCCACACAATGCTTCCAGACCTGGAAGACACCAATAATCTAGAACCAATTCAATATCATAAAACATTTCTATAGGAAGCCTGAAGGCCCCAGGAATTCACGTTCACTGCTAAAGGGCAAAGGAGGGTAGCAGAAAAAAACGTGGACTCATGAGTCAGATATAATCTCTTACAAGTTACATGAACCTCAGTTTCCTCATCTGTGAAACAGGTAACGTAACCATCACATACAGCTATTGCGAGGATTAAATGCAGTAATATATCTAAAGCTCCTAACACAGAGTCTGGTATATGCTAAGCAACAAGCTACAAAGCCAGTTATATCATTACTGTTATTTTTCAGAGTCCCTTCTTTGCCTTTTTAGACTCAGAATCTAGCATCATACTTGGCACATCGTTGGAGCTCAGCACATGCTCGGAAAAACAAGATAGAAAGAGAAAGACATACTGAGACACACCTAGAAAGACACCAGACAGGAAGAGAGAGAAACCAAGAGACAGACAGACAGACACGAGGGAGGAAGGAAGAGAAAGGCAGACAGATGCACAAACTGACAGACAGGGCAATCAACCCACTGACCAAGTCTCTTGCTCTGTCTACATTTTCCTTTCCTACTGTGGGTCCAGTATATTTCCTTACATGATTCTCATAAATCAACACAGATGATGAACAGGAGGTCAGATCCCCCCACCCGGCTTCCCCTGCTACAGCGGAGAGCTGAGCAGTAGGGGGATTCGGTGCCCACATCCAACATGGTGTCACGGAGTGGTGCGTGGCTGGCATCTCGCTGGAGTGAGAGCAAGCCATCCTGGCGCTCTGGGAGGCATCCGTCGAGGAGAACAGTGTAGCGCCCTGTTCCATCCAGTCCTGGCTGTGCAGACCCCATGACCTCGAACTCCTTTGCAGAGGACTGGATGCCCAATGCCGTCCCTGACAATGCCCCAGGGACTTCCCTCCACGAATAGAAAGGGCCCACTTTTCTTTCCACCTCAAAGGGAAAAACAACCCAGTCCTCCAAAGGAGACATTTAACCCGGTCGGGAGGACACTTCGGGCCTCTCCTTGTCACGGCTGGCCTTCAGTAGGGCACTGGCTGTCAACCGTGAGCTCATGCACACCTATCGTCAGTGCACTTTGACAGAATAGCGTGAGTGTGCATACGGTCACATTTGGAACGAGGAGGTCCTTAGGGAACAGGTGTTGAGTGAATCATTTTGGAGGCGATATCTCTCCTTCAAGTGATGCCAAAGACAGACTGAATCCTGGGCGAAGAGTTGAAGACCACCAGCGTTCTGTGCTTGCGATTTCTAAACTACTGGCCATCCACTCCCACCCCACAGCGTTCTCAGATTACAGGGGAAGAAAGGGGCAGTTTCCCACAGGGTGTGAGGCTGATGTCAACCACATGGGTGTGACCTTTCTTCCCTCCGGTCAGTAGGCTGGGACAGTGCTGTTCTCGCTCCCACTTGATCTGCTCACAGCCACCTTTCTGCTCCTCCTATCGCTTCGGGGCAGCATCCACACGGGCAGCAGAAACCGGCTGATTTGGGACCGAGACCGTGCTGCCAACACGCCACTCAGCTCGAAGCCCGCTGGAGCTCCAGACAGTAGGGAAACCTGGGAACTCTCTGCCCTCCAAATAAAACTCGCTGTAGCTCGTCAGCGAACAATAGTCCATGAGAACCTTCGGGCGAAGCTGTGATAGAAATCCTTAACTACTGGGGACCCTGGCAAGGTCAGGCTTTAATGGGGATCTTCCTATCTTTTCATTTCATTTCAGAACCATTCCGCGAGAGTCAGAGGCTTCCCAGGAGCAAGGAGTTCCTCAGCCTGCCACCGCCTTGCAGAACCCCAGCAGAAGGAATCACCAAGGCCAACAAACAGGCCATTTACTTTCATTTCTAATAAAGCACAGCTGATTTGGGAGATGGATGGCTGTCTTGGTTGCACAACACTGTGAATGTACTTAATGTCACTACACTGTATGTTTAAAAGTGGTTACAATGGGAAGTTTCATGTGATGTATATTCTACCACAATGTTTAAAAAGTAAAAAAAAGAATAAATTGAATGGAACTTTTTTTTTTTTTAAGTACAGCTAGGGGCGCCTGGGTGGCTCAGTTGGTTAAGCGACTGCCTTTGGCTCAGGTCATGATCCTGGAGTCCCAGGATCGAGTCCCGCATCGGGCTCCCTGCTCGGCAGGGAGCCTGCTTCTCCCTCTGACCCTCCTCCCTCTCATGCTCTCTCTCTCATTCTCTCTCTCAAATAAATAAATAAAATCTTTTAATAAATAAATAAGTAAATAAATAAATAAATAAGTATAGCTAAGTCCCAGGCAGTTTGGTGATCCTTGACTTAGTATTATTAAATTATTTTTAAACAGAGTCTCAGTATTACAGAAAAGGTTACCAGCTACAAGGGTTTATGAAAATCAAAGGCAAGAAAATATATGCCCTTATGTCAAACATGCCCTTAAATCAAAAATCAATACACGCTCTCTGGTATATGAGTGTTGTCCATGAGTAAGATTTTCTAAAGAATGTCACTAAGCTTTTCTCTCAGAAATCGGTTCTTCCACAGCCGGGGCTTAGAGAACACTCAGATCACAGGACTGGCTTATAAGGGTGTCCAGCTCGCCCTTCAACAATAATGCACTCAACACTCAGCACTCTCATCAGACACAGTCCCCCAGTGACATAAGTGGATAATATGATTTGCCTGTATGGACTGTAAAATGAAGGCATGGGAAATCTTGAAGACTGAGCTGAGATCATTTCATGAGAAGAGAGGTTCAGATTCCAGATTCTGAGTCCCTGCCCCAGAGGCCACCCTTTCCCTGCCTTCTGGCTCAAGATCATTTAAGAAACACCCTCTGGGATCTCTTTCACTTTCTCTCTCTCTCAAATAAATAAATAAAATCTTTTTAAAAAAAATGAAAGAAAGAAAGGTCACTCACTATAAATTAACTCCAGTGAATATCCACCCACAGAAGCACCTACTCTCTTGAATCCTGCCTCCTGACTCACTCTTCTCGAAGACTCTGGCTTCTGTTACTTACCACCAAAAGAGCTCTGACTAATATAAATGTACTCTCACCCATGGTCCACCTCCTCTCTCTCTCTGGCTCCTCCTTCTCGGTCTTTTCAGCAGGCAACCCTTTCTCTGTCCATCCCTTCAACATCGGTTTATCTATCAGAATTGTGGGGGCTAGTGGTTCGTGAGACAGAAAAGTAGTCATGTCAGTGAACCAGTTTGACCAAAGTCTCTGGATATCACTGAGCCGGCCCAGGCCTCACTCCGAACAAGCTATTTGCAACCCAGGTTTCCATGGGAAAATTAAATCAAGAAAAAACAATCAGAATAAACAGCTGCAAAGCCAACTTCGACAGGCCATCTCTCAAAGATGAAAGACTCAGAACATGTATCACTTTGTAGAAAAGGCCTCCTATAAATCTAACATTTGGATCCAAATATATATATATATATATATATATATATACACACACACACATATATATATATGCATATATATATATATATATAAAATATGTTTGTCAGGTGCTTTGGACAGTCTTGGATATAGTAGTCAAAAATCTATGAAAGGGGCCTGACCCTGATATTAGAATCTTTCTGATGTGATCTTTCTGATTAGATCTTTCATCACGTAAGTTGAATGGCTGGAAATGGCTGACGTAAATCGAACTATGGTCCAGAATGTGGACTGCCATGCAGAACAACAGACCTGCACTCTCAAAAGCACTCGGTGCTACCGAGAACAGAGGGAGGTAGGGGCACTTCGCAGACGGGGACTAAGGAAAGCTAAGAGTCAAATGCATGCAGGAAACTTGATGGGAGCTGGACTTTTTTTTTTTTTTTAGATTTTATTTATTTATTTATTTGAGAGAGAGAGCAGGACAGGGGAGAGGGAGAAGCAGGCTCCCTGCCGAGCAAGGAGCCCGACGTGGGGCTCAATCCCAGGACCCTGGGATCATGACCTGAGCCGAAGGTGCGCCCCACAGACTGAGCCACCCAGGCGCCCCTGGAGCCTGGATTTTAAGAAATATCTTAAAAGAACAGTTTGGGGAATTTGAGCAGGGACAAGATTTTGAATGTTATTGAAGTAACATGGATTTTCTTTGATAGACAACTGATGTCTTGGCTGTCGAAGAGAATCTCTGGTCATGCTGTCTGCAGCCTGATGCTCTTTCATTTTCCCTCGTCTTCTCATTCTTCTTCCTTGGTTCTACTCATACTCCCTCACCTACTCTACTCACACTCATTTATCACACCCACCCATAGCATAACTCCCAAATCAATATCTCTAGCTTCGAAATTTCTTCTTAGCCCCAGACCTGTGGAGCCCCCTTTCTACTTGACATTCCTACATGAATGTTCCAGCAGCATCTTACACTCACCATACTCAAACCCAAACACATCTTTCCTCTTCCCCTCCCTCTCCCCACAAAACCCGCTCCTCTTTCTGTCTTCTCTATCTTCATTTGTTTTTAGTAATCTCTACACCCAATGTGGGGCTCAAACTCACAACTCCGAGATCAAGAGTCGTATGCTCCACCGACTGAGCCAGCCAGGCGCCCCTCTGTCTTCTCTAGCTTGATAAATGTCAAATGGACCAAGCCAGAACCATGCCTCTTCCTTGCCCCCCATCTAATCAACTACCAAGCCCTGGGTACCTCATAAGTCTCTCCTCTTCGACACCTCCTCACTGCCCTATCCTTTCCCTCACCATCTCCCAAACTAAATATCATAAAAGCACCTTCAGGGGCGCCTGGGTGGCTCAGTCGTTGAGCGTCTGCCTTCGGCTCAGGTCATGATCCCGGGAACCTGGGATCGAGCCCCGCGTCTGGCTCCCTGCTCAGCAGGAAGTCTGCTTCTCCCTCTCCCACTCCCCCTGCTTGTGTTCCCTCTCTGGCTGTCTCTCTCTGTCAGATAAATGAATAAAATCTTTTAAAACATAAATAAATAAAAGCACTTTCACTGGACTTTCTTACCTCCCGTCTTCTGCCCTCTAGCCTATGTCCCACCCTTCTACCAGACTGGATTTTGTTAACATAAAAATCCGATCGTATCACCATACTGCTCAAAATTCTTCAGTGGCTCTCCCGTGTCTCCAAGGTAAAATCTAGTAAACGCCTTCGCCATGATACTCTAGGCCTTTCGTGATCTTTGTCCCTGCTTTCCTTCTGCACCCCATCCCACAGCCAGTTCTTCAAACACACTAAACTGCCGTGGTCACTCCAAGCATGCCGTGTCCTCCAGAGCGGCTGGACCTTTGCACATGCCATTCTCTCAGCTTAGATGCCATCCCCTGCCGCCTCTGTACCAACCCCTCCCCACAGTGCATTCCAGCACACCCCTACTAGAGGAGATATATCTGTTGGAAAGCCTTTGTCACATTCCCCAGGTCAACTTACGAGCTCCATTTCTCCTATGGCCCTGTCAACACTGACACACAACCTCATTAAAGCAATTTAGCTCATTATATTAGGTTATTTGTTTATGTAACTGGCTTCCCGACAGACTGTACGGTTCTTAATGACACCCGATCTGATTTTTACTTTGTTTTTGAAGTGACTGGTCCATTACCAGTTGATGGTAGGCACTTAACAATTGTTTATTTAAAAATTGAGGGGCGCCTGGGTGGCTCAGTCGTTAAGCGTCCGCCTTCAGCTCAGGTCATGATGCCAGGGTCCTGGGATCGAGCCCCGCATCGGGCTCCCTGCTCGGTGGGAAGCCTGCTTCTCCCTCTCCCACTCCCCCTGCTTGTGTTCCTGCCCTCACTATGTCTCTCTGTCAAATAAATAAATAAATCTTTAAAAAAAAATTGACTGTTGGGGTAGAGGAATGAACAGGCGGAGCCCAGAGGATTTTAGGGCAGTGAAATTACTCTGTAAAATATTATCATGCTGGGTACATATCATTAGATACTTGTCCAAACCCACACAAGGTACAACACCAATAGTTAACCCAAATGATCACTAAGTTGTACCCCTAAAACTAACGTAACATTGTATGTTGACTAGACTTAAAAAAAAAGAAAAAGTTAACCCTAATGAAAGCTATGGACTATGGGTGATTATGATGTATAAATGTAGGTTCACCGATTGTACCAAATGTCCCACTCTGGCGGGGGAACACTGATAATGGAGGAGACTGCACGTGTGGGGACAGGAGATATAGGAGGAATCACTGTACCTTCTTTCAGTTTTGCTGTGAACCTAAAATAGATTACATATGGGGCACCTGGGTGACGCAGTCAGTTAAGTGTCCGACTCTTGGTTTTGGCTCAGGCCGTGAGCTCAGGGTTGTGAGATCAAGCCCCACATCCAGCTCCACACATTAGGAGCGGAGTCTACTTAAGATTCTCTCTCCCTCTCCTTCTGCCCCATGCACTCTCACTCTCTCTAAAATAAATAAATAAATCTTTTTAAAAAATAAATTTTATATATATATATTATATATACATATTGGGAGGTCACCTTTGAGGAATAGAGTTAACAAAGAAGTAGAGGTGAAGAAACATACAAATGCCAGAAAAGACCAATGCATAGCAGCTATTCAACACCAAAATGAAGAAAGAAATGGACAGCAAGAGAGGATCTTTGAGAGGAGTTTGTTGAAAAACTATTTTAGATGAATCACCAGAAAAGTACTGTCAATAAGCAGGAGAATTTTCAGGGGAAAATTAGAAATTCAGCCTCCTGTATCCAGTGGTAAGAGAGAAGCAGGGGAGATGAGAGATAAGCCAGGAATGAAGTGAAAAATTTGAAAGTCTCCTGCATAGACATGGCAGGATAATTATTTAAGCCACAAAGTAAGTAATTTAGGTCTCAAATGTCACGGCCATTAATTCTAAGTTTTATTGTAGTCTGTTAGGGAAGAGTTCTCTGGGGAGTATGAATAACTCCTTCTTGAAATGGAAACTCTGCAAAAACAATTGACATTTCTATAATCTTTAAGGAATAGAACTTGGAGAAAAATGACTTTTCAGGTGGCTATCTGAACATCAGTGTCTGAAGAGCTAATATTCATCCTTGCTTGATGTCACCTTCATTAATCAGCTCCTAGTAAAGATAATGCCACATATGTAATTATATGGCACAGCATTATGTTAAATATTTAAGATGTTCATATTGCACCATATCTTGGGTGTGGTGATGATATATTGCCCCAATTCGAGTACGCGTGTCAATTTTTCACAGATTTTCATCTATATTCATGGCTCAGGGCCCCTTAGCATATTAATAACTAAAAGAGTATAAAATCCTCTGCTTGTAAGTCTGTACTCAGTGGCTTAGCATACTTCTGCACATTTGTTTTATCCCTAAAAACCTATTCAGCTTTCTAAAAATATATCTACCCTATTTTCTTTTTTTTTAAACAAGTTAAT
Organism: Mirounga leonina; assembly: GCF_011800145.1. Lineage (NCBI taxonomy): Eukaryota > Metazoa > Chordata > Mammalia > Carnivora > Phocidae > Mirounga > Mirounga leonina. The sequence continues at coordinate 1,537,466 of NW_023270826.1, read as the reverse complement.
TGCTTTCTTTTTTTGTTTGTTTTATTTATTTATTTATTCATGAGAGTCAGAGAGAGAGATAGAGAGAGGCAGAGGGAGAGGGAGAAGCAGGCCCCCTGCTCAGCAGGGAGCCCGATGCAGGACTCGATCCCAGGATCCTGGGATCGTGACCTGAGCCGAAGGCAGACGCTTAACCATCTGAGCCACCCAGGCGTCCCATCCACCCTATTTTCTAATTGAACTGTTTCCCACGTTAAATTATTTTCTTTTTATTTTTTTAAAGATTTTCTTTTTAAGTAATCTCCACACCCAACGTGGGGCTCCCACTCACAACCCTGAGATCAAGAGTGGCAAGCTCCACCGACTAAGCCCTGCACATCAGAATTTGTTTTTAAATCTAATTACAAGCAGGGGCGCCTGGGTGGCTCAGTCGATTAAGCGTCTGCCTTCAGCTCAGGTCATGATCTCAGGGTCCTGGGACCGAGCCCCGAATCAGGCTTTCTGCTCACCGGGGAGTCTGCTTCTCCCTCTCCCTTTGCCCCTCCTCCCCTCCCCCTTCCCCACTCATGCTCTCTCTCTCTCTCTCACTCTGTCTCTGTCAAATGGATAAATAATATTTTTAAAAATAAAACAAAAACTAAAAATAAAATAAATCTAATCACGAGTGACTAAAATCACATCACACTTGTAAACTGAGTCATCAAAACAAACTAAAGGAAATAAACAATGCACAATAAAGGAAAGCCAGATTAAACTAAGTCCCACATCTTGCAACAAAATCTATCTTATCCCACTTACTCTGCATTTTTAACATACAACCAAAATCCACCTTTAAAAAAAAAAAAAACCTCATCTTCATAAAGTGTCCAAGTACAAACATGGGATTTCATTCATTATTCCTTACAACAACCCTATGAAAAAAAGTTGGGACTGTCCTAATTACATAATCAGGGCAACAGAAAAGGCAAGACTCTTGTCCAAATGTCCATGACAAACAGCTAAATGGGGATTAGAATTCTCTGTTCACACGCTTCTGGTCCATTTTCTTCTGCAGACTTTCTCTGAAAATTCTGTTATCAGGTACCGGCCTCCTCTGGGCTGTTCACATCAATCATTAGCCACCATTAAACCAGTAAATTCCCGCTGCTTCCTCCCTGAGCCCAGCCTGCTCTTGGGAGAATGGCATTGTCAGAATTCAGTGCCTGGGGACGCCTGGGTGGCTCAGTCGTTAAGTGTCTGCCTTCGGCTCAGGTCATGATCCCAGGGTCCTGGGATGGAGCCCCACATCGGGCTCCCTGCTGAGCAGGGGGCCTGCTTCTCCCTCTCCCTCTGCCTCTCACCCTGCTTGTGCGCGCTCTCTCTCTCTGTCAAATAAATAAATAAATAAAATCTTTAAAAATAATAAAAATAAAATAAAAAATAAAGAATAGGCAGAGGGGCGCCTGGGTGGCTCAGTTGTTAAGCATCTGCCTTCAGCTCAGGTCATAATCCCAGGGTCCTGGGATCGAGCCCCACATCAGGCTCCCCGCTCCGCGGAAGCCTGCTTCTCCCTCTCCCACTCCCCCTGCTTGTGTTCCCTCTCTCGCTGTGTCTCTCTCTGTCAAATAAATAAAACCTTTAAAAAAAAAAAAAAAAAGAATAGGCAGAAATTTTGTTTTATCTAAATGGGTAAGTGATATCATCCAGGACTCATAACACACGGACTAAGGTATTAAAACTGCTCTGGTATGTGGTGCTGATCATTATTTCTCCATCAGTGGCCTTAGAACAAGGGGCTTGTTAAAATGCAGATTCATAGGTCCCAACCCATACCTACCAAATCAGAGGTACTTCAGTGATTCTTACTTCAGCTCACCTGGGACTTCTCAGACTGCTCTCTTCTCGAGGCCAGGAAGCAGCTCTTACTCACCCTTACAGTTCCAGTGTCCAGCTGAGGTGCTTAATAATGCTCCAGGATGGACTGCATATGGATTGGTTTGTGGCCAAAGTCTTTTATGTTAGAATTAGTTCATGCATAGCGTGAAAGAATTTCAATCTAAAATACAACCAGAGGGCATCTGGGTGGCTCAGTTGGTTAAGCGCCTGCCTTCAGCTCAGGTCATGATCCCAGAGTCCTGGGATCAAGTTCCACATCAGGCTCCCTCTGCCCCTCCACTTGTTCTCTCTCTCTCAAACGAATAAATAAAAATCTTGCAAAAAAAAAATAAAATACAACCAGAGGAGGGGCGCATGGGCGACTCAGTTGGTTAAGCGACGGACTCTTGATTTCGACTCAGGTCATGATCTCATGGGTCGTGGGATCAAGACCTGCATTGGGCTCCATGCTGGGCGTGGGGCCTGCTTAAGATTCTTTCTTTCCTTCTCCCTCTGCTGCTCCCACCACTCTCTCTCTCTCTCTAAAAAAAATAATAAATAGATGATAGATAGATGATAGATAGATAGATAGATAGATAGATAGATAGATAGATAGATAGATAGATGATAGATAGATAATTAAATACAACCAGAGGATATAAAATGGGGAATCTCACACATGTGCCCTCAGGAAGACAAAACTAAGAGTGATGCCCCATAATTGGCCTGATTTACAGAAAACTGATAGGGCTGGAATTTTCTTAGCTGACTGGAGGTTGATCAGAGGTTGTCTCTGACCAGCCTTGGGAAATTTTGCCAGAGGCGTGAACTGGAGATGACCCAGGTCAGATTGGTCCCACAAATTCCACAGAATTGAGCTTTGTGTGTGTGACTGGACTGATTCTATCTGCTTGGGAAATTTTTCAAGGCTGGTCTTTGTTTGCTTTTTCCTTTAACGGACTCCAACTGAACTCCCCCCTCCTTAGGATCCCTGCCTATAGATGCAGCCCACCCCAACCCTCAGCAGACCTGTCTGCAGCTTGCTACAGTTTTCTTCCCCTGCACTGGAATCCCTTTGCCCTTCCTGAATAAACTCATTTTTTGGAGCTTGCCTCAGTTTACCTCCTTATTTAGGTCAACCATAGTTACTTAGGAGGCAGTATAAACACTTATAAACCTCTTAAACTGATTAGGATTTTCTGATTCCCAGGGTGTAGAGTGCAGAACTGAATGAGCCGAAGGCATGCCTACCTCTGCAAAACCCACTGTGTAGACCTGTTCCTTCCCAGCTGAAGGTTCATAGATTCTCCAAGGTTCATAGATTCTCCAGTCACTCAGAAAATAAAAATCCTTCCATCACTTTTAGGCAAAAATTCTTGTCTGCTCAAACAGCTCATCTACAAACTCTCATTCAATTAAAGCTAACTTATTTTCCAGTAGGAAAACCTGCTGAAGATGGGGTGCGGGGGCCGGGTCCGCTCCTTCTATGCCTACCCCCGCCCCCCACCCCCGTGCCCTTTGCTGCTTCTGGTTCCTCCTAGGGCCGCGAGGGAAAACAGGCAGGGACGTCAAAGTCCTCCAACAGCGGGGTGTAATCTGAAAGCAGGCCTCAGTGCAGGCGATGCGCAATTACTGTCTCTTCGTCCTCCCAGGCCCCTGCTCCCCACTGAGGACTTTGATGTCGTCCCCAGTATAGGTGGGAGCTCCTCCAACTGGCCACCAGTGCTGTCCGTCAGCTCTAGAGTCCCTGCCACCCACCTCCAGCCTCTTAATTCTGTGTTCGCCTTGCCCTCCAGGAGAGCATCCTTTTTAAGACGACCCAAGTCCCACCTCCTCTTCCCTGGGGCCTCACCTGTTCACACCTTAGCTCCTCCACCGCTGGAGGCACATGCCTTCCATCTTCACCTTCTTGCCTTACCCTGCCAGCTCTCGCAAGAAAGAAACATGTACTAGTCCCTTCACCTGAATCTCGGAAGCTTCCCTCATTTGCCTGACGGCCCCAGGGACATTCTCTCTACTCCCCCAGCGAGCCACACGAACAACTCTCCCCAAGAATTCTCACTGCCCGCCCCCGTGATGATTCTTCACCCTCTTCACCCTCTCCTAGAGCATTTGAGGGGCGAATGTTGGCAACACCAGCTCCACCATCTCTCAGCATGTCCTCCACAGGTGGTCCAACATTTCATGAGGAAGCGGGGGCATTTGTCACCTGTCATAGTATCTGGGGAGACAACTAAAAAGTCACTCTAACGTCCTATTACATTAGTCAGACTCTCAGCTACAAAAAAAAAAAAAAAAGACTCACTCAATTCATCTTAATTAGTGGAGGGTGGAGATGAGAATATTCACAGAAGCAAGAAATACTGAAGTATTACGCCAGCCCAAGGGCAGCAGGGTACAGCTGGCAGGAACCCCTGACCAGCCTGTAGCCTGACTCACCTTGGCTTGGGTACTCACCCCTGACCAGAAGACTAGAAATATGACCTCCCACCCTTAGCAGGAGATGGTGAAGGGGACAGTCTATAAAGAATCCCAGTTCTCGGGCGCCTGGGTGGCTCAGTCGGTTAGGCGTCTGCCTTCGGCTCAGGTCATGATCCCAGAGTCCCAGGATCAAGTCCCGCATCGGGCTCCCTGCTCAGCGGGGAGTCTGCTTCTCCCTCTGACCCTCCCCCCTCCCATGCTCTCTCTCTCTGATTCTCTCTCTCAAATAAAAAATCTTTAAAAAAAAAAAAAAAAAGAATCCCAGTTCTCTAACCCCTTTGCGACAGCCAACCATATTGAAGGGATATAACCAGGAGACTTAAGTTAAACAAATGTTTTTCAAGTGCCTTGGTAGTCCCCCCAACCTAGTGAAGTATACCATAATCAAAATGAGACCAGGGTCCATATTAATACCTCCAAGTTTCTTCACTGAATAGGTGAGCCATATTTTAAGTATAGACATTTTCAAGGTGTGTGTATGTGTGTGTGTGTGTGTGTGGTATATTTAATTACTATATAGGATATATAGCATATTTTAAGTATATATAGTATATATATTTAAGTATATAACATTGACTCCTTCCCTTAACCCACTATATAGCTCTTATATCAAGGCTAAATTATATTTCTGTGTTTGTGATTACTATTTAACCATATGCTTAAAGTCTTTAACAGCTAGTGGCAAACCAATAGTCAATGATTTTTTAATTTAAACAATCCAAAGTAAAAGGCTAGATGCAAAAATGTTTTGTAAGCTTCTATTTTCTTAAGTGCTGATTTGCAACACTGAACCCAATCTGTCTGTAGGTGGGTTTGGTCTTCTGGCATGTGCGGCCCTGTTCCTATTAAACATCTCGGCCCTCCTCATCTCCAGCTCACCGGTCACATTCAGCTCATGTGAGGACAGCACCAGTTCATTAACCTTATTCCACAGACTGGATCATAAAAATGCACCTTCAACATTGTAAGAACGTAAGTCGGCCAATGTGAATGAAGGTCAATTTAATAAGTCATGCACTCGTCCAGTTCCTCCTCCATGGGGTCATTTGTGAGCTGTAATTAACATGCAATGGCGAGACAGAGGACTCCCCAGCCAAGAGAAGGCAAGTGATGTAAAGTGCACAGACTAGGAGTCAGACGGGCTAGCTCCGTGACTTCAAGCAAGAAGGTTGAATTGTCGAAGTGTCGGTTTCCTCTTCTCTGAAATGGTGAGTGTCATGTGTAATATTCAGAAATAGCCTGTGTACGTAAAGGACCTGCCCTGGGCCTAGGACACAGTAGTTGCTCGATAACAGTGGTGGTGGTAGTAGAGTGATGGTGATGGATTATAGTATAGACAACACTCTGGTTGCCTTTCTTTTTTTTTTTCTATCTGCCCAATATGATTTTCCTCCATATTCTAGTTGTAGCACCCCCATTCTCTTTGGGTAACTGCCCCTCCAATTCTTTGTGCTTCTGGATGAATGCCAATCACAGTGTCCCACACCCTTAACCATAAGGATGAGCTTCTGATCCAGGCCTTTGTAATCAATGTTCTCCTTCCTCCTGGCCCCAGGAATTAGAGGCAAGGGGGTGAAATGAAGCAAGGACAAATTAGTAAAGCAGAACCCATCAGACTCTTTCTTTTTTTTTTTTTTTCTTAAGTAGGCTTCATGCCCAGCATGGACCCCAGTGCAGAGTCCAACTCGAGGCTTGAACTCATGACCCTGAGTCATGACCTTCAAGCATGGAGCCCAATGCAGAGTCCAACTCCAGGCTTGAACTCATGACCCTCAAGACCTGAGCTGAGATCAAGATCTCAGATGCTTAACCAACTGAGCCACCCAGGTGCCCCCAGAGTCTTTCCTCAGGATTTTATGGAGAGATCCTGAGCGAAGCTTCCCATTCCTACAGGAAGACATAAGGCTGCAACCCTGCTGCCTTTTACCTCCTAAACACAGGGAACACATCTTGAAATAGGTGACAATGTGGCCAACACAGAGAATAGCAAGACAGAAGGAAAGAGAGAGAAAATAATATTTACATCCCTGGATTCAGCTCTACCCCTAGATTTACCAGTTAAGTAAGTCAATAAATTCCCCTTTTAGGCTTTAGCTAATTTGAACTGAGCTTCTGCCCTTTGCATTAAAAGGTTCCTGTCTAATATAAATATACTTTTTATGAAAGGAAGAAAGAAAGAAAGAAGCAGAAACAATACCCAGAGGCGTCCTCACACACTCATTCCAGCCCCAGAAGCGGAAGTGGAAGCCAGTGAGTGTGCATGGTTGCTACACGGACGTGAGCAGCAGATAAAGTGGAAGAGCGACCTGCGGCACAGAAAACACTGTGGCATCACTGCAATTTCTGGCCTGCAGCTTAGTGGAGGTAGGAAGGTGAACCCTGATCTTGTTTCCCTGGCCAGAGTTGTCCCCTGCTCTCGCTCCAGGATAGAGAGACCATGGCCAGCAAAGCTGGAAAAGTTAATAGAGACCATATGACAGGGGCCTCACTGTAAAATAAAAGAGCTTGGATTTTCTCAAATAAACCATGGGAACTGGAAACTGGAAAGTTTTAAGGAGGGGAATGACATGTGATTTTTGCATTTTTTGGAAAGCTTTCTCTGGCCTAGAATGGTGCCTGGGTTGGAGGAGGACAAAGCTGGAAGCAGGGGGACCAGCGGAAAGTTTGAGAAACAACCAAGTGAGTCCTTGAATGAAGACAAACCAACAATGACAGAGAACAGAGAATGTACATTTAGAAGGTCAAATCTACAAGGCGTGGTGATTGATTGCATGGGGTGAGGTGGGGGGCATGGAGGCAGGAAGAAGGAAAGAACCCAGGACATGACTTCAGGGATCCAGAAAGAGGGTCGGAAGCTGGCCATGGAAGAAGGAAGGAGTGCATGTTGGAACGTGCTCAGTTGGAGAATCCATGAGTATAGCCAAGTGAAGATGTCCAGTAGGAAATTAGGTGATTTGAGCCACTGATTCTGTGATTATGGGCAGGTTACTTAACTTCTTAGAGCCTCAGTCTCTTTTTTGTCAAATGGGAATAATTTTTTTTATTTAAATTTTACTTAGTTAACATACAGTGCTCAAATGGGAATAATATTCTCTAATCAGGATTTTAATTAACTTGTCCAAGTCCAACCAGCATAAAACATTGTTCTTAAACAGAAAGAACTGGTAGAGAGTCCTGATTACTCTGAGGGTGAGATCCCTAGAAGGTCACTGGTCCTGGGGAGCATTCTGTCCTCCCCAGTCACCCATGCTCCAACTCCTGCCTTAGCCTCGGGAAGCCCAAAGACTTTCGTAGCTTTGCCCTGAGAGTTTTTGTGCAACTCAGCCTACTTAAGGGTTTGGGCCTTTGCACCTATGGTTCCTTCTGACTGGAACACCCTTCTTACACAGGTTAGTAGTAAGTTCTTCCACTGGTTCTCCCACTGCCCAAGGAACTCCTTTTCATCCTTCCAGACTCACCTCCTATCACCAGCCCTGTGATGTTTTATCCGCCTTATCCATCTGGAACAATTCAAATGTCATGTTGCAATAAATCATTGTTTCCTTAGTCACCAGACTGTCCCGTAAGTGACTGACATCTGTAGGCCTTACCTATCAGGCTGACTGATGCAACCTGAGACAATCTGAACGTAGACACTGTCGAGGTGTGTGCCAATTACTAAGTTATACAGCCTCTCGGCTCCAAACCCAGCTTCTCTGCGGGGCCCCGTGGCACTGGGACTGGGCCTCTGCAAACCACATTTCTGCTTGGCCAGCAGTCTCCCAGTTAGGCTCCGCTCTGCTAGAGGGGGCCTGGGACGCTGCAGGAAGGAGAAGGGAGTCCTTCCTCTCTGTTCACAAGTCCTATGAGCATCGCACCAGCAACGCTTCTGCTCCAATAGCAGCAGTTGGATCCAGCCTGCAGGTTTTCCGATGCTTGTGCTAGTGGCCGCATCCCAGCTGTTTTCTCCTTCCCAGAGGTCTGGTGCTCAAGCCCGCAGCGCCCCCCTTCTGAGCTGAGACGCTGTTCCCAGCAGACCTCTGCCACCCCCTCAGAGGTCTAAGCTCCATTCCCTTCGGCCCCTCCTCCAAGTTTCTAAATGTTAATAATCGCAGTCTTTGTGAGTAGTGACTGCTTCCTGCAATTGCTCTCTCTCTGATAACTTGACCCTCTTTTACCGCCTTTTTGGCTACCCAGTTAACAACTTTATTCTAGTTAACAGTCTATACATTAAATTCTCTTTGTTCAAACAATTATTATGGTCTCTGACTCTTGACTGGACAATGACGGTACCAGGTGTTTTTAATATAAGCATATAATTGGCTTAGATCCATTTTTTTTAATTTTTTTTTAAGATTTTATTTATTTGCGAGAGAGAGAATGAGAGACAGAGAGCATGAGAGGGAGGAGGGTCAGAGGGAGAAGCAGACTCCCCACTGAGCAGGGAGCCCGATGCGGGACTCGATCCCGGGACTCCAGGATCATGACCTGAGCCGAAGGCAGTCGCTTAACCAACTAAGCCACCCAGGCGCCGCAGATCCATTATTTTTTAAGATTAATGAGTCATCTTGGCCTCGGGAGCCCCAGCTCCTGAGTATCTGGCCACCCTTAGTGTGACCATGTAGCCCAGCCCCTAGACGCCTGACCACCTTGATAGAGTCAGGCTGCCCAGCCCACCTGCATGAATTCTTTCCAGAGCCTGGACCCCACCAAGTGACCCCATTCAAGGAGAGCCCCGTGGACTAGCCTTAGGCAACACACCACACTCCTGGTGCCAGCTGCAGTGTGCTGACAGGGTCTCTCTCTCCCCAGGCAGGATAAGACATACCAGGCTTTGTCCAGTATTTGTGGCCCACTGAGACATCACCATCCTCCCTCTCTACTGTCGGTGTGGGTGGAACTTTGCCCTCTGAGCCCTTGCCTTTCTGCCTTGGGACCTTCTCCTTCCTTCCCCACTGAGTCTAGGAAGGCAAGGAGCAGCATAGAAAGACAAATACCATATGATCTCACTCATACGTGGAATTTAAGAAACAAAACAGGGGCGCCTGGGTGGCTCAGTTGGTTAAGCGACTGCCTTCGGCTCAGGTCATGATCCTGGAGTCCCGGGATCGAGTCCCGCATCGGGCTCCCTGCTCGGCGGGGAGTCTGCTTCTCCCTCTGACCCTCCTCCCTCTCATGCTCTCTGTATCTCATTCTGTCTCAAATAAATAAAAATAAAATCTTTTAAAAAAAAAAAAGAAACAAAACAAATGAGCAAAGGGAAAAAGAGAGAGAGAGAGAGAGACAAACCAAGAAACAGACTCCTAACTCTGGAGAACCAACTGATGGTAACCAGAGGGGAGGTGGGTGGGGGGATGGGTGAAATAGGTGATGGGGATTAAGGAGTGCACTTGTAATGAGCACCAAGTGTTGTATGGAAGTGTTGAATCACTCTATTGTACACCTGAAACTAATATGACACTGTATGTTAACTAACTGGAATTTACATCAAAACTTTAAAAAAAGAGGCAGCGTAAAATTTGTTTTTGTGTTTAGCCACATACCCTCCATATTAGTGTCTTATCAAAAAGGTCCTCTTAGGGCGCCTGGGTGGCTCAGATGGTTAAGCGTCTGCCTTCGGCTCAGGTCATGATCTCAGGGTCCTGGGATCGAGTCCCGCATCGGGCTCCCTGCTCCTTGGGAGCCTGCTTCTCCCTCTGCCTTTCTCTCTTGCTCTGTCTCTCATGAATTTAAAAAAAAAAGGTCCTCTTATTTGGAGCGCAAAAACTAATCTGTTTCCCCTTCCACCTCTGGAACCAACCAGTTTGTCCTGACCTAGACCAACACAACTGGTGACTAAGACATGGTGCCCATCTTCAAAGGAGCTTGAGTATGCTTGGGGAAAGCAGACAACAGGTTGTAATTAGGATACAAGTTCAGCTGCATGAAGCAGAGATGCAAAACTGCAGTGAGTCGAACAGAATAAGCTTCTTTCTCTTTCATGAACCAGGGCAGATATAGGTGGGGGGTTGGTAGGGCCGCTCTATTCTATGAGGTGACCCAGAGACCGAGGCTTTCTTGTTACACCACCATCCCTTGAGGGTGGCCATTGTCCACAAGATCTAAGATGACTGGCTGTCAAGTTCACACTGTACTCAGTAGAGTAAAAGAAGGGGAAAAGAAAGGGCGTGCCCTCTCCCCGGAAGCCACACATGTCACTTTCCTTCACATCCCACTGGCCGGAATGGAGTCACATGGTCACAGCCAGCTGCAAAGGATGCAGAGAAATAGAGCCTTTGTTCTCAGGGCAACCATGTGCCCAGCTCAAAATTAGAAAGTCTATCTTTACAGAAAAAAGAGAAAATGACATGGAGGGGAACTAGCAGTCTGTACCATGTCAGACAACTGTAACAGTGTGGCAGATGGTTCTTGTGAAGGTGGGTATAGTAAGGAGCAGTCCTGGGCAAGTCTGAAGGGATAGAAAGAACATGTCCCAGAGCTTAAGAGTTTTAAGATGGAGCATTGCCACGTGCTGACAAGGTCCAGATGTGGCACAGGGTGAGTGACTAGAGTAGTAAAAGGAATAATTAGACCTGAGATAGTCGAAGATTTTTCAGGGTAGGATGTTGAGTGATTGTTGACTTGGGTTTCGAACCTCACTGGAATAATGCTATGCATTCGGGTGGAAAGAAAGATCGTGTGGAAGGCTGGGGAGTTGACCAGACATAATAGAGGTAAGGAAAGAGTCAAAGACCTTTCTGAATTTTCATTCTTGGGAAAAGGTCGAATGAAAGTCCTACCCACAAAAATAAAATGTTGGGATGAGGTCCCTTTTCTATATATTACATGAGGTTAAAGTGGGACACCTAAGTAAAACTACGCTATTGACAGCTGAAAAACCAGGTTTACCCTGAGTCTAGAAAGCTGAGTTACAAACAATGCCTATCTCTAAAAGTAACAACATCAATCATAAACCATTGTACATAAGAGGGGACAGTGGTAGGTGGTCCAGTTTGAATCTATTTGGGAATTGCCAGAAATGTAGCCAATTTGCCTAAAAGACTGAAGTACCTTCTGAGGGGAAAAAATCATGCTGTGTTTTTGCTAAACTTTGCATAAATCCGTATATGTCTGATGAGCTGGTGGAAGAACCAAACTGAAATTTACTTGGTAGGAGCCTGAGGATCTTCCTCCATGGAACTGGCACCATGAACTAATACAATAAAGAAGTTTTGGTTATTAGAGGCTGGGATGATGCTGAAGACAGTAGGGTCAGCAGTTTGGATTTAGTGATTAAGATAGTGGGCTGGAGGAATGCTTGGGTGGCTCAGTCGGTTAAGTGTCTGCTTTCGGCTCAGGTCATGATCCCAGGGTCCTGGGATGGAGTCCCACGTCGGGCTCCTTGCTCAGTGGGGAGCCTGCTTCTCCCTCTGCCTGCAGCTCCCCCTGCTTGTGCTCTCTCTCTCTTTCTGTCAAAATAAATAAATAAAATCTAAAAAAAAAAAGTGGACTGGGGTCAGACTGGCAGTACTAACTAGGTAACCTTGGGCAAGGAAATTAACTTCTGAAGCCTTGATTTCCTCCTCTGTAAAATGGAAATAATAATAGAATCTAGAATTAAAAGGAATAATTATCAAAGGGCTTATCGCACAGCGAAGTATATATTAAATGCTCAATAACTGTTAACTATAACAACAATTACGACACTCCCAAGCCCACCCCCCCGGATGCACACCAGGGTCCTAAGGTATACAAGTAACTTAAAAAGGAAAAAGCTCTGATGGCATGTTGGGGCTAGTCGTGCTCTGCAACCCCTCTAGCTGAGAGCAACATCAAGCTCCAAGTTCAGAGGGCATCCTCATGGATGCCACACAGCTCTGGTCTGGGAAAAGCCTAGGGCATCAGGGACAGTATCAGGATTCAGGACTCAGCCACCGCACTGGGACCCAGCAGGAGACAGCAGGACCCAAAAGGCAGGTACCCCGTGGAGGTGGCGAGGCGGCAACAACACCAGGCTGGAGAGGGTTCATTTGTGTGCACTTAGGAGAAACCTCCTGGAGACTTCCAAAAATGTTTTACAGGGTGAAGCCCTGCTGGAGTGGGTGGGAGAAGAACCAATGTCATTTGGGTCACTGTGATGGATGTGATCCCATTTGTACTAATAGGCAGGTATCTTGGGTCACGTGTGAGATGTTGCCTAAGGACCAATCATAATCATGCTGCTGCAATCAACATTATCTTTGATGATAAGAGGCCTCACATTTAATATGACAGCCAAAACATGCTGCCTCATTTACATATAAGGAGTCTTCATTTTCCTGGGCCCACGAAATGTTTATCACACAGTTTTATTTAGGCAATAAATCTGTGCAAAACACAAAAACAAATAGGAGGGGCACCTGGGTGGCTCAGTTGGTTAAGCGACTGCCTTCGGCTCAGGTCATGATCCTGGAGTCCCTGGATCGAGTCCCGCATCGGGCTCCCTGCTCGGCGGGGAGTCTGCTTCGTCCTCTGACCCTATCCCCTCTCATGTGTTCTCTCTCTCTCAAATAAATAAAATCTTTAAAAAAAAAAAAAAAATCTCTAAAACAATCTTAAAAAAAAAAAAAAAACAAATAAGAGTTCAGCTGCGAATTGAACTTCAGATGCACATGAGTTGAAATCAAGTACTACCAAGCAAAAGTCAGTGGAAAAAATATATAAAAAGGTATCATCGTGGCAGGGCTGGGTATTGGGATAAAAGATCCCTTCCTGCCCCAGCTACTTTCACATGTTAATATTAAATCCGGTATTATCCATGATTCAGTACTTTGGAGGGCATGTCAGGAGGTTTCCGCTTTGGACAAGCCACAAGCACAACGAGCTTAGCCCTAAGGGCTCCTCAAACTCCTAAGTGATAACTTCTTTAAATGAGGGCATCCAGACTATTGCATCCTCATTTCTACTGATGACTAAGATATCCTTCGGTCCTGGAACCTATAGAAAAGTAAATGTTGGTTTCTCCCTGCCCAGAGTTTCGGTCAGTTATGCTTGAAGGAGGAAAGAGTCTGAAGTATTCCAGAGGGTCACCAATAACAGTCATTTCTTTTTTCTCTCAAATTCATTAAAAGGGAAACCAAACATCTTGGCTAAGGCAAGAGCTGACCCTTTCCTAAATTTATAGAAGAAAACTCTTCTTGGCCAATCCAGAGCTCCTTGAATCAAAGGGAAGTGCAAGGCCACGGCTTTTGTAGATAACAAATTGGTTCGGGCAAGGAAAGACTGTAGATCTGACAAGGAAAAAATGGCATGCTCAAGAGAAGAGGAATTTTTACCATGTTTCATGATAGAAGGCCACAATGAAAGAAAAATGACCTCAACAATCCCATTCTGGGAGCCCTGGCGAGGCTAAGGACAAAAGGAGGAAGCCTCTGGAACTGGCTTGCTGTCATCGTAGCTCCATTCATCAGTTGAGAGCAACTTCAGAGGGGCAGACGCAATCCCAGCCGACAGTGGATAAATCACAATTATCAAGACCTTATTAGCTATTGCCCTAGAGTTAAAGAGGGTCATTTGCTTCTATCAGATAGCAATCGATTGCTTTGTATGGGCTACGACTTATAAGGCCAAGGTCAAGGTATGGTGATGGAAATTAGGTTAGATATCATAAATCCTCCAGCGCCAATCCTTATCTGAACGAGAGTGCTATAAACTATTAACTCCGAAGACAGGTTGGTGGGAAATAGAACAGAATCCAGAATCATAGCAAACTTTCTGATGGATAATACAGTATATCAGAAAAACCTAGAAAGACTGAACTTGCTTCACTTGATAAGAAAAAAAAAAAGAAAGAAAGAAAATTGAATTCACCCTGCCTTGATGCACATGGCTAATTCTTCAGACCAGCAAGTACTCAGCAAAAAGGGTGAAAAGACACTTTATGGAGGAAAGATACTCTTATTTCTCCTCTTCTTCTCTTGCTCTGATCCAAGAGAACCCATACCCTGATTGAATGGCTCGTAAGTGGCAGATACTACGAGGTTGACACTGACCAAAGGGAGCGGATAATTCTGTTATAGTGTCTTTTTGTTTTTTGTAACTAACCACCAAGAAGCAAAAAAATAAAATAAATAAATAAACAGAAACAAAATGCAATTCTCAGCTGCCCAAATAAAAGATGTGTTGTAACTTTTTCAGAATTGTCAGGAAGTATTACCAATTCATAAACCTAAGGTAAGGGGCATATAGTGTTACTTGTACCATTCTTTCACCTTTCTTGACTCAAAATATTCCAATTAAGAAGTTGGAAAAAGATCTTGTCATAGTTGGTACGAAAGTAAAAGTAGCCATGGTTTAACTCATAAAAATAATTTTGGGTACTCATCTTTCTGTTTTTCTTATAGTTACTTGCATTTTTACTGTCATAATAAATGTATCTATTTTTATGTTTACTGAAGTTTTTATACCTAGCATTGTACCAACTAGAAATAATCTGTAAGTCAGCATTTTCATACTGATCACAACAAATAATCAAGGAACCTACCCACGTCCTTGGTTCGGCAACTTCAAAAAACTCTGAAGAAGACAAAAAGGTAAAAAATAATGTTATCTCTGATAATGGTCTTTAACATAGGTGAATTGAGAAAAAAAAAGAATCAATTTTCTAAGCTTTACAAGGCATAAAGTTATCCATGAGAAATGACAGATATTTCTCAAATGAGTCTTTTTTTTTTAATTTATTTATTTGACAGAGAGAGCGAGAGAGGGAACATAAGCAGGGGGAGTGGGAGAGGGAGAAGCAGGCCTCCCGCAGAGCGGGGAGCCTGATGTGGGTGGGGCTCGATCCCAGGACCCCGGGACCATGACCCAAGCCGAAGGCAGACACCCAACCGACTGAGCCACCCAGGCGCCCCTCAAATGAGTCTTATTCACAAATGTCATAAATTAGAGATTGTTCTTAAAAATTAATGGGCAATGAGAATGAATCTGATAAATTCTGCAAGCCTAGAAAGGGACACAAGAAAATGTAAATCCAAAATGGTCTCTGGATTCCTAGCGAGTTGAACAAACCTTGACAGCAAGTCAAGTTTTTCTTAAATCAAAACTGAAATTTTCTATAGATTTCGATAAAGGCAGAAGCAGAAAGCTTCAGAAGCAGATGTCCATGAAAACTTTCAAAGGTCCAAAATTTATGACTTTGCCATCTCCCACTGCTTTCTCCCACTCTTGTTGGACACTGTTTTTTCCCAAAATGCTAGCTTTATCATGTTATTACGTCTCCAAGTCTCACTAGCCTACATATATTTCTAATTACTTGGTGACAATTTATGTTTGCTCTAATAATCTTTCAGTTGTAAGTATATGGTTTTTTTAACCAGGATCTTGTATTAAAAAATACTGTGATCCTCCACACCATGTCAAATTTAAAATAAAACACAACTCTGATGGCACTACTAATTGTAATAAGTTCTAGAAGATTTGGGGAAAGTATAAAAGCTTCCTAGATTTAATTATATTTTTACATTATTTATGCTGAGGGTTTAGTGAAAACACATAAATATAAGGGAAATTGTCCTGGAAATGTTTCTTCTGCCAGCTAAACTTTTTTTTTTAAGATTTTATTTATCTATTTACTTACTTATTTATCAGAGAGAGCACACAAGCGGGGAAGCTGCAGGCAGAGGGAGAAGCAGGCTCCCCACTGAGCAGGGAGCCTGAGGCAGGACTCGATCCCAGGACCCTGCGATCAAGACCTGAGCCGAAGGCAGATGCTTAATTGACTGAGCCACCCAGACTTCCCTACCAGCTAAACTTTAATGGTAAATAACACAGTGAGCTTTACTTTCCAGGCTCCTAACTAAAAGACTGATGTTTCAGGAAAGACTCTTTTAAAAATTAGTATGAGAGATAGACAGCAGGAATGGAGAGCAAAAGGCAAATCCCCAGCAACCCAAAAAGGTAGGCAGCTGATCTGTAAAGCAAGAAGAGCTATCCAATCACTATTTTGTACACCTGAAACTAATACAATGGTATATGTCAATTATATCTCAGTAAAACTGGAGGGGGGAGAAAAGCAAACATTACAGAACTATGCAGTATAGAAAGGGAAAATCACCGAGAACCTCACCCTTGGAGACTGACCACTGCCCACCACTCGGCACTTCTTCCTCCTGTTGTTTTCTTCCACATATATACTAACATACATATATAATGAGGTTGCAAAGTTTAATTTGCTACAGTGTATATTTGCAGAGAAAATGCATTTGACTGTTACAGTTCTCTTCTTAGGCCTTAACCGCCTACACACTAATAGATTAAACAAATATTTTACTGAACATCTACTGCAGCTTAAACTCAGTCAGATCCAGTATTTTAAGCAGTCGTTTCAGTCTTCTGTCTGGATAAAGATGCTCAGAATCTCAGAAGGCCTCCTCCCTCTGAAGTACACTTATACATCCTCGGGGAGTATTGGAGCAAAGGGAGTCTCGGCCTTGAGCTAATCCTTGGGTTTACAAGCCTCATGTGCCCTGAGCTCCGGGGTGACTCTCTGTGTCTGCTGGATGGCCCAGTGTAACTCATCTGCTGGACCCCCTGAAGACTCCATCCATGGTCTGTTCTTTTGGCTCACTCAATGTTCTCAAGGATTATTGGCCAACTCCTTGTTGATTCGACCTCCTCTCAGCTTCTGCTGTCTCAGGAGGCCCATCCAGTTTCTCACTGTGACCACCACGAGGTCCTAGCTTGGAGGGGCCATTCCATAGCCCCCTCCTAACATACAGAGATAACTCCCCCTGCCTTAGGAGGTCCCCTCTGACTCCCCAGTCTGTCTCTCAGCAGTTTCTGGGTCCCATCTAAACCCCAAGAGAACTAGAGCAACCCAGGGAGACACAAATTCAAGGCCTCCCTCAGCAGCTCATCACTAAGTATCCTTTGCGGTGGCCATGTCCCTAGTTGGCAATGTACAGCCTGAAAGGTGGTCTTCTCCCAGAGCCCCCGTCTTCGATCTAACATAACTCCAGGTCAAAGCCTCTGAACCACTTCACTCTCCACCCTTCTCTCTCTACAATCCAAGGCTCTCAAGCACAACTGTTGTGCTGCAGAAACTTCTTTTGCACGTCTAGACTTTTGCTCTAATGTCCAGATGCAGGGGGTGTTTAATGGGATGGTTCTATAAATCTATTTTGCAACTTTTTATGTGGTTTTTTTTTCTATTTCACAATATATTATGGACTCTTTTCAAATCCTTTCAGAGAAAGTTAGCTCATTCTTTCCAATAATTGTATGGCATTTCGTCGCATAGATGTACCATAATTTACCTACCAACCCCTACTAATGAACATTTGTGATGTTTCCAATATTTCACTACTAAAAACAATGCTGTAAATTCTTTTTTTTAAAAGATTTTATTTATTTATTTGAGAGAAAGAATGAGAGAGAGAGAGCATGAGAGGGGGGAGGGTCAGAGGGAGAGGCAGACTCCCTGCCGAGCAGGGAGCCGATGCGGGACTCGATCCAGGGACTCCAGGATCATGACCTGAGCCGAAGGCAGTCGCTTAACCAACTGAGCCACCCAGGCACCCAACAATGCTGTAAATTCTTATACATTGCTAGTAGGAGTATAAATTAGCATAGTAGAATGAATAAACAAATTGTGTTTACTCACAAAATGGAATACTACACACAGCAATGAAAATGAATGAATTACATGTAAGAACAGGATTAATTATACAAACATAAAAGAAGCAAGATACAAAAGAATACATAAAGCATTTTCCATTTGTATAAATTTTTAAAATAGGTGAAACTATATTATTTTGTGGATGTGTGCACAGATGGTAAAAATCTAAAGAAAAGGAAGAAAATTATTATCAAAAAGTCAAGATCGTGGTTACTTATAGAGCTGTGCTGTCCAATATAAATATAACATGAGCCACAAAAATAAGCCATACATGTAATTTTAAATTTTCTAGTAGTCATATGAAATGAAGGGGGGGAAGCTGGTAAAATTAATATATATTTTATTTAACCCGATATATTCAAAATATTGTCATTTCAATATGTAATCAATATTAAAAGTCATTAATGAAGTGCTTTACATTCTTTTTCTTATACCAAGTCTTCATAATCCAGTGTGAATTTTACACTTACAGCACATCTGAATTCCAGCTAGCCACATTTCAAGTGCTTATTTGCCCTATGTGGCCAGAGGCTACCACATTGGACAGCCCAATTCTAGCAGACATGAGAGTCAGGAAGGTTAGCTCTACAGGAGAAAAGTAAGGCTGTAACTGGGAAGGACGTGTGGGAAATTTTGGGAAACTGATATTGTTATCTTCCTTGAGAGGAGTGTTGATTATGTATTTGCACCGTAATAATTTATTAAATCATATATATGAATTTTGTGAACTTTTTTGAATGCATTTTATCAAAAAAATGTTTTAAAAATACTGAATGCATATTCCTGTTTTAAATGTTTTAAAAATACTGAATGCATATTCCTTATAATGTATCATTATAAACTTGAGCAAGTCTTTCTGAAGGATAGATTTATAGAAGTGTAACTCTTGGGGGTGCCTGGGTGGCTCAGTCGCTTAGGCGTCCAATTCTTGATTTTGGCTCAGGTCATGATCTCAGGGTCATGAGATCAAGCCCCGAGTCAGCTCTGCACTCAGCATGGAGCCTGTTTAAGATTCTCTCTTTCCCTCTCCCTCTACCCTGCCTTCTCTCTCTCAAAAAAAAAAAAAAAAAAAATTAATAATCAAAAATAAAAATAAAGAAAAGAAGTGTAACTACTGGATCAAATGATGCAAACATTAAAATATTTAATACAATTACTTCCACATGCTTATACTAATTCTCACTCCGACCAGTAACAATGAAAGAAAACTCCCATTTCTCTAATTACTTAGCAACACTTCAATTTTAAGACATTTTTGACAGTTAGGTGTAAGAAGATATTGGAAGAGTTAGAATCACTCAATGACTATTCCAAGAAATTACAAAATATATTCCATTCAGGACAAGCTCTCTTTCAGCATACACAGGCACTAACAATCAGTTTGTTGGTCCTTCTGGCGCCTCTGAAAGGGATGGGGCGCCTGCATCCCAGGGCGGCCGTGGCCCTACACCAGCAATTCACCCTGAGCTACATAAAATCTGAAACAGCCTTCCCTTGATAGTGCATACACCAACCTTCATTGGGACTGAACATTTTATTTTTTTGTTAAAGACTTTTATTTATTTATTTGAGAGAGAGAGCACAAGCAGGGGGCACAGGCAGAAGAAGAAGCAGACTCCCCGCTGAGGAGGGAGCCCGACGTGGGGCTCAATCCCAGGAACCCGGGATCATGACCTGAGCCTAATGCAGACACTTAACCGACTGAGCCACCCAGGCGCCCCAGGACTGAACATTTTAGACTTGGACACTTCATTTCAGGGCTGTTCATGCTGTCAAGTGTTAGCGTGAGTGGTGGCCAAATGCAAAAACCTCAAAGCGAAAGATGACCTTGATTCCACAGAATTTTTAAAAAATCTTTCCATCCTGGCACTAGCCCAACCTTTCTCCTCCAGAGCATAATCACAGTCCCCTTTCCTTTTATGTGACAATCTAAACTATTTAAAATATATGTTTGGAACTTCCCTAATAAAACTGTCTTCAGAGATGGGTTATCAGCCATACAAGAAAAATGAGATTTATTACTCTATAATCACAAAATACTATTTGTCAGATTCTTCTCTCTCTACACCTCCTTCTCTTTCTTCCAACCCTTTCCTCTTCCTTCTCTCTCACTTTTATTTTCCCAATATTCTCGGCTTAATTCTGATCTCTCCTTCCTTGCTCTTCAACTTGAGCCCACAGCCTAAGGATCCCAAGAGGTCACAGTCCACAGGCAAGATGCCCCAGGATCAAAAGGTGGGCAGCAGAGAAGGAAGAAATCCTGGAGATAAAATGAGACCTAACCACAGAAGGACACACCCAGGAGCTTTAGCAAGCAGATCTAGGGAGGAGGGCTCCCAAGTTCAGTGCTTATTTGCTGGCAGGAATCAATAACAGATCACAAACAACTTGGCACCGTAAGTGAAATGGTCAGATATTAAGTCAGGCCTGCTTGTACTTTTCTCCTAATTAATAAAAGAAGACTGTCGGGGCGCCTGGATGGCTCAGTCATTAAGCATCTGCCTTCAGCTCAGGTCATGGTCCCGGGGTCCGGGGATCGAGTCCCACATCGGGCTCCCTGCTCCACGGGAAGCCTGCTTCTCCCTCTCCCACTCCCCCTGCTTGTGTTCCTTCTCTCGCTATGTCTCTCTCTGTCACATAAATAAATAAAATCTTAAAAAAGAAAAGAAAAGAAGACTGTCTGGTATTATAGAGCTATTAACTACAGAACCGTATAACTGACTAGTAGGGATTTTCAGGCTCCGTGCCAGATCTGAATCAGAACCATCAAGGATGATCATCCTGGTGCAGAACCCCTTGACAGGGGGAGGCACACAGAGTTTCTAGCCTAACAGCCCTGGGCATAAATCTGCAGACACACACACACACACACACACACACACACACCCATCACTTATTAGTGTGTGACCTTTGAAAGTCTCTATGAGGGGCACCTGGGTGGCTCAGTCGGTTAAGCGACTGCCTTCGGCTCAGGTCATGATCCTGGAGTCCCGGGATCAAGTCCCGCATCGGGCTCCCTGCTCAGTGGGGAGTCTGCTTCTCCCTCTGACCCTCCTCCCTCTCATGCTCTCTGTCTCTCATTCTCTCTCTCTCAAATAAATAAAATCTTAAAAAAAAAAAATTAAAAAAAAAAAAGAAAGTCTCTACGAACCTCACTTTCCTTATCTGTAAGATAGAGATGATGCCGACCACACAGTATGAGTTTAAGGATTCTGCATGTAAAGCACTTGCACAGAGATTCTCAACAATAAGTACTGATGATAATAGCATATGATGATTTTAACAAAATGTGATAAGTGCCATCCAATTTTACTGAAATTTTGTCCAGCAGATTTCTATTGTTGGTATACTTAGGGGAAAAAAATAAAGGTACTTCTATTTTTAATGGGTCTTGCTTTTTCAAAAGCATAGTCTTTAAGTATCCATTATAGAATCTGTTACTAAAATTTTAAAGAGGAGGGGGAATGTGGTTCCACTTCATGGAATAGGAACTAGGGGAAAAAGAAATGTTCGTATCTTTAAAACATAAGTTTCTTCATCCCAGTTATACTTACAGATATTGAAATAGAAAAGAACAAGACAGACACAAGACCTACTCTCACACTTTTTATAGACTATAGGAAAGAGATGACTTATAACAGAAATCACTGAAGTGTGCTAAGTGACCCTGAGTCCCAGGGCCCTTCCCTTGGTCTGGAGTGTCATAGAGCTTCCCTGAGGAAGAGATGCCTGTACTGGGTAGACAAGAGAAATTCTAGAAGGAGGATGGGGAGGCACCCTCCAGGTGGAGGAAAGAGCCTAGGTAAACACCCTGAGCCCTGAGGTGGAAAGAAGGCTGGGGAAGGGAGTTGGAGTTGGGTGAGAGTCAGAAGAAAAGGCTTATGGGGGCACCTGGCTGTTTCAGTTGGTGGGGCATGTGACTCTTTTTTTTTTTTTTTTTAAGATTTTATTTATTTATTTGAGAAAGAGAGAGAGAAACAGCATGAGAGGGGATAGGGTCAGAGGGAGAAGCAGGCTCCCCGCCGAGCCGGGAGCCCGATGCAGGACTCGATTCCAGGACTCCGGGATCATGACCCGAGCCGAAGGCAGTCGCCCAACCAACTGAGCCACCCAGGCGCCCGGCATGTGACTCGGCTGGTTCAGTTGGTGGGGCATGTGACTCTTGATCTTAGGGTTGTGAGTTCAAGCCCCACACTGGGTGTGGAGATTACTTGAAAATAAAATCTTTAATTTAAGAAGGGGGGGTGGCGCTCCTGGGTGGCTCAGTCAGTGAAGCATCTACTTTCAGCTCAGGTCATGATCCCAGGGTCCTGGGATTGAGCCCTTCGTCTGGCTCCCTGCTGTTCTCCCTCTCCCTCTGCCCCTCCCCCTGCTTGTGATCTCTCTCTCTCAAATAAATAAATAAAATCTTTTTAAAAATGTATTTGCTAAGCCAAATACTGCCCTGGGAATATTAAATAATATATACCATTTACCTTCCTAAATACTCCAAAAACAAAATATTTATATTCCCAGGGATTTTCGATAAGGGGTTATGGAATTCTATTCCTTATTGATTTCTAAAACATTTTTGTAGATTAGGAAAGTAAACCCTTTTTTATAGATTTTGCCAGTTTTCCCCTTTTTTGTCATGTTCCAATCTAGCTTATAGTACCATAGGTTTTTTAATTACTAATTAATTCATGTCCATTGGGGAAAAAAGTAAACACATTATGACAATGGGTCTTAATCCTTTCAAGTCAGTAAAGACTTTGAAAATCTGATTAAAGTAATGGGAAAGTTCCTCAGAAAATTTACATATAATTTTGCATATACTTTCAAGAGCTTTAATAGGCTTAGGCACCAGATTATGAACCTCTGCTTTCTATGCTCTTCCTAGGAACTTTCATCCTTTCCAAGGGATGATCCTTTTCAATCATCATCTATCCAAGACAGGCAAATATATATATGATACATATTGACATCTCTATCTATTTACATATCTATACCTATATATAGCTTCAGCCCAGATCCATTTCCTGATTATCATATCTCCATATTCATCTACTAATATCTCCACTCAAGTATTTCACTAACATCAAACTCAACATACCAAAAACTAAAATCATTTCCTCCCATGCCAAACTCACTCATCACTTTAGTTTTTAATGAATGGAACCACTAACCATTCAACTGAGTCAGCCAAAAATCTGGTCAGCAACCATGACGTCCATCTCTCCTCTATCTTTAATTTTCTCTCTTCTCGAATTGGTATCTCTCAATTTATCCACTTCTATCCATGCATTGCCTGAATTACCCTAACAGCCTCCTGAATAGCCCTCCTACCAGAGTTTTTATCCCCTCCAATCCATGTTCAACCTCACCACTTTTCTAAAATGCCTAGCTGATAACACTCATTCACTTAAAACTCTTCAGTGACTCCCCACTGCTCTAGGGAGAGTGTCCATACTCCTTAATATGGCTTACAAAGTCATTTACCAACTGCAACCCACTTAATTCTTGCATGATCACCCTATCTCTGATCCCTTCCCGCCCCCCCCCCCAGTCGCTGTATTAGTGAATGTCACCATTTACCAAGTGGCTCAAGACAGAAGTCTGGCCTCTCTCCTTCCCATCACCATCTATATCTAATTAGTCACCATATCCTGTGATTCCTACCTCCAGCGCCACCACCCTGGTCCAAGTTATCCTATTTTTCTCACCGACTACTAACCTAGCCTTCTCTCATTGAGGACAGAATAAAACAGATGGTTCTCGTGAATAACCTGGCCAACCAGCCTTCATCATCTTTCTCCTTAATGAAACTGAAGTCAGGGTAGCAGAGAAGGGAGAAGAGGGTCACGGAGAGAGCAAGCAGCTCTAAGCCAATATGCAAGGCTTTGCGTTCAATTTTAGGGGCACTCGTCCATGGCTCACCTGAATGAACTTCTAATGCTTTCAGGTCTTTACTAAGCAAAATGTCCCTCACTGCTGAGGCCATTTATTTCCATTTTTTAGATTCTTTTGCTGAGCAACCACAGCTACATTGTCTTTAGAGTTGTCCCATTACCCTAAGATTCCTTCTTCCACCTGCCCAGCGACGAAGGCACCTTTTAGGCAGCTTGTTTCAATCCTACTTCTCACTACTCAGACTCTACTCATTAATTAACAGGTAGGATAGTGGGGGACCCTTATTCCCATAACCCACCCCATACTTGGGAAACAGCATTTACTACAGGATCACAAGTAGTCTCCACCCTCAGTCTGGCCTGTGGGGCCATTACCCTTCCTCTTCCAGAGACCATGTCTCTGTCAGCATCCTATGCTCATCTCCCAAACTGTCAAGAACTGTGAAGGGTCTGAGACTTCACCCTACTTGCAAGCTAACAAGTTAGTCTGGCCAAGTTCTGTGGGTGCTGGCAGAAGACTGGAGATTCTAGGGTTGGACACAAAGGACTTTATTACTCACAGCAACAGCCAAAGTATCACTGTCCTGTTCTGGTCCCCAAGCCCCAGTTCCAATAGAACAATCCAAGGAAAGGCCAGCTGATATGTATACATGCAGAGGGTGGCATTTCAGGGAGGAACCCTGAGCACAGGGAACCCAAATCTTTTATAATGTCCTTTGCTCCAGAAGGAGACACTCTCTTATTAAATAGCCTTCCATTTAATAGACCTGTTCCTAGTTCTCTTTCTGACTCTCAAGATTCTCTGTACAGCTAAACTTCTCTTCCATCTATCTCACAGGCCAGCCTATTCAACAGCAATTGAATGGATTTCAGAGAAGAGTGGGGATGAATTAAAGATTTCTGAGTAGAGGGCTAGGATAGGTCATCTGTATACCCATCTAAACTAGTGATTCCCAACTTTTCCTGCCTTCAACTCACCAGAGATTCAGATATTAGACATCCACTTATCAATGGTTCTCTGTGGGGGGGTCCCTGGGGCAAAGTCAAATTTGAGCATTAATTGAACAAATTCAAAGTTAATTCCTCGTATTCATTAATTTGCTTGAATACTAAAACTAAATAATTACAAATTATCCTCACCATCCCTATTTAATAGTGATGATATAAATTGACTCTGAAAATACCAAACTTTTATATATTACTTCATACCTCTAGACTAAAAAACACTTCAAAAGGCTAGTTCTTAAAAGTTAAGTGCCAAGGGTGGGGTGGGAGGGATGGGGTGACTGGGTGATAGACACTGGGGAGGGTATGTGCTCTGGTAAGCGCTGTGAATTGTGCAAGACTGTTGAATCTCAGATCTGTACCTCTGAAACAAATAATGCAATATACGTTAAGGAAAAAAAAAAAGAAGACGAAGATAGCAGGAGGGGAAGAATGAAGGGGGGGAAATCGGAGGGGTAGACGAACCATGAGAGATGATGGACTCTGAAAAACAAACTGAGGGTTCTAGAGGGGAGGGGGGTGGGAGGATGGGTTAGCCTGGTGATGGGTATTGAGGAGGGCACGTTCTGCATGGAGCACTGGGTGTTATGCACAAACAATGAATCATGGAACACTACATCTAAAACTAATGATGTAATGTATGGGGATTAACATAACAATTAAAAAAAGTTAAGAGCCAAAAATACTTTTTAATATTTTTTAAAAAGCAAAACTTATTACGGGAGGCATGTTAAAATAGGTCGTTTTTTTAATTAGCAATACTTTTATGTTGAGAGACATGTTAAAATATACTTAACTGCTTACTTATCCACAGCAATCAATTCAGAAATTTAAATACTAGATCAATATTTAACAATCGAGGAAAAAATATACCACTACATCAGCTGATTTTTCTTTGAATTTAATGAGTTTACATCAAAAAATTAGGTATTTTACATTTAAGGAATAAAAATCTTTAAAAAAAAATACAAAGAGTGAAAGGATTTTAACCAAGTTTACATTTCTTTTTGCTATAGTTTTTAACAATTCATCTCATCTTATTGCAATGTGCATATGCATTTGCAGCACCCATTACAATCATGAAAACTAAATTTAAGGAAGTACATTGTTACTAATAACCCTCAGAGGAAACTGATTTACTTTCTACTAAAAACTCTATGGTATATAAGCATTACATAATAATGCTATTTAACCACCTTTTGTCATAAGAACCATCACCAAAGTTTTCTGGAAATGAGTCCACATAAGAATTAAATATTTAAAAGGTGAAATGTTCCTTATTTTAACTTTAGCAAGATCTTTCTTTTTCATTGTTAAGAAATACTTAAATAGTTTTAAAGCAAAAGCTGTTAAGAGTAGAGTCTAGATAGCTAAAACTGTACTCCTGAGTTCAAACTTACAGATAGTCTTTTGTAAATAGTTCTCAATAAAATATCCTCCCCTCCCCATCCCCCTGCCCCAAATCTTGTATTGTTTCTTACAAAACTTTGGTCAAGAGTAGAAATATATCCAGGCAGATGTATGTGCCATACAATAGCAAGAACAGTAAAGCCCAACTAATGACTTTGGGTTTTAGAAATAGAAGGCAATTAAAATGTACTCAAAGTTACATTAAGAAAAGCTTTCACAGGGTAATATTGAAACAGTCACAAAGGTTAAGAAAATACTGATATCAAAGTACAAATGATTACAATGTTAAAATAGACAAAAACTACTATATAAGAGCCTCTTTTAAAATTAAAAATAAAGAACACAACACATGAGTCAGGAGTATTTTCCTGTTCTACTCATGAATTTTAGTCTTTATATTCATAGGGTTGGTTATGTTGACATCTAGTAGAGTTTCTTATGACAGCTGATGAGGTTTCATTCCATCTTCAGAGGGTGGTTCTTCCCCAAGGAGCCGCTCAGTTCTGGTCACATCTTGGTCATTGCACAATCTCAAAGTAGTGCAGGATTGCCATGATGTGCTGAGGCATGAAGACATATCCCGTGTACAGGGCCATCCCCACGATGGAAACCAGCATGGAATCTGAGTTGTAGTTAAGGAAACAATTTACATTCTCTTAATTGATTCAAAAGTAAATCCCCCGATTTTTTCAACTGTTTCATGTTGAAGTACCCATTCACTTAATGCTTTCTCATATGTGTCAGAAACGAATATTATAGCCACTAACATTAACTATGCCTGACACCATTCTAAGTTCTGTAGCTCACTTGACCTTCACTATCACCTTCCAAGACAGGCACCTGTTTCTTACTCTCCCTGCTTTACTTCAAAACATCAGAGAGCTTAAAATGAAGAAAGCGACACTGTTCAACCTAAGGAACAGAAATGTATAAGAATAAAATTATATTTAATGACTTCAAAAGGTCTACCACCTTCAACAATAATGTATGAAAAAAAAGAATGTACGATCCAAGAATTTTTAAATTATTTAGACTATTTGGCTAAAAGCCCTGGCTTTTAGAGTCTAAGCCAAGATCAGTCACATACCTAATGACATATAAACTGACAGCATCTACTGCTATTAAACATTTATTATTATTATCACTAAATTTTGCAACATCAAATAAAAGTCATCCTGACCACCTAAACAATAAACATTTGTATTGTGTTCCTTTCTCTTCGTTCCAAAGAAACTGAAATGGCATACATGCAAATCAGCAAGGGGTCCTCTTTTTGGGCCACACAAAATACTGCCAAAAAAATTATGTAAACCCTAAGGGCTTTCTGCTTTGCTGTCATGTAGCCATGTTCAAAGGAATAACCACTTCTGGACTGGGACCACATTTTATTAATCCATTCCTTCACATCCTCTCTCTCTCCTCTGTCCCCGCTCCTAACTTTCAGACCTTTCGACTCTACATACTGGTAGTTCCACAGTGCGTGACATTCTTTCACAAGAAGATAGGGTTTAAATAAATAATGTGCTTACTACCAACTAATATTTGTATAACAGTTCAGTTGACAAACCTCTTTTATATATTATCTCGCTTGACCCTATCAGCTTTCCTGTGAAATGTTCATCATGACCATTACTTCTCAGAGCCTGACCAAACACTAAGTCCAGGGACCCTCAAGAAGTCGTCTCTACAGCCAGAGCACAGACTGAAGCCATCTGACTTAAACCCCCAAACATGAATGAAAGTCTCCCATAATCATTTTTTACATTTACTTTTTAGCCTCCCTTAATCCAGTTCTTTCTAAAACTACCACCTTCTATTTACCCCTTAATTTCTTTAAATACACACACACACACACACACTTACTGCTTCCATATCACTGCCCATCACACAACCATCTAAATTCTACCCCTGCAGGCTAGAGACGCTGTTCTCGGGTCACCAATGGCCACCTATCAAATCCAATGGCTATCTGAACTGACAGTTTTAGTCCTTCCTCTTCAAAACCCTTCCCACTCTGAGCTAAGAAAGTACTTTTCTCTAGGACTCTTCTCCCATCTCTCTCACCATTTTCCTGTGTCACTGGCTCTTTTTCCCTATCTGTCTCTCATATGTAAGATAATTAGAGTGAATTTTGTGCTTTTGTCCCAAACACTCACTCCACCCCTCCACCCAGTATGACAGTCACGCTCTTTAGATGGACCTAACCTATCCCATCTCCAGTCCTGACTGATTGTAACCAATCAGAAAACCCTTCTCTTTGTAACAGTGCTCCCCCCTCAAAACCAATCAACCAGGGCACCTGGGTGGCTCAGTCGTTGAGCGTCTGCCTTCGGCTCAGGTCATGATCCCAGGGTCCTGGGATCGAGTCCCACATCGGGCTCCCTGCTCCGCGGGGAGTCTGCTTCTCCCTCTCCCACTCCCCCTGCTTGTGTTCCTGGTCTCGTGATCTCTCTCTCTCTCTGTCAAATAAATAAATAAAATCTTTAAAAAAAAAAAAAAAAACGATCAACCAGCTCCAAGTTTAGCACTTCTACCGGGAATTAAGGAATACAGATTCTCTCCCTCTCCTTCTGAATATGCAGCTTGCTGATGGAATCCTGGCATCACCAGAGTCACTTTGCCTCCATTGAAAAAAACAAAACTTAGAACAAAACTGACACATGAAGGTGGCAGAACAAAAGTAATCACAGAAAAACGAAACCAGAAACCTCACCCAAACACCTGAAACCCACCCCATCACTGGATTTTCAGATACAGAAGCCAATAAACCTCCTTTACTTGTAAACCAGTTTTAAATTTTTGTTATACTTGTAGCTGAAAGCATTCTAAATGACAAAATGGAATCCCCAATGTTTTGTCTTGGGTCCTGCAAACTCTTGTAGCCTAAACAATGACCTTAATGTTGTTGACGTGAACCCACCTTCTGTACTGCAGACAAGGATTTCCTACAATTTCCTCAACATTTGCACCTATGACATTGCACCTATGACTTTAAATTCAAGAGTCAAAACTGAACTCATTAACTTTCTCCAAAACTACCTCTTTCTAGGAGTCTTATTTTTTCAACTATCTGAAATAGTTGATGTTACTACTGATTCACTATTTGCCTTGTCACTCAATCTAGAAACTTCTTTGATTCCTACTCCACAGATTCAAATTATCTAAGACTTCTCAGTTCTTCCCAACCCCGACAAATGACTTTCCTATCTCATGTTCCCCTACCCTAATCAATGATAAATGAGTGAGGTATTTATCACTCCTTAATTATGTCAAAGCTCCCATCTTAGGCCTCTAGCCACTTTCCATGCCACTCTTTTACTAAAGTGATCCTTTTAAAATACATTAGGCTTCCCAATGCAATAGGACAGCACCAGGAATTCTAAGCCAAACATCCAAGAATTTTCCCAATCTAGTCCAAAGTACCTTAGGTTGGAGACCATAAAAGTAGACAGAAACTGAGAGACTGGGACAGGGATTCTTGTACAAGGGAGTTTTAGCAGAAGAGGAGTAAGTAGAGCAGAACTGAGCAGGGAGAAAAAAGTAAGTAGGTTCAGGGGCTCAGCTCCCACAGGATGCTCTGGAGCCTGAATTATACCACATGTTGATTTTGCTTTGAGGCAAGAGGTCTGACTTTCAGTATCCCTTTATCTGTCAATCATTGGCTGAACTGAGTGAGAAAAACTCACCTAAGTAAGACAGCTGCCTTGGCCAAGGCCAATACTCTGAAGAAGGGGGCAGCTAGATGGGATGAGCAGACAACAGAGACTGGGGGAGAGATACATCAGCTAGCAGAGGGGGTTGAGGTAGAGACCAAGCGTATCACCTACTACACTACTTTCCCGCTGTTAACTTTCAACACTCCAAATAATTCCCCTGACAAACACAACCTACTCAGAGCCATATTAAGTGAGTCTCAGAAAACAATGCTTTTTATTTTCATACTGCTCTGCTTTTGCTTATGGTTTAATAATAATGAGTAAGAATAATAGTAGTAACCATAGCTTTCATTCTGGGAATGTCCAGTGTGTGCCCAGCACTGTGTTAAATCCTTCAGCAAGTTCAAGTAATCCTGAATCTTGAAATCAGAGTAAGCAATAAAGCCAATTCCAAACCAAATCACTCAAATCAAAAATCTGTGTTCTAGCCACTATGCATAATATCTTCCTATATGTGAAAAATCCTATTCCTTCTAATAAAACCCATTCTTAGAGCTTGGTTAGTTATCCTCTCTCATATGAGGCCTTCCCTAGCTTTCATATTTTTCCCATTCTTACCCAGCCTCCTGGCCCTACTGCTCACAAAGCTCTTTATTCATATAATTTGGCCCTTATTACTTGACATTACCTATTTTTTATGTATCTCATAATCTCATCCAGATTATCAACTTCTTGAGCACAGGAACAATGTCTTCTCTTTTTTGTATCTCCAACATCTAAAATAACACATGCTTAATAAATATTTAATGAATGATGAAATTCCTCAAGAAACATTTGATTCTAGCTTCGTTGTGGCACTTTCTACACATTTCACATTACAGTGATGAAAAACTTTATAGTGACTACAGAAAGAAAAACAAAATCCATTTCTGGGCAATATTATATTTTCAGAATGTTTTTAAGGTTTTTTACACTTTTATTTAAGTCTTATAAATGTACACACTGGGGCATCTGGGTGGTTCAGTCAGTTGAGCATCTGACTCTTGATTTTGGCTCAGGTCATGATGTCTGGGTCATGGGATCGAGCCAGAGTCTGCTCTGTGCTCAGTGGGGAGCCTACTGGAGATTCTTTCTCCCTCTCCCTCTGCCCCTCCCCCTCTCTCTACTAAATAAATAAATAAACACTATAATTCTACCTTCCATTCAGGTCATGACCTTGGGGTCCTTAGGATGGAGCCTGCTTCTCCCTCTCCCTTTGCCCCTCCCCCTGCTCGTGCTCTCTCTCTCTCTCTCTCTCAGATAAATAAATAAAATCTTTATAAAAAAATCATAGGGTACTAGAGTTCATGACTTTATATAGCATTATGCTGTGATGCATATATATGTGGAATAAAAGCAGTAGGAAATAAATGATAATAATATAGGCTAAATCAGGATGGTTAGTTGGTGAGGTGAAATGGGGAGAGGAAGA
Organism: Mirounga leonina; assembly: GCF_011800145.1. Taxonomy (NCBI): domain Eukaryota; kingdom Metazoa; phylum Chordata; class Mammalia; order Carnivora; family Phocidae; genus Mirounga; species Mirounga leonina. Next base: position 1,506,107 of record NW_023270826.1, on the reverse strand, counting down.
AAGGAGAACTAACTGAGAAGGGGCATAAATGAAGCTTCAAAGGTATTAGTAATGCTTTTCTTCACCTAGTTGGTAGTATATGCACATTCGCTGTATTATCATTTATGGAGTTTTTGTATGCCTGAATATTCAGTAACTTTTTTTTTTAATAAGAACTGTAAAGGAAAATTAAACCACATACAGTACTAGACTAAAAACTGTTTTGTGTGGGGCGCCTGGGTGGCTCAGTTGGTTAAGCGACTGCCTTCGGCTCAGGTCATGATCCTGGAGTCCCGGGATTGAGTCCCGCATCGGGCTCCCTGCTTGGCAGGGAGTCTGCTTTGCCCTCCAACCCTATCCCCTCTCGTGTTCTCTCTCATTCTCTCTCTCTCAAATAAATAAATAAAATCTTTAAAAAAAAAAAAACTGTTTTGTGTGAAGGATTCTCCCCCTTTACAAAATTTGAGTTAGACATCATTGGGTCTAATTTGTTACTAAGAAATAAACAGAAAGTCTCAGCTCTCAGAAACAGAATAAAGAATTCTTGATTCTGGCCAAGATAAACAGAAAATTATTGAAAGTCACTTGAACCTAGATGCAAAAATGCCAATTTATAAGCTGCTCAAAAAAAATATTTAATAAAAAAACTTAACCTAACCTTTTACTCATAGCCACTTACTAAATTTAACTTTCTCCTGTGTCTCTCCAAAAAAATGTTTCTATATTCTGATCCCATTTCTAATTATTTCCAGAATCACAATAATTAAGTAAGCCTCTAACAGTAAGTTTTCTGTACAATTAAATGTCAAAATTATTTCCAAAAATTATCTTAAAGCTCTGAAACATAATATTTAAACCAACTTAACTATACAGTAGGTGAGTAAGTAGACACTGGGACCATGAGGAACTTCTACTAGCCTTAATAATCACCTTTCCAAAAAATGCAAAAAGAAGGCACCTTTTATAAGTAGCTTTCTACAAATGCAATTTAAGCAATGTAGTTGAAATAGCTCCCATGTAACTCAGTTGAATATTCCCTGAGATTATGCTTGGCACCACTTAAAATAGTAGTTTTATTGACACTCTTAGGCACTGGTTTTAATGTGACATTTGCAAGGTTTATCTCCTTAGAAGTGTTCTCACAAACAGAGCTAAACATATACCATTTAGAGTATATACTACCTATAATTTTTTCTGGTACTTGAGTGGATTTCTCAACCCACTGCATTCTTGAACACACCTCTCAAAGTTTCACACACTGGGAAGTACAAGAAATGGGTACTGGGAACACCAGGGCCCTGGTTTGAGTTGTGACTCTGCCAATCCCTGATTGTGTCAAAACTCTCAGATCACCAGTCTCCTTGTCTATAAAATAAGGACACACATCACCTACCCTTCAGGGCTGACATGAGAATTATGAATCAAATCCATTCAGCAACAAAAGGCAATATAATCCTTATTAAAACTATTGTTTGAGGGCTCAGGCATTTAACATCATGACTTAGACAATTGCTTGGGAATTGCTCAAGGTCACCCTACTACTAATTTGTTATTAATTTATAGTACAATTCTGGGACATCACAACCCCTCTGGAACCAAGTTTCTTCTCCATAAAATGAGGCCACTTCCTGCATTAACATTTTCGGATCCCACCTGCATGGAGAGGGCACTTAGGCACCACCTTGCAGTCACCCTTAATGTAATCTCCTGTTTCACACACACAGAGAAAAAAATGCAAACAATCAATGTTTTGTAACACACATATGTTGGAAGGTAATACACAAAATAATAATCGTTCTATCTGCCAAACTCTTACGGTTGTCTGTAATATACATATCAGCAGCTGTACACAAATTAACCAGGATGACATTCTAGAGGGGGCTACATGATTTGAGAAGTATAGAATAAAGTTAGTGAAATCTAGAACAAACAAACAAAAAACCTCAAAAACTAAAAAAAAAAAATTGTTTTGTGTGTTTATAACTACCTCTACCACTGAATTTTTTTTAAAGATTTTATTTATTTTTTTGACAGAGAGAGACACAACATGAGCAGGGGGAGTGAAAGAGGGAGAAGCAGGCTTCCCGCCGAGCAGGGATCCCGACGCGGGGCTCGATCCCAGGACCCTGGGATCATGACCTGAGCCGAAGGCAGACACTTAACAGACTGAGCCACCCAGGCGCCCCTCTACCACTGAATTTTAAGTGCTTAAGAGTGAGAGTGCCTTGGCTCGGCTGCTCCTTTGCTTCCAGCTGTGGTGTGTTGCTAGATAAAGTGGGTACTTCATAAATCATTCAAGAACTGAGCAGATAATGTGCCAAGATATGTGCAGGCACTGAAGATAAATGTTTATTCAAGGACTGAATGAACAATCAGATGTTATTTATAACCTGGATATAACATAAATATTTTATGGGTTCCATGGATTTTTTTTTTTTTAAGATTTTATTTATTTATCAGAGAGAGAGACAGACAGAGTCAGGCAGAGGGAGAAGCAGGCTCCTTGCTGAGCAAGGAGCCCGATGTGGGACTCAATCCCAGGACCCTGGGATCATGACCTGAGCTGAAGGCAGAGGCTTAACCGACTGAGCCACCCAGGCTTCCCTGGTTCCATGGATTTAAAAGCAAATGAATTTAAAAGCAAATGTGAAACCATATATCTGTAAGTTTGCTGTTTCTTTAACAGGGATCCCCAACTAATCATGAGCTGGTAAGTTTCCGGCTAGATAGGAAAAAATAAAAAGATTTCTTTTGCCCATACAAGGGCCATCCCCAACCCTTTCCCCAGCAACTTAAAAAAAAAAAAAAAAAGGTCCTGACAACAAAGAGAGGAAATGCTTTAAAGATAAGTACAGTACTCAGAAGCAAGACCACAGTAACTAACACTTTCTGTCCCAATCAGTAACTGCACTATCACCGCCTACCTTAGTAACCTCCAAAGCAACACTCTGGAGAAATCAAAAGTAGTTTCTCATTGGAAAAAGGCCAGGGACCTTTGTTCCAGCAGGTATGACTTACACCTCTTCACTAATCTAAATAATTTCAATGCTGGGGCACCTGGGTGGCTCTCCCGCTCCCCCTGCTTATGTTCCCTCTCTCACTGTATCTCTGTCAAATAAATTTAGAAAAAAAAATTAATAAATAAATAATTTCAAGCTTTAAGTCTCTGATTGCACTGTTCACTCAAAAAACAAAAGCTAAAACGTCACTTAAAATAATCCAATCTTCTATTCGTCAAATTTCTTTTGTAAAGTCAATTCTGAATGTTACTTTTATCCTTAGAAATACTCAAAAGTTCTGATAAATCTAATTTAAGGAACCATCTTAATAAAAAAAAAGGAAAATCATTTGATAAAGTATTATTATAGGTTGTTTTGTGAAAAGCAATCAAAACCCTAAGTGAAAACAATTGTCAACTACTGAATAAAGCTCTAAAAAGGAAATCTTCCTTACTACTGTGATTTTTTTTCCCTTGACCTCAAAAAACTGGGGATCATCTTAGACAATCCAACACCCAAAAAACAAATAATCCAATTAAAAAATGGGCAGAAGACATGAACAGACATTTCTCCAAAGACATACAGATGGCCAACAGACACATGAAAAGACACTCAAAATCATTCATGATCGGGGAAACACAAATCAAAACTACAACGAGATATCATTTCACACCTGTCAAAATGGCTAAAATCAAAAACACAAGAAACAAGTGTGGGCGAGGATGTGGAGAAACAGGAACACTTGTGCACCGTTGGTGGGAATGCAAACTGGTACAGCCACTGTGGAAGACAGTATGGAGATTCCTCAAAAAGTTAAAAATGGAAGTACCCTATGATACAGTAATTGCACTACGGGGAATTTACCCAAAAAATATAAAAACACTAATTCAAAGGGATATATGCACCCCTACATTTACTGCAGCATCATTTACAATCGCCAAATTCTGGAAGCAGCCCAAGTGTCCATTGACAGATGAACAGATAAAGAAGATGTGGGGTATGTGCATGTGTGTGTATGGACATGTACGTATATATGTGTGTATGCATACACACACACACACACACACATATATAATGGAATATTATTCAGCCATAAAAAAAAGAATGAAATCTAGCCATTTGCAACATGGGTAGAGCTAGAGAGTATAATGCTAAGTGAAATAAGCCAATCAGAGAAAGACAAATACTGTATGATTTCACTCATTGGTGGAATTTAAGAAATCAAACGAGCAAAGGAGAGTAACAAAAAAGGGGAGAGAGACAAACCAAGAAATAGACCCTTAACTACAGAGAGCAAACTGATGGTTACCAGAGAGGAGGTGGGTGGGGGATGGGTGAAATAGGTGATAGGGGTTAACGAGTACATTTATTGGGGCACGTGGGCAGCTCAATCAGTTGGCCAACTCTTGGTTTCAGCTCAGGTCGTGGTCTCAGGGTCATGCGATCAAGTCCCACGTCGGGCTCCATGCTCAGAGCAGAATCTGCTTGGGATTCTCTCTCCCTCCCCCCCACCCCCAATCACACACACTCTCTCTCACTCTCTCTCAATAAATAAACAAAATCTTAAAATGAGTACATTTATCATGATGAGCATTGAGTAATGTGTAGAATTACTGAATCACTATATTGTAGGCCAGAAACTAATGTAACACTGTATGTTAACTATACTCAAATAAAATTAAAAACTTAGTAAAAAAAAAAAAATCATCACCAAGAGAAGTATTAAGAAAGTATATTGTTACCAAACATATCAACTATCTCTTGATACTTAAAATGAAAGCAAGTAGAAGATATTGATACTGTTACAGTCTGTATATATTAACTAATTTGGTATTTGTGGGTCATATTAAAGGACATCACCTCAGCATCAGAAGTTAGTGTTTAGCAAGCAAAACACATTCTCCAGCCTTTCTGTAGTGTGTTGATTATACCAAAGTATAGAAATTCATTTTAGAAGCTACAATTTGATGACAAACTCTTTAAAAGCTAAACAAACAAAAAAGCATGCTGCTGAAACCACTAATGATCATGTTCAACTCCGAACCAGTCCTGGAGCTGGTTTGCAGCTCTGAGTCCAGAGACACCAAGGCTACGTTTCACTGTGCACCTTTATAATTAAAGTGTCTATTAATTTCAGGCAGATTTGAAGCCCCAGGGTCGGGGGAGATGGAGGGGGGAGAATCCCAGCCTGTTCTGAAATCTAATCTGTTCTGCTGTAATACATCTCTGCGACATCAGCTAGCTCACATCATACTAGCTCACACTAGTATAGCATAGGAGCTGCATTGTTTCCTATGGGATTTTTCATAAATTAGGGGAGCCAGATTAGTGGGAGAATTATAATCTTCTTCAAGAAACATCTTTTAGCTCGGTTGCTGCACAGACAGGAATCCTTTGAGCTCTATCTTAAGAAAATTCAGTCAGCATCTGCAGCCAGGCTCCCTCTCCAGAAAGGCACACCTCCTGACCAGCACAGCCCTCCTGCACCTCCTCAATGGCAGCCCACACCATTTGCCCTACCGAAGCATTTCCAGTCAATTCGGTCCAGACATTTTTAATGTCCCCTGAGGCAGCCTCCAGCCTGCCTGCCTGGGCTATCCAAGTTATCCCCCAAGATGCCAATTATTGTTTTGGTTAGTGCTTGGTGACTAAGTTGCACTGATTTTGATGGTCTGCTCTAGCTCTTTTCCCATAAATCCTGTTATTTGGGGATTTTCCAGGCACACATGAGGGCCAGAAGTCTTGTTTTAGTAGTAATTCTACTTTTCATAGCTACTGATCATAAATAATATCTATCATTTCTTAACTACTATTTTTTAAGCATTTCAATTTATGAAAAGAATATATGCTTAAGTAGATCTTCTGGAACATATAGTTTTAATTATTAAATTTGAACATTGGAGTTTTTTTTTTTAAGCCAAGAATCTATCTTATCTTTGCTCCTAAGTACAATAAATGTTACAACACTCAAAGCCTAGGGGGTGGAGTGGGTCACAAAGTCTTTAAGAATGTGAAGTAGTGGGGGCACCTGGGTGGCTCAGTTGGTTAAGCGACTGCCTTCGGCTCAGGTCATGATCCTGGAGTCCCGGGATCGAGTCCCACGTCGGGCTCCCTGCTCGGCGGGGAGTCTGCCTCTCTCTGACCCTCCCCCCTCTCATGCTCTCTATCTCATTCTCTCTCTCTCAAATATATAAATAAAATCTTTAAAAAAAAATTTACCAAAAAAAAGAATGTGAAGTAGTGGAAGGGGCGCCTGGCTGGCTCCTTCTGTAGAGCATGTGACTTCATCAGAGTCACAAATTCAAGCACCACACTGGGCATAGAGCTTACTTAAAAATTAATTAATTAATTAAATATATATATAATGAGCCACAGTCCCCTCTACTGACAAATCACTGGTACCACATGCTGAAACACTGCAGAATCTGTGTGTTCCGTCCCACTGCCAACCTTGTGCGACTTCCCCTGCCCATCCTTTTACAGACCACTCAGTTCTTGTGTAGCATTTTCTTCATCTTCCACCTTTCCTGAAAGCTACTAAAGAAGAAATTAAATATCCTAAGGAGTATAGATAAGGGCTATTCTAACTTTTTCACTTAGCCCACCAAACATCAAGACAGGGTAAAACAGGCTAGAGCAGCTGTCTTTGAACTAAAGCCCATGAGCCTCAGATAGACAAAGAAGACGTTCCAGAAGGTTCGGATGGGGTCAGGGGAAGGGTTTACAGAGCTTCAGCTACCAATATACCCTCTCCTAAAACTGATCTGACAATTACGGTCATCGGCTAGTTTCCCTTCCCAGACCCCGTACAACTTCATTTCTCCCACTTTACTTCCTGAATCTTACAATTATGCATTTCCCCGGGGTATAAAATAACTTCTGGGACAGCAAACAAAGGAATAATAACGAACTTGAGTTGCACTTTATTGCATTCAGGTAATAAACTCCTGGCACAGCTACAAGCCTCACCTATCTATTCATCTAATAACTTAAATTCAGAAGTGAGACACCTTTCCAGCCTGGGTCTGACAGAATGACTCCTACAAAGAAGGATGGCGAGAAGAAGGGCCTTTTGCCATCAGTGAGGTAGTGACCAGAAAATACACTGTCAACAGTTACAAGTGCACTCATGGAATGGGCTTCAAGAAGCATACCCTTCAGGCACTCAAAAAAAATCTGGAAATTAGCCACGAACAAGATGGAACTCCACACGTGCAGACTGAGATCAGGCTCAACAAAGCTGTCTGAGTCAAAGGAGTGAGAAACGTCCCGCAGCATACCCATGTGTGGGGGTCCAGGGAACAGTGAGGATGAAGATTCACCAAACAAGCTTAATACATTGGTTATCTATGTACCTGTTACCACTTACAAAAATCCACAGTCAATATGGATGAGAACTAACCAATGATTGTCAAATCAAGTCATAAATTAAAAAAAAAAAAGGGGGGGGGGGAGACTGGATTAAAAGTGTTTATGTAACAATTTTTTGAGCAGAAAAATGGCACTGAACTTTTCAGGAATTAAGGTTGGCTTTGCCTATTTGGCTTCACAATGAGGGCTGGCTTTGCCAATTAGGCTATGTGATGAACATTTTCTAAGAATTGTACAAGAAAAAACAGCTTTAAGGTTTTAACAAAAATACGCAATAATAAAATACACATAAGCAAAGAGTGAAATCCTTTTAACTGTCTAAATTTACTATGAAATATTTCTGATGTTAACTTAAATGAACAAGATGTTCGCCAACATAACATGCTTTTTGTTCTTGGAGGGGCTACACAAACAAAACGTCTGAGTACCTCTGGGGGGGGGGCTTGCAAGTTTTAATTTCTCAGTTACAATTATTCTTACCTCTGCTTCCCCCCCCACCTTCATCCCTCCCTTGTAACAGAGACTGCATTCATTTCTACAAAAGGAAGTTCAAAAGGAAATGGCATGAAATATAGAAGACTGAAGATTATTGAGGAGAAATTATTTTTTTTCTTAAGTTTGAAGGCAATGTTCAGGTTATTTCAACATTATTCTGAAATCATATTTGTTAAGCTGATTTGCTAAGAATATTTTTCTAGAAGTAACTTTCTCTGATATTAGGAATTTTGCCGAATCATCAAACCACATGCTGATTTTTACTGGAACTCTATTTAAAGTGTCAAAGAATTCTGTATGTACATTTTCTTCAAGAGGCACTCATTAAGAAGAAAGTTCTAGTGGAAGACTGGTGAAATGGAGTTTTTATGGTAATCCTTCTACTGAAGAGCTCAGAGGAAGCTCTGCCAAAGACAGAGAAAGTGATCTAAAGGTCCCCACCCCCCCACTCCCCCAAACCCCCGGGCCAAAATATAGGGTTCTTATTAGTCAATTTTGTTTTGTTTGTTGTGTTTATTTACAAAAATATGTTACATAGGAAATACACAGAAAGAGATACTAACTTAATTATTAATACCTCCAGAAGTGGCATAGCAAAATATATTCCTCAAACACCTCTCTACTGCCTTATAAAAACTCTGGTTTCGCCAAACCGGGCACTACTAAACATGGATCAAGAGCCTTTTCCAGGTGTTCACAGATGCTTCAGGAGAGAGGCGCAGGAAACTGGTGACACTGGTTGTCCCGGCGTGGCTGGGGTGGAAAGAAGACTTTGACCAGCTACCTCTTTGGTGCCTTTTGAGTTTTGAACCATGAGGATGTGTAATCTATTTTTATTTAAGAATTCAGTCTTAAATATTTTAGTATATTGAGATGCAAAGAAAAATTCTCAATTCTAGCTGTGAGCACTTGAGGATACAGCAGAAATCTAAGAAAATTAATTAATTTAGCTGCTACTGAAATAGCATACACCATGAATTTTGTAATGCTCTTGTTTTCATTATCATGCAAAGCCTACCTCAATCCAAAATACCTACCTTTGCTTCTACCCTTGCCTCCGCTCACCACCCTTAAGCTATCCCAAATCTGCAGCCAAAGTAAACTTTTTCAAACTTAAAACCAGATCAGATCACTCCTCTCTCAAAAACCTTCCAAGGGCATCCTTTTCAACTAAGATTAAAAGCCAAGGGGCGCCTGGGTGGCTCAATCGGGTAAGCGTCTGCCTTCAGCTCAGGTCATTAGCTCAGGGTCCTGAGATCGAGCCCCAAATCGGACTCGCAGCTCAGCGAAGTCTTCTTCCCTCTCCCTCAGCCCCTCACCCCCCATGCGCACACACATGCTCTCTCTCTCCCCCTCAAATAAATAAAATTTAAAAAAAAAAAAATCCTCCAGGATCTCACTGACTCTGACCTCATCACCTACTGCTCCAATCATACCTGCCTCAGTGGTGGCCTTCACACATGCCAGGCAGGCTCTGGACTCAGGAACTTTGCACTGGCTGTTCCCTCTGCCAGCTATGCTCTTCCCTCAGATTTCTACCAGGCTAACTCCATCACTTCCTTTATGTTTTACTCAAATATCCCTTCTCAACAGAGCCTCTCCCAATATCCTCTTTAAAAACAGCATTATGTAAAACAGAAAAGTAGGTCAGTGGGATAAGAAATGTGCACTGACCTACTTTTCTGTTTTCCATAATGCTTACCACCTAGCATACTATATAATTCAATTATAAAAGTTCCACAAGGACAAGGATCTTTGTCTCATTTGCTCAGATTTACTGCAAGCACCTAAGCCAGCATCTGGTACCAGGTGTGCACACAGAAGTATCTGGTGAATTAATAAATGGCCCTAACCTGTTTCTTCAACTTTATTTCACACCCAAACTGCCTTGAAGAATCCCTGTTCCAGGCAGTCAGCCTGGCATCCTCATCATCCCAGCACACCTCTGCACCCCAGTCCACACCTTCTTCCCACGGGGGGGGGAACAAAAACAAAACAAAAAAACCAAAACACTCAAATACCTCCCTGAAAGTTCTCTGAGCACTCCCAGTGCCCGTGTTCTTCCTGCCCTGTGTCCCAAGGAAGGCACTTTTTGCCCAGCTCACTCTACTGCAATGACCCCAGGGTGGATCCATCTGAGAACATGTATAAATCCCAATTTTCCCTAAAACCTGGCTCTAATTTCCTTGAAGTCTATCTTCTTGAAAACTTGTTCTAGAACTCAGTATGTTAAAAATGAAAAAAAACAAAACAAAACACTTCCAGGTTGTAATTTTTTTTTTTTCCATTCAAAATGAAAAGAACTTCAAGTCTCATGGAGAAATGTATGTTTTTGTGGCTTATTTTCCTAGTTTATTAAATATTAAAATATCAATGAGAAAATTCTTACTGGATTTGAGTGACTCTACTCAAAAGGTATGAGTACCTCCCCTATCTCCTGAACTCTGAATCCAATGCCTAGGAGATCCTACAGGATCTGATCTTCTCTCCTACTAGGTGGATACCCTCCTTCACTCTGCCCCAGCCACACTGGCCTGTGGGCTATCTGTGAAACAGGACAGACATGCTGGTCAGAAATGCTTTCGGGCATTCATATTTACTGTCCCTTCTGCCTACAATGCTCATTCTCCCGGAATTCTCTCCCTGCTTAAATCTTTCTAAATGCCCTTCCTGACCACTCTAGCTAAAATTGAAAAACACTCATTCTTCCTTACTTCCTATCCTCTTGTTTTATTTTTTTCCGCAACAGCTAAAACAATCTAATAGTCTGTATTTTTAACCTATCTAGTGGCATTAGAATAAATATTTTTATCTGTTTTGTTCAGTCATACCCCCACTATCTAGAATAGTATCTGGCAATTAGGAAGTACCTAATATTTGTGAAATGCAGAATTCAGCAAGCATGCATATTTTACAAATGAGTAGACATAAAAATGCCAATTTTGTTAACATCTGTTAAAATAAATCAAAGAAGTTCTTTCAATCTATAGCATTTTCTACTTCTTAAAATCTGAATTCTAAGAACTGAATTCTGTTCATCAGGAACGGCCAAGTTCCAAAGCTACCCTAAAAGTAGTTTAAAATCAGGTCTCTTTTACCATTCCCCAATACTTCTGCAGTTCCTTTGAAATGACAAATCAATAAACAAACAAATGTTTCTCAAGCACTATCTGTGTCCAGCACTGTGGTCTTAAAATAATTCTTTCCTGGGACACCTGGGTGGCTCAGTCGGTTAAGCGTCTGACTTCAGCTCAGGTCATGATCCCGGGGTCCTGGGATCGAGCCCCGCATGGAGCTCCACACTGAGCTTGAGATTCTCTCTCTCCCTCTCCCTCAGCCTCAGCCCTACCCCACCCCCCACTGGTGTGTGTGTGCACACGTGCTCTCTCTCTCCCCAAAAAAATAAATTTTTTTTAATTTCCTTGAAGAAACAAATAAACATAGACTGTCTTTCAGGGAGAATCTAATTCCTAACAAAAACCAAAAATTGCCTACATTTTGCTTAAAATAAATAGAAGTATAAAATGCCATGGAAACATAAGAAGCCATAGAGAGATAGCAAATATAGCTCAGTGACTACAGAATAAATTTAATTTTTAAAGGTTAATCTCTTACTTATGCTTCAAAGAATCTTTTTTTTTTTTTTTTGAGATTTTATGTATTTATTTGACATAGAGAGACAAAGCGGGAGAAGGAACACAAGCAGGGCGAGTGGGAGAGGGAGAAGCAGGCTTCCCGCTGAGCAGGGAGCCCGATGCGGGGCTCGATCCCAGGACCCTGGGATCATGACCTGAGCCGAAGGCAGTCGCCTAAGGACTGAGCCACCCAAGCGCCCCTGCTTCAAATATCTTAACAAGGTATTTTTCATTTTTCCACACCTCTCCTGAATAGCATGGTTACAATGTTACTCAGTGAGGCACTACAGGGAGTGTCTCACTGGTTACAAAACCTGTCTTGGTTACAAAACCTGGTCTCCTTTCCCACTGATGGCTGCCAGTAGGGAAAGGGGGCTTTAGAAACGTGTTACAACTTCTACTCTGGAGCAAAGAGTTCAATGGATTTCAGTCTGCACAGGTCTGCTGCAGCACTCACTGTAATACTACTCCACTTACTTGATTTCACTTTATTGCTGCCTTCTGTTTTGATCACGTGTCACATCCCCTTTTCCTGCACTATAGAAACCATGTCTGCACATGGAAAAAGTTCAAATACTGGCTGCAAAGCAAAAGCTAATGTATCAGGGCGCCTGGGTGGCTCAGTCGTTAAGCGACTGCCTTCAGCTCAGGTCATGATCCCAGGGTCCTGGGATCGAGCCCCGAATCGGGCTCCCTGCTTGGCGGGAAGCCTGCTTCTCCCACTCCCGCTGCTTGTGTTCCTGCTCTCTCTATCTCTCTCTCTGTCAAATAAATAAATAAATCTTTAAAAAAAAAAAAAGCTAATGTATCATTTCAAATGTGGTAACAGAAAGCAGATGATAAGAGAAAAAAATAGGATATGGGCCCTAGCATGGAAGGATTTACAAAACGGATTTTTAAATCTTGCTGTTCCAAGAACCATTTACAGTGTGCCTGACTTGACACAGATGCATTTCCTTAAAAACATACTGAAAATAATTTTTTTGACTCACAATTTCCTTACTTAATTTCAAAAACCCTCATATTCAACTGGGATTGACCTTTCAATTCACAACAACTGATAATTAACTTGTAGCTATTTGATCTGGAGAAACAGAGAAGCAAATTCAGATGTTCAAGGATCCCCTAGAAAATGTGCAGAAGTAGTTAATAGCGAGCTATCGGTGTTCTCTAAAACAGGGACTTCAATTTATTAAAGGAGTTATAGCAGCGATTACCTTCTTCTAGAGTCTTTCTCTTAGGACCTTCTAACTCAGAGACCATTTCTCAGATAGCCAGACAAATTTTTCTTACATGAAATTTAAGGTTGCTAGCAGTGATAACCATATTCAATGTTATTTTTAAGAAAGTATGTCTCTTTCCCAAAACCATGTAACTAGCCACAAAATTGTTCTATGTGAAGCTTACTAATTATTAACAAATTTATGAAATTCAAACTACTTTGCAGTAATTAAAGCTCCTAATGAGTGGGGGGGAATCCAGCTTTCTCATTCAGTTCCTTCCTCCAAGCTAGAATACAGATTCATCCCAAATAGATGTTTCAAACTATACAATAATAAATGCCTGACTTTAACTCTAGAAGTTGTTAGAATAATATAACAGCTTATAGTAATTTAAGATCGTCTTATGTCAAAAGGATTACATTTCTACCTTGGGTTAATTCAATCATGTGATCCTTGAAATAACTTTTTTTTTTAATCTTAGGTTTAAAACCATAGGATTCTATAGGACCCAATGCTAGTTGGTTGCTGTTCTCACTAGTTTTTTAAAAACTGAAATCACTTGGTCACATAAACCAATGACAAGTCAAAAGCTTCAAAAGGAAAAATCTATAGAAGCACTAAATTTCAGTACATAATTTATTCCTCCATCCCCCCAAAAAAGCCATCATCTAGGTTATTTAAAGGACACTGTTACTATTACTATGTAGTACAGAAAAACCTTAATACCATCGACACTGTAGCATGTATCCACATGCAAACAAAAGCTTTTCAGTGTAACAGATTTAATAGACTGGCAGTGGACTCTACATTCAACTTCTGACATAAAGAGTGTCAATTTAGTGCAACATTGTTTAAATTCACTTTTAAGATGATTTTAACTGAGGGACACCTGGCTGGCTCAGTTGGAAGAGCATGTAGCTCTTGATCTCAGGGTTGTGAGTTTGAGCCCCACGTTGGGTGTAAAGATTACTTAAGTAAATAAATACACATTTTTTTTTAAAAAGAAAAAAGGGGACACCTGAGTGGCTCAGTTGGTTAAGTGTCTGCCTTCAGCTCAGGTCGTAATCCCAGGGTCCTGGAATCAAGCCCCACATCGGGTTCCTTGATCAGCAGGGAGCCTGCTTCTCCCTCCATCTACCATTCCCCCTGCTTGTGCTCAAGCTCTCTCTCTCTCTCTCTCTCTCTCTGACAAATAAATAAAATCTTTGGGACGCTTGGGTGGTTCAGTCCGTTGAGCATCTGCCTTCAGCTCAGGTCATGATCCCAGGGTCCTAGATCGAGTCCCGCCTCGGGCTCCCTGCTCGGCGGGAAGCCTGCTTCTCCCTCTCCCACTCACCCTGCTTGTGTTCCCTCTCTCGCTGTTTCTCTGTCAAATAAATAAATAAAATCTTAAAAAAAAAAAAAAAAAAGACTCTCTCTCAGGTGCCTGGGTGGCTCTAACGCTTAAAGTGTCTGCCTTCAGCTCAGGTCACGATCTCAGGGTCCTGGGATCAAGTACCACATCAAGCTCTCTGCTCAAAGGGGAGTCTGTTTCTCCCTCTCACTCTCCCTTTGTGCGCTCGTTCTCTCTCTCAAATAAATAAGTAAAATCTTTAAAAAAGAAAAAAGTCTCCCTCTCCCTCTGCCCCTCCCCCCTTTAAAAAATATGATTTTAACTGAGTCAAGAATATGTGCTTCTATATTTTAGTATACATTTTAGAAAGATAACTTCATGAGCTCTAACCTATAGAACTGCAACTACAAATAAATGGTGCAGGAATTCAGAACATACTTTACATTCAGACTTTAAAACCAAAATACGAATTATGGTTCTTAAGTTCTGGAAAGCTTTGGAAACAAATAATAAAAATAAATAAATTTCCTTGTAAGCAGCTTAAGATTCCTCCAAAGTGTTGAAACAAAAAACAGCTTTGAGTACAATCTTATGCTAGTTCAATACAAATAAACACACTTATTAATGCTTGGAATGAAATCATCTCAGTCACTCCACCTGAATGCAACAATGCATTTGCAAAGCTGTTCTGAAGCTACTCCAAACTAAACCACATTGAAAAGGAGGCCGTGTAACATACCGTGATGTCAAATCACTGTTGTATACCTAAAACTAAAGTAACACTGGGGCGCCTGGGTGGCTCAGTCGTTAAGTGTCTGCCTTCGCTCAGGTCATGATCTCAGGGTCCTGGGATCGAGCCCCGCATCGAGCCCCGCATCGAGCCCCGCATCGGGCTCCCTGCTCCGCGGGAAGCCTGCTTCTCCCTCTCCCACTCCCCCCTGCTTGTGTTCCCTCTCTCGCTCTCTGTCAAATAAATAAATAAAATCTTAAAAAAAAAAAAAAACTAAAGTAACATTGTGTTAACTACACTTCAATTTAAAGAAAAGGGTGGAGCCTGTATGAAGTAAGCATGTTGTGTGAAATGTTCCATATTGGCCCCCAAATTAAAAAAGAAGAAGAAGAAAGTTACAGCTCATTATTAGTATGTATTCTGCAAGAATAATATCAAGGGATGTCAACACAGACAAATGACACAAACATCACAGACTTCAGAAAGCCTATTTTCACAACCTTGCGTATTAAGTGAGGTTGTTATGAAGTTAGATGAGTTGAGGTACAGGCAAAACGCTAGCACAATTGCTTGGCTCATAGTGAACCTTCAGTATCATTAACAAGTATCTATCAGCTATCTATGAAAACACAGTTTCAAACCCTGTCTATAATTAACCACAAATTCCTTTCTTGGCTCGACTTCTATGGACTGTGAAAACAGCAACTTAATGAATAAAACACAGTCTCTAAACTCCCCATCCCGAAAACCAAAAAGGTACAACAAACTGTTTTCAAAAACTATACTGGGGTGTCACAAACACAAGCTCACATGATTAAAAGTCTGGTAAACCGGTTAGCATTCTCATTAGGACCAGAGTCAGCTAACTCAGGGACAGTTAAAGGTCAAAGGCGTCCCAGCCGGGAACGATCTGCTCCGCTTAACACGGCCCCTGCCTCCCAAAGACCAGGGGACTGAACCAAAGGCAGGCGCGGCCGAAGTGCGAGAGAGGACAAACCTGGTTAGACATCGCCCCAGGGGATTTCCTCCGACAGCAAAGCCGCTTCCACCTCCGCTCCAGCGGCTCACAGGCCCCCTCGGATCTCCAGAGTTCTAGCCCCCCATTCTCCCCACCCGCGGGAGCCCGCCCTCGGCCCGAGACCTCCGCCCGCGTGCCCGCAGCGAAGAGGCGAGTCAGCGC
Organism: Mirounga leonina; assembly: GCF_011800145.1. NCBI lineage: Eukaryota > Metazoa > Chordata > Mammalia > Carnivora > Phocidae > Mirounga > Mirounga leonina. The sequence continues at coordinate 1,490,162 of NW_023270826.1, read as the reverse complement.
GCGCGCGCCGTGCCTGCAGGGCCGCCCTCAGCCCCAGCCTCCACCCCTCCACCCCCGGCGCCTGGGCCCGGGCTCCCGCTCCCCACCCCGGCCCCCGCGGCCTGGGCAGGATACTGAACACAGTCCGCTCCCAGGGCTCCAGCATGTAGAGCGCCGTGACCAGCAGATACTGGTAGTAGAACCAGGACATTTGTTTCCAGGCCCGCGCCAGCGCCATCCCCGCCGCGCGCCTCCGTCGCTGGGGCCGAGCGTCCGTCTGCCCGGCCGGCCTCCGCTTAGCGTCCTCCAGCCCCCGGCCGCGAGGCCCGCCCGCCCGCCACCGTGCGCCTATTGGCGGGTCCGGCCCGGCGCGTCACCCGTGGGCACGCCCAGCCCCGCGCGCTCCCGGGCAGTCGGCTGCGAGCCCCGCCCGGCCGGCGCTCATTGGCGCTTCCGCGGCCGCGCGGCGCGCCCGCCCGCTCCCCGCTCTCCCCCTCTCCGGGCCGCGCCCACGGGAGCGGGAGGACCTTCCGCGCGAGGGCGCCCCGCCGCGCGCCGCCTCGCCAGGCCGCTGGGGGGCGGGGGTTTAGGCCCCGGTGGGGTCGCGGCGCGGGAGCCGTCCGAGGCCGCCCCGGGGCGGTCGGTACCTGCAGTCGGGCCCAGAAACGCTCGTCGAAGACATATTCGTGGAATATCTGGCATCCTACTGGGCGGGGGGATTGCAGGGGTGAACAGGAACGTAGGAGGTTCCTTACCGAGCGCAGTGTACGATCTAGCGGGGGGACGGGCACTAACCACACGAATGCAAGTCACGCTGCGATCGGTGCAGAGACGGAGAATAAGGTGCTCTGAGGGTGGCGAGGCGAACGTCAGCTAGTCAGGGAGGTCAGGGAAGGCGTCTCTGCAGAAGCGATGCACACATTGCCTCCTTCCTCCTTCCCCCATCCACGGCGCGCGCGCGTGCACGCACACACACAAAAACACACCCACATCGACCGACATACCCACCCCATGCACTCCTTAACCTAAAGACAAGGAGAGATTACCTTAAGTATGTCTATCCGCATACCTCTTTCAGTGGCTATAGGCACCCTGTAGGTGAAAGCCAGGAACAGGACGCTGATCTGGTGGGTTCTGTAGATGACAGGCTGCTTGAGATCCGTCTCTAGGCTGATGATAGCTCCTGGAGAAGCACTTTTAAATGTCCAGATCTTCCCACTGGCAAATGGGCCAGCATTATTGCACTCACCTTCAGGAACAAGATAACCAGCATGTGAAATGACAGTTAAATGGCCTGCTGTTTAAATGTTAAAAAGTTTCTTTTAAATATCCTACTGCTTAAACTTTAAAACTTTCATGGTTGATAACTTTTTATTTATTCATTTAGAAATACCAGCTGCTGTTTATGAGCTAAATATTGGGGACAGCCGGCTAGACTGAGATCTGCCTTCATAAAGTACCCAGTCTACGAAGGATAAGAAGCAAGTTAACCGATTACAGTGAGATGTAGTAAAGGGTATTTTTATGTTATGTGTAGGCTGCCACGAAAGCCCAGAGAAAATCAGATTGGGGGTGTAAAAGACTTCTGGGAAATGGTACTTGAGCTTAGTATTGAAGGAAAAGTAGAAATGGCAGAATGAATGAGTTTAGAGAGGAGAGGGTGAGACGGATATTCCAAGCACAGGCACGTGGAACCACTATAGGAAGGTGTGATGCTTTTAAAGGGCTGGAAGAACTTTCATGTGGCTGAAGCAAAAAGAATTTGTAGTCAGTAGCAGGAGAAGGAGCTGGATAGTAAACAGGGACCATATCCTGAAGGACCTTGTGTAAGAAGCAAAGGAATTTTTACCTGGATATACAAAAGTTAAAAGAGCCAATGGATTAGTAAGATTAAACAAGACTTGGGGGTGGGCAGAAGCCTAGAAGATACTAAGAAAAAGAGGATCGGGTTGGAGACATTACAGAGGTAGAACCTGTAAATGGAGCAACTATAACCCATACTCACTCCAGGTCTCCTTACCCTTAAGAGATCTACGTACATTTGGCCTTCCCATTTCCGAATCTTACTGTGTTGGGCTTCTCTCTGTCCCCATTCCTCTCTGAAGTATTTCTTTTCAGATCTGTTTGGGTATATGCAAGCTTTGGTCCTTTTTCTTCAAGAACTCCAAATACCTCAGCACTTAGTGATGCTCAATTAAGTTTACCCAGGATTGGAAGCATCATCCATAGCTACCCTTCCCTCACTGGGCCAGCTCCCTAATTGCCATTCCTACCACATGGTTCTCCCCAGTGTATGTAGCTCCTCAATCCACGGCCTCTCTTTGGGAGTACAGCCCTACCAAGCCAATCTGCATCCCTCAACTTCCTTGGGAATCTAGGGCACAAAAATTCCTTCATCTTACTATTACTGACAACTGACTAGAAATGGGGAAAAGAGACTAGGATCCCGGATGCTGACAATATTCACAAAGAATCCATGGGAAGAAGCTTGGCTGAAAAGATATGAATTCTGTTAGGATGAGGCTGAGTCTGAGGGACCTGAGGGACATCTAAGTGGAGGTGTCCAGTGGGCATTTAGGCATATGCACCTAGAACTCAGAAGAGAAGCCCGAACAGGAGCTAGAGTCTTGCGAGTTTTCAATAAGCCCCTAGTAATTGCAGCTGTGATTGCAGATAAGTTCACCCAGGGAAAGCACACAGCATGGGAAGAACAGAGTACAGAATAAACCCAGCCACTCAGGCATTTAGGGGATGAGAGTCCAAAGGGAGCCAATAAATGGCACTCAAGTGGAGCCGAGATTTGGTAGCAAAGAGGAGGGACCTATAGGAGAAGCCAAAAAAAGAAGGGACAGCCAGGAGATCAAGTGGCTCAGGGAGGGCAAAAGAAAGGAGGAAGGGAAAGACCAATTTGTTTTGTCCACTTGGGGCTCAATTGATGACTCATTCATTGTGGAATGATAAGGGCAAAAACCGGATTAGAGAGCGAGCGGGGGAAGTCAGAAGAGAAGTGAGCTAATCAGATTTATCTTTGCAGGAAGCTTGCCTGTGAAGAGAAAAAGATAGGATGGTAGCAAGGGTTTTTGTTTGGTTTGATTTTGGTTTGGTTTGATTTTGTTTGGTTTGATTTTCAGATGGGAGAGGTGTGAGCAAGTTTATGGGCTTAAAGATACAGGTGAAGATGGTGAGCTGGGGGATCAGATCTAAAGCTTGAAGAAACTGGAGCCAATAGCTCTTTTCCTGAGAGGGGAAGGAGGGAAAGCTGGGAGTCAGAGGGACATAAACACAAAAGAGTAAGTTAAGGAACTCCCTACTTTGCAGCCTCAGTTTTCTTAGAGAAAAAGAAAGGCCTTTTCTAAAGTAAGGTCCTCTGTTGAGAGTGAGCAAGATATTGAGGTGGAAGGTTTGAAAAAGAAAAAGGAGTGGGAGAAGCTCTCTAAAGCTTCTTAGGGATTGGCAAGCAAAAAAATCATATAATTTTCACCAGCGATCCACAAGGACCCTGATAAAGAACTGGAGAGGATGAATTAGGAGACTTGCTCCAAGGTGGAGTCTTGCTGGCTGAGTACAAGGGAGAAACAAAGAAGCAAGACGGTTGGTGGGGAGGGAACAATCCTAATAGCGGCTGTGAGAATTGGATCAGAGTTCCTCTTAGCTTCAATTGCTTCTCGGCCTCTTGGCTAAGATCAAGTGTAATAGAGTCATACCTAATCTGTAAAGCTACTCTGTCCACTTAGACTTTGAATGTCACTCTTTGTCACAGCTCCTCAGGAGTCTCCTCTCTCCCCACACCCCCAGCTTCCCTGCACCCTCCATTACATTCTCAGGCAATCATTCTTCCCCTATTTTTCCCCTCAAATCCTTTTTGGAATAATAGTATAAAAAAATCTATCAAGCTATCTTCCCTTTGCTGTTAAGTTGTGGTGATACCCTGGGCCATCACTTCCTCTCTTCCAGTATCTCAACACCTATTCTCACCCACCCCTCCAAAATATAGAGTCTGGGCTCTACCTCTACCCCCCACCCTCCACTAAGACAGGTTACTCAAGTTTACCAAATCCAATGCAAATTAATCATTCCTCTTCTTACTCAGCCTCTCTCTCTGTAGCATTTGACACTGCTGAACATTTCCAGCTTCAAAAACTCCTCCACAGTCTTGGTTTCTACCACCCTGCCTTATCCAACCTTCTCTGGGGAGTTCTCACAGAGTACTCTTTGATAAACCCTATTTTCTCTCCCATCCCTAAAGACTTGCTGACCCCTCTAGCTCTCTCCATTGATGCCTGCTTCCTCAGTCGCCTCATCCCACTTAGATCCCAAATGTCACTTCAAGTCTTTATTCTAACTGCTGGCAGAATATATCTAAATATAATTAAAATAATAATAAAGGTTATCATTAACATAATTGTCTAGTCCTTCCCTTTTCAAATTTCAAAGTGCTTTCACATCATCTCATTTCCTCAGAAAGAGCAAGCACAACCCCTATTTAATAATTATGGACGCTGGAGTTCAGAGACCAATTCAAGTCCAAACTAATCTGCACCTTCTTTCTTACCTCACTTTCTTAATCTCTGTTAAAGGCAAAAAGTATCTCAATCTCCAGGGCAGAAACCTTGTACCAGTTTTAATTCCCCTCTCTTCTCCCCACCCCTGATTTCTGTCCCTAAGTAATATGGAGTCCTTCTCCCAAGTATCTCAGGTTTGCCTTCTTTGGTCGGATCTGCCATTTTAGAGATCCACACACAACTTCACTCTATCAAGATAACAAACGGATTACTGTCATCCCAACTTGGCTTACCAGCTACCACTGGCTATTCCTGCTTGCTAACTACGTACTTGAGTTCCAAGAAAACTTTCATCCTGAAAATCCTTTTAATTTATGAGAAAAGAATGACACGTTTTCAAGAAATTATCCCATGTTTTTTACCTCCTGAATGTTTTCACTTAAATCATCCTTTCAGTTAAAATGAGTCATGGGGCGCCTGGGTGGCTCAGTCATTAAGCATCTGCCTTCGGCTTGGGTCATGGTCCCAGGGTCCTGGGATCGAGCCTCCCTGCTCTGCGGGAAGCCTGCTTCTCCCTCTCCCACTCCCCCTGCTTGTGTTCCCTTTCTCTCTGCATCTCTCTCTGACAAATAAATAAATAAAAATCTTTTTTAAAAATTTAAAAAAAATTTTTTAATGAGCCAGTCATTTACCAACCCATTCACTCACCTCCCACTGCTATATGCCCACAATGTGTGGGGTCACAGAAAGACCAACATGACACAGCCTCTGCCCTCAGAGTTTATGGTCTAATAAGAAACATGTCCATATGTCCTTCAGAAAGAATGTTAACAATTAAGTCTCACCGTAGTGAGTACCTCCCTTTGCCAGGGGCCATGGGAGTGGTAGGGCAGGTCATACAGAGCCAGCATTTAAGGAGTTCATGGCCCAGCCAAAGAGACAGGAAGAACATAATGGCAGTGAAACATGGGATCCGTCCTGCCCACTAGGTTTTCATGATATTCCTGGACCAGCAGCCACAGTAACCTCGGGGTTCTTGGCCCAAGTCTCTCCTGCAGGGGCTGGGCAGAGCCTCTGCAGGCTGAGCTATTCCAGGAACAATGAGGGAAACATTTGTAGGAAAAGGAGAAAGAAAAGAAGGTGAAAAGCAGATGGGCTCTGGAGACAGCAGGGGTGAGAGCTGGTCCCCAGGGTAGAGAAAGTACTGGTATGGTGGGCTGGCATGGGAGGAAAGGGTTCAACCGAGGCTAGCCAATTTGAGTACATAAATGAAGGAAAACCCTCCAAACATGTCGCTCAGTGTCTCAAAACACAGTAAATGCTCGGTAAAACCTTTGTGCATTTTTTATTATAGAAAATACAGAAAGGCACAAAGAAAGTAAACATTTATTTATGATAGAATGACTACCAACATTTCCGCCATACATAATTTATTCAAATGGATTGTTTCTGTGGAATAAGAGAGTTCAGCAAATGGATGTGCTTCCAAATGGGGTAGAATGAATTTTGGAGTTTCCTTCAGCAATGTTATGTGTAAAAGTTGCCAACCTTAAAAGCAAATTTTATCAGCAAAATGAGTTTATTTGGGAATAACAGGAATTACAATTCAGGACAAGCAAGCTATAGCAAAAGCCACAGGCAAGTTCAGAGAACAAAGGACAGTAATGCTCTTTTATAGAGCGAAGGGGGGAGTTGGGAAGGGCTGTTATAAACAAAAGTCCACTAACGTAAACTTTGAGTTGGAAGTGTAGTGGCTTTTCATTGGCCCAGCTGTGACAGTCTTGCGTTGTGGGGGCCATTGCTGGACAAGGAGACAACCTTTCTTTCTCTTTCCGGGGTAGTAAAGTAGGCTTCCTCCTGTTGAGAATGCAAGGTACATCTCTTCCTGATGGGTCTACAAAGGGCTGCAATCAGTGGTAGGACCCGAGGGCTCCCCTTCTGGCCTCCCAACTCCATTTTAAATGAGGTTTCTTTTATTCAGTTTCCCAAGGTAAATACGCCTTATCATTTGGTTAAAATGTGGCTAATTATGGCAAGTAATTTGATTGAAGATAAAGGAGCTACAAGAAAGTTGATCTAACCACTATATCCAAACATGTATTTAACAAATCCTTACTGAATGGTTACTAGGTGCTAGGCACCAAGGCCTGATTTGTAATACTCCCACTGTGTTTGGCACCAGTTGACTGACTACTGGAAACTTCTGGGAAATGCCAAGGAGCAAATGAGGCGGCACTGGTAGATCAGGAACCCTGTTATCGGCTGACATGTAGTCCAGATGCCAATGCTCTAGGTGGTTTCCTGGGAGATGAGCAGCAGGAAGTGAGGAGTTTCCCCCACCATCCCTTATGGTCAGCACCATCAGTCCCTACTCTGACCTCAGGTCTTCAAGGAAATGAAAGCTTGCTCTCCCTTACGAAGCCATGCCCCCCACATGCAGGTCCACAGACCTGTGGGACTAGAAGGGTGGCATGATCTTACGCTCCTCCCATCAGAAGTAAATGAGAAGAGTTCATCCACATCCCAGACCAACCAAAGAGGGGGTCTTGGGGAGGGAGATGCAGAATGAAAGGAGATGAGAACCGAGGAAGCTGAGTCTTGAGAAGTCAGAAGCTAAGTAGGCAAGGAAACAAGGAGGCAAGGAGGCTAGGGGTGTGGAGAAAGCTGTGGAAGCTGAGGCACCGAGGCTACTGGGAGAAGAGGAAAGCAGGGAGCAGTATCTGGCTGCAAGGGGAAGATCCTACAGGGAGATCCAAGAGCAAGGGCCCAATGTGCCCTTTCAGAGGTCATCAGTTGCAAACCTGCCTGTCTCTTTAGCGAATATATAGAAACAAGAGGCCCCACTTCAACAAGTCTCACATTAACAGGTCCTACTTCCTCCAACTCATTCTGCCTGATTGCCAAGTACAAACACAAAGGTGATTTCATGCTTAGTCTCCTTTAGGTCTCAAATAAATAGCAGGCCCCATGCCGGAAAACAGTATGGAGGTTCCTCAAAAAGTTGAAAATAGAGCTACCCTACAACCCAGCAGTTACACTACTGGGTATTTACCCCAAAGATACAAATGTAGTGATCCGAAGAGACACCTGCACCCCAATGTTTATAGCAGCAATGTCCACAATAGCCCAACTATGGAAAGAGCCCAGATGTCCATCAACACATGAATGGATAAAGAAGATGTGGTATATACCTTAAAATAATTTACCTTACAATTTTGCTGTTCAGTGAATCATTTTGATAGGTGATCAACAGTTCTAGGATGCTGTACTTTTTTAAAAAAGATGTTATTTATTTGTTTGAGAAAGAGAGAGGGAGAGAGCAGGGGAGAGACAGGCAGAGGGAGAGGGCAAAGCCGACTCCCCACTGAGCAGGGAACCCAACATGGGGCTCGATCCCAGTGATGTGGTTTGGGAATATAGATGAGGTTCGGAGCCGATGACCAAGAAAGAATTCTTGAGATGTCTTTGGTGCAAAATGGTGATTTATTAAAGCATGGGGACAGGACCCGTGGGCAGGAAAAGCTGCTGCCCCGGGGTTGTGAGGGGTGGCTGATTCTATACTATGGGGTTGGGGGAGGTAAGGAAAAAGGGAGGTTTTGAAAGAACTTTCATGTATTAAAGGAGGACACAGGATACCGGAGGCTTTGCTATTTGTCCAGTTAAGGTTTGTTTTCCTGGGGCACCTGGGTGGCTCAGTCTTAAGCGTCTGCCTTCGGCTCAGGTCATGATCCCAGGGTCCTGGGATCGAGCCCCACATCGGGCTCCCCGCTAACAGGAAGGCTGCTTCTCCCTCTCCCACTCCCCCTGTTTGTGTTCCCTCTCTCGCTGTCTCTCTCTGTCAAATAAATAAATAAAATCTTCAAAAAAAAAAGTTTGTTTTTCCTTCTAGTAAGGCATTAACAGTAAGATAGCTGGGAGCTTCCTGGAGGAATGTTACATTCCTCCTATCACACATCCTTATCAATGGGCTGTAGGTTTAAAAGAAATTCAATTTTATTTGCATTTCCTTCTGCCTCAGCCTCCCTCAATTTTATGGAGGGGAGGGTGATGTTAGGGCTTCGGGAAACTGAGTTATGGGTCTTTGGAAGTTAGGCTATTGATAAGAAAGCTTCTTCCTTGTAAATCACTAGGACATTTGTAAAGTGGGAGACTCAGGTCTTGCAGGATTGTGATCTCTACAAGTTAACTACTTGTTTTCCCTTTAGAGCAGCCAGCAGTGCCTGAGGAATGTCACAAATATCCCATGGAGGGGGAGGGTTGTGGGGTGTCAGCTTCTGCTTTGTCCTCAGCTTGCCTTCTGCTCCCTCATCATCAGGACCCTTAGATCATGACCTGAGCCAAAGGCAGACGCTTAACCAACTGAGCCACCCAGGTGCCCCTAGGATGCTGTACTTTTAAAGTCTAAAATTCACATGCAGGGGATTTGACTACTTAGGAAGATATTTGAACTGATTAGTAGTTCACCTGTAAGACAAGATTCTACAAAATAATCATTTGATAAAGTAAAATAACTTCCCCTTTATGACTCTGGAAATTACATCAAATAGGCTTTGGACTGTGCTATTTAATCCAGACATAATTAACTTAAGGTCCTGGAAGAGCTTGTCCAAAACTTAAGGTGGCGGTGGTTTCCAACTATTTGCTCAAAATGCACATCTGCTCGTAAAAGCTAATTGGTGTTTTCTGTTGATTATGCTAGAATGCTGAGCTTCCTACTGCTGAATTTCAGTCCCATTTGGAGGATATATTACTCAGGCCAGGGATTTAGGAGCAGCTGCCTTGAATTATTATGTCATTTCATTATAATTTTATAAATTATTTGTACAATAAAAGCTGGATTATCTGACATTGCCCTAAGAAGTTCTAGGAATCTTCGGTGTCTCTGATGTACTACCAAAATAAATCCTTAAGCTAGTTGACTATTAATACTGAAATTCAACCAGTATCAACACATTCTGAAGACATGTCAGAGTTGTCTCAAAGTCTGTAGATAAGCAGAGGAAGGAAAAAAAAATAAATCTTTCTCCCAAAATTCAAAACTAAGAGAAGCTTAAGAGATTCATAAGATATTCCTTTTTTAAAGAAATAAAATGTGATTTAGGATACAGTGCTGTTGGATTTTATGCAGGGGATGTGTTCCTGAAGACTTTATATAATTTAAAACATTAATTCCAGACAGAGCCTGACACAGGGTGGCCTTTATTTTTGCTTATCTTCTAAAGAAGAAATGTCATGTAGCAATACTTAAATGGCATTTACTAAGCCAACTTCTTTTAGAATATATGATTCTTGATTATTTTTTAATTTTGGAGGAATTTCATTGTTTCAAACTTTGCATATTGAGTATGACTTAATATCTTTATAATGCTCTATTTCAAATACAATGAAAAATACATTAAACACGATTACACTACAGAAGAAACAGGAGAAAGTTATAGAAAAGGAAAAGAAACTGAAGGATAGTCATTAAAATAATCTGGTTTAGTTACCAATTATAATTTTTCCTTCATAATATTTGCAGCATATATGACAAAGAACCAATTTGCCTAATAATACACAAAGAATTCTTACAAGTCAACAATAAAAAAGATAAGCTAGTGATATAAATCCTTCTCTCTATAGAATCTTCAGTAAAATCCACTTTACATCCTTAAAAAAAAAGAAAAAAGATAAACTATATTTTTAAAGGGAGAAAAGAAATGAAAAAGTGTTCCACGAAAGAAATACAACCTATAAAGACTGATAGCCAGTGTTATCATAGGTGGGGATTGGGGGTGGGAGAAGACTTTAATCCCTCTTAATGAGGGTGTAAATTGTTACAACCTCCAAAAGAGGGTGATTTGGGCCATCTATGTGAGAACCAGAAATTTCACTTATGGGAATTTGCCCTAAGGAAATAAAGCCACAAGGAGAAGCAAATGTCCATGAGCATTGTTTACAGGACCCAGGATGTGGCTGCCAGCCTCATCCATGAAGACTGACTCAGGTTTCCCAGGTGCCAACTATCACACATTACCTGCCCCTTCAGCAGCTCCCGCCAGGAATCCAGGCACAAAGAGAACACAGGGATTTCTGCAGCTGCTCTGGGCTGGGTAAGAACACAGGTGAGATGTCACATCTCCCAGTGGCATTTCACTGAAAAATCCTCCAAAGATCTGCCTCTTCACTTGGGCCTCTGGCCAACCCTGTGGCTCCTCCCAAGTCACTATTATTCAGGAAATCTGGTGGCCCTTCTTAAAAAGCCAGGCCCAGGGGCTGGCATTCCCCCCACAGTCATAGCTTACCAGACCACCTCTACCTAGCAGGCAGGACTGCTTGCAATAGCTACTAAGAACCGGAAAATGTCCCTGGTATTATGTTTGTAACAGTGAAAAACTAGGCCACAAGTATAAATGTGCTCATATAGGGGATTAGACAAATTATGATACAGTCATCCAATGGACTAGCTTTTGAAAGGAATGAGTAGGATCCATTTCAGACTAAAATAGAATGATGTCTAAGAGATACAACTAAAGAGAAAAGACTTGCAGAACAGGATACCTGCCTGCTTGTACACGGAGGTACCCCAATGCCTGAAACAATGTCTCGAACAAAGGCGGTGATAATAGAGCACCTCTTTTGAGGTGCTGACAGCTGAATGGATGCATGTTTGTAACGAGAAAAATCTAGAAGGTCTACAATCTTGTCTACCATATTCCCTGTAGTCTCCTAGAAGCTGGAAAATTACCTGGTAGCCCGGTAATCCCATAGTATGTCTTTAAAAAATACACAACAGTTACAGCAGCTAACCCTGAGAAAAGGAAGACTGCAGGAAGAAGGAAAAGAGGCCACTTTTTACTTTACATGTTCCTATATTCTTTAGCTTTTCTTAAAAGCACGTAACACAATGGTGATCATTTATATAGTAGAGGGAGAGGACAGAAAGGTTGAAGTTTTTAGAAAAATATGGGTAAACAATAGCCAAACTATGGAAAGAGCCCAGATGTCCAATGACAGATGAATGGATAAAGAAGATGTGGTATATATATACAAAGGAATATTATGCAGCCATAAAAAAATGAAATCTTGCCATTTGCCAATGACATGGATGGAACTAGAGAGTGTTATGCTAAGCGAAATAAGTCAATCAGAGAAAGACAAGTATCATATGATCTCACTCATATCTGGAATTTAAGAAACAAAACAGAGGATCATAGGGGTAGGGAGGGAAAAATAAAACAAGATGAAATTGGAGAGGGAGACAAACCATAGAGACTCTTAATCATAGGAAACAAACTGAGGATTGCTGGAGGGGGAGGAGGAGGGATGGGGTAACTGGGTGATGGACATTAAGGAGGGCGCGTGATGTAATGAGCACTGGGTATAAGACTGATGAATCACTGACCCCTACCTCTGAAACTAATAATACACTATATGTTAATTAACTGAATTTAAATTTAAAAAAAAAGAAAAACATGGGTAAAATAAGTGTATGTCCTACAATCTGCTATCCTTCAAATTATTCTCATTTTAACTACGTCGCTCCAGCCATTTTGTTCTAGGTCTCTAAGTGATCCAGGACAAACTTACAGTTCATAACTGTATGACTCCTTGACTATGCCTGTTTACATGAACAATCCTTTCCACATCTATTTCTAGGTCCACAAGGGTAAGTCTTGAGTAATAGGAATTTTGGATACCTAAAAACTCCCATTCCTCCAACACATAAAGTAGCCAAAGCTTTTAATGTGGCATAAATTAATATCCAGGGATGGCATGAAAACGACACTCATGGGTGATGTGGAAAGTGGAGAGTGTCCTTTTTTTACCTTCAGTGGAGGGCTGCTGACCCAATGACAGTGGGAGAAAAGTTGACACGAAATAGAGAGGGATTCCTGGCCCCGCTGCCCCAGTCGGTGGGAGCCATGGACCTTAGGGCATCCCCATCACAAGTCTGTGAGTTTCCTTAACTCTCCCAGCACCCCACGGAGACTATCTCACCTGCCCTCTCCACCCTTTACCACTGAGGTGCGGCGGAGGTGGGGGGAGGCAAGTTCACCCCTGAGGTGAGAGAGGGGCCAGCCAGAACACATTGGCACAACATTTGTTTGAAACCCCACTCTAAATTGGCATTCTACTCAAAACCGTCTATCTGCATTTGTTTCTCTTTTTTTAGATTTTATTTACTTATTTGAGAGAAAGCACAACGGAGAGGGGCAGAGGCAGAGGGAGAAACAGACTCCCTGCCGAGCAGGGAGCTGATACGGGGCTCAATCTCAGGACCCCGAGATCACGACCTGAGCCAAGGCAGCAGGTAGACACTTAACTGACTGAGCCACCCAGGCACCCCTGCATTTGCTTCAATATAAAAGTATACGAGTATTTTCCCCCAAAATCTCCCAAATAAATCCTCTGTTCCGGGAAGATGGAACCTGTGTAGATGGTGGTTTCTAGTACCCCCAGCAACACACACACCAACTGAGATTTGAGTTGAAAACCTAACGGCAGCCTGTCCTACCTCACCTTCAGCTCAGACTTGATTATCAAAGTCTCCAGGCCATTCCAGGACTCCAGGATTCCTAGGCTTCAGTCAACCACGCACACCATCCCCCCAGCACATGGCTGTCCTTATCACTCTTTTTTCTACTCAGAAAGCATAGGGGTCCTCTTATTTCCTTCTGCATTTGGCACAAACTCCTTTGTCGTGTTTTCCTGAATCTCCATAGTTGGACTGCACCCTCCTGGTTCCTCTAGTGCCCACACCTGCTGGTGATCCCACACTCACAAATGGCCTCTCCATGTACAAACACTACCTGCTTGCTCCCACCTTTACGCCTGGAATTTCTTTCCCACTCACCTCTAAACGTCCAACTCATGTTCTTCCAGACCCAGCTTAAGTTTCCCTTCTCAAATGTAATAATTCCCTGCTCTTCAAGAATGAGGTGACAGCGGCAGTCTATGCTAACTAACAGTTTGGCTGGTCGCTTGATTTTTTTCTTGATTTTGGGTCATGCCTTAGCTCTGGTCCCTAAGCCTCCTCTGAAACCATCTCAGTGGCGTGTTTCCTTCTCCCACTCCCCCAACGCCATGCCAAGTCCCTGTCTTGGTCCCTGTCTACCTTGTCCCTCCAGGCCTTCCAATGATCCTGGCCCTGAACCCCAGCCCCATCCTGCTTTCATGTCAGTCCTCCCTGATGCCCACCTATTGCTGCTGCCTGGGACCAGGGGGTCCTGCCCCCTGGCGGGGCACCCTCATGTAGCCTCTTCGTGGTGGGCTCTGGGTTCCAACTTTCCCAGGCAGAGAGAACACTGGTTACTACATTTCTGAATCCTGGACACCTCAACCAAATGAATTAAACTTATGCTGTTTCCAGGTACGTGAATTACGGCAACTCAAAGATGGGCCTATGGAGCCTCTGTTAAAAGAGCATGCAGTGGCTTTTTCCGCCATCTTGGGGTCTGAGGAGGCCTGCTGGGAACAGGACTCCTATAACGCCAAATAATGTCTGGAAGGCTGTGGTCCAAGGCCATTTTTGCTGGCTATAAGCGGGGTCTTCAGAACCAGAGGGAGCACACAGCTCTTCTTAAAATCGAATGTGTTTATGCTCGAGATGAAACTGAATTCTATCTAGGCAAGAGATGTGCTTATGTGTACAAAGCAAAGAACAACACAGTGACTCCTGGTGGCAAACCAAACAAAACCAGAGTAATCTGGGGAAAAGTAACTCGTGCTCATGGTAACAGTGGCATGGTTCGTGCCAAATTCTGAAGCAACCTTCCTGCTAAAGCCATTGGCCACAGAATCCATGTGATACTGTACCCCTCAAGGATTTAAATTTAATGAAAAGTAAATAAAGGTGTAGATTTGTTAAAAAAAAAAAAAAAAAAAAAAAAGAGCACACAGTGTACTGGAGAAAACAGTCCAGAAGAGGCAGTGATTTTTCCTGCCTGCCATGAGAGGGTGTCAGTAAAGCAGAAGGGGCAATACTTGACCTGGGCCTCAAAGGGTGTGTTATGATTCCCCAGCCTGAAGTTGGAAAATGGGGGGCTGGAGGGAACATGTGGGGACAGTCCAGACAGAAGAACCTGCCTGAGCCAGAGGCATTGAAAACATGAAAGGCCCAAGCCTCTTCAAAATACCAAACATACTAGCTCAGTTTGCACTAAATCTTTCCAGTTATGATATGTTTTCCCAGTTCCAGATAAAAGAAAACATTTTAAAGAACAGGGCAGAGCTTGGGCATGTTCTCTTGCAAATCCTTACTGGGGGGTAATAAACCTTATCCTTTGAAAGTAGATCGTTTGTTGTAAATATCCCAAAGTCAATTAAAGGATGACCTAATGATTCATGTGGGTTACCAAACTGGTTCATGCACTATGGAATGAGTAAAAAGTAGACTAAATGAGTCATCTTTATGCTCTATAGACTGAGTAAAAAAGGAAGGACACTGATCTTGGCCCATGAAAGGTCTCAGAAGGCAATTCTTTTAAAGATTTATTTATTTTAGAGAGAGAGCGCGTGTGCACATGAGAGGGAGGGGTGGGGAGAGAGGGAGAGGGAGAGAGAGACTCTCAAGCAGACTCTCCATGGAGCACAGAGCCCAACGACGCAGGGCTCCATCCCAAGACTCCGAGATCATGACACTCAGTCATCTGTTCCACCCAGGCACCCCACAGAAGGCAATTTTAAAAGTTAGTGACAAAGCAAGAAATATAGGAATTTTCTTAGGTACTCCCTCTGCTTCTACCTTCACCTTAAATTACTGACCGAAGGGCGCCTGGGTGGCTCAGTTAGTTAAGCATCTGCCTTCGGCTCAGGTCATGATCCCAGGGTCCCGGGATCAAGCCCCACATCGGGCTCCCTGCTCAGTGCGGGGCCTGCTTCTCCCTCTCCCTCTGCTTCTCCCCCTGCTCATATTCTCTCTCTCTCTCTCTCTCTCTCTATCTCTGTGTCTCAAATGAATAAATTTAAAAAAACTTAAAAAATAAAGTAAAATAAAATAAATTACTGACCGAGCCAAGATCTGTAATCTTTTCCCTGACCACTGAAAGATTCCATTGTCCTGGCTACCTCATTCCTTTCTTTCGAGTCCCTAACTTAGGTTAGCCATTGATTCTCACCTGGATAAACCAAAGGTGCAACATGATTAACATGTTTTCTGGTTGGGTAGAAGGTGGGGGAAGTCAGGTCATCATTTTCTATATTGAAAAATGTTGGGGCGCCCGGCTGGCTCAGTCAGTGGAGCATGAGACTCTTTTTTTTTTTTAAGATTTTATTTATTTTGGGGCGCCTGGGTGGCTCAGTTGGTTAAGCGACTGCCTTCAGCTCAGGTCATGATCCTGGAGTCCCGGGATCGAGTCCCGCATGGGGCTCCCTGCTCGGCAGGGAGTCTGCTTCTCCCTCTGACCCTCCCCCCTCTCATGCTCTCTGTCTCTCATTCTCTCTCTCAAATAAATAAATAAAATCTTTAAAAAAAAAGATTTTATTTATTTTTGTGAGAGAGAGAGAGAGAATGTGTGTGAGCATGAGCAGGGGCAAGGGCAGAGGGAGAGGCAGACTCCCTGCTGAGCAAGGAACCTGATGCGGGACTCAATCCCAGGACCCTGGGATCATGACCTGAGCCAAAGGCACTTAACCAACTGAGCCACCCAGGCACCCAGAGCATGAGACTCTTGATCTCAGGGTTGTGAGTTCAAGCCCCATGCTGAGTTTAGAGATTACTTTAAAAAAAATATTTAATTTTTAAGATTTTTTTTTTAATTTATTTGACATAGAGAGCACAAGCAGGCAGAGCAGGCAGAGGGAGAAACAGGCTCCCCACTGAGAAGGGAGCCCGATGCAGGGCCTGATCCCAGGACCCCGGGATCATGACCTGAGCTGAAGGTAGACGCCTAACAACTGAGCCACCCAGGTGCCCCAAAAATTTTTAATTTTTTTTAATGTGTAGGGGTGCCTGGGTGGTGCAGACGGTTAACTGACTGATTTTTGATTTTGGCTCAGGTGGTGATCTCAGGGTCGTGAGATCGAGCTCCACATCGAGCTCAGCATGGGTCTGCTTGAGATTCTCTCTCCTTCTCCCTCTGCTCCTCCCACTTGTACTTTCTGTCTCTCTCTCTCTCTCTCAAATAAATAAATCTTAAAAAATAATGTTTAGGGGCGCCTGGGTGGCTCAGTCGTTAAGCGTCTGCCTTCGACTCAGGTCGTGATCCCGGGGTCCTGGGATCGAGCCCCGCATCGGGCTCCCTACTCAGCGGGAAGCCTGCTTCTCCCTTTCCCACTCCCCCTGCTTGTGTTCTCTCTCTCGCTGTCTCTCTCTCTCTCTCTGTCAAATAAATAAATAAAATCTTAAAAATAAATAAATAAATAATGTTTAACTGTGACGTTCTTGCAGGACACATGGAACCGCAGGCTACATTTTACCATGCACATCAACAGTTCACATACTGGAGAATTCTAACACCCTTGTCAGAGTCACAAAAGTATTTCACCCCCCCAGGAATCTGGGGAGGCAGTGCATAGCATATTCCCTCAGGCACCTCCCACAGTGTCACCCAACTTTGTGCAGATGAGCAGCAGTAGCCTCCATACCTCATCCCCCTCTCTTGTCCCCGAACCCAGTCCTTCCTCCTCACTACTGCAGGAGTGAGCTTTCTAAGAATCATTCCAGGATTCTTCATTATCTCAGCGTGACGGACAAGGTTCTCCTGGGCCCTGTTTCTCCCCAACATACTGAAGGAGTACAACTCTTTGTGGAACACACCCTCTCACTCCCTTGTGCCTACATAAAAGCACTGTTACTCCTTCTGCCAGGAAACACGTGAGTCCCCACTCCCTTGCATCCTGCTGAACTCCAGTTCACATTTCAAGGGTCAGCTCCACAGTCTCCTCCTTCATGCTGCCTCTCTATCTCCTTCAGACCCCAAGTAGCCCTCCCCCCTCACACCCACCACAATGACACAGCACCTAGCTCACCCCTCCCCTGGAGCACCTACTATCTACATTGTCACTGTCGCTGCACTGTCATGGTCGCCCCACCATTCAGTGAGCTCCTGACGGATCAGCCCTAGACCTTTTCATCTTTTTTTTTTTTTTTTAAGATTTTATTTATCTATTTGAGAGAGTGAGAGGGCACAGGTTGGGGGAGAGGGGCAGGCAGAGAGGGAGAGGCAGGCTCCCCAGATGCGGGGCTTGATCCCAAGACCCTGAGATCATGACCTGAGCCAAAGGCAGATGCTTAACCCACTAGCCACCCAGGCACCCCCCCCATAGGCCTTTTCATCTTTATGTCCCCTGCAATGCCTGGGACAAAACACATTCTCAACAAATGTTTGTTGACAGAATAAACAAAAGAATGAAGGGCTCTTAAAATATTTTACCAGCAATAGCATCAGGAAAATAAGCACACAGTTTCACAAAGTCACTGCTATTAAGAATAAAATTAGGGGCGCCTGGGTGGCTCAGTCGTTAAGCATCTGCCTTCGGCTCAGGTCATGATCCCGGGGTCCTGGGATCGAGCCTTCATCGGGCTCCCTGCTCCGCAGGAGGCCTGCTTCTCCTTCTCCTACTACCCCTGCTTGTGTTCCCTCTCTCACTGTCTCTCTCTCTGTCAGATAAATAAAATAAAATCTTAAAAAAAAAATTAAAGAAAAAAAGAATAAAATTAATTTTTAAAAATAGTGGCATACTGGGACACCTGGGTGGTTCAGTCGGTTAAGCGTCTGCCTTCAGCTCAGGTCGTGATCCCAGGGTCCTGGGATCGAGCCCTGCATCAGGGTCCTTGCTCAGTGGGGAGCCTGCTTCTCCCTCTCCCTCTGCCTGCCACTCCCCCTGCTCATGCGCTCTCTTTCTCTCTCTCTCTGACAAATAAATAAATAAATAAATCTTTAAAAAAAAAAGTAAAGGGGCGCCTGGGTGGCTCAGTCGTTAAGCGTCTGCCTTTGGCTCAGGTCATGATCTCGGGGTCCTGGGATCGAGCCCCGCATCGGGCTCCCTGCTCGGCAGGAAGCCTGCTTCTCCCTCTCCCACTCCCCCTGCTTGTGTTCCCTCTCTCGCTGTGTCTCTGTCAAATAAATAAAAAAAAATCTAAAAAATACATTTAAAAAATAAAATAAAATAAAAAATAAAAAAAAGTAAAAATAAAAATAGTGGCATATTTTACTTACACTGGATCTTGCAAAGGAAAAGTCATTTTTTTAATACAAAGGTTTCAGTGATACCATCCCCTGACTTAAAAAATATTAAAAATGTGTCATACTTAAACACCTAATAGTCACGACTAATGAAGCCAGAAATTATCATCTTCTTCTTTCTGTTCCAGCCTGGGATAAAGATAGAAATCAGAAGGTATGAAAATCTGATGACTAGCAAGGAGCTGTTTGGAAGAAAAAAAAGTGTCTGATTTACTGATATCATTCTAAGTACTTAATTGGATATGCATCAAACCAACAAACTGGAAGATTTTCGCCTTCTCTGTCAGCTTTTTCCTTCCTCCTGCGCAGGTCAGCCCAGCCAAAAGCTCATTTAATGAACTTCATCAATGTGCTGGGCAGGCACTGTGCTACAGTCCGGTCTGAGAGATGCTTCCCGGATATAACTGCTCTGATGATGCAGGGTTACTTGGGAGCCACCGGGACCCAGATGGGAGGCACCCAGTCCAGCAAGGAGCACCACCCATTCTCCAAGGAGCTCATTTTGTCACTTTATTAAATCATCAGTAGGCTGCCCTAGACTTCATACTTACTGCTTCCACGGAACTTGCATTTTTTTCAAGATGACCCCAAACAACCCTTTATGAACAGAATTCAGCTCTTTTCCCCAGCTTGACCAACGTTCTATCCTAGCACTTCCCATTCCAACCAAGAGAATCTTGCCATTCCCTAAGCACAGTTTGCTCATTCCCAAATTAGTGCCTCTATAAATGCCATCCTCTAGAAAGCGTCTCCCTCAGGCAATCCAATGTATTCTCCTCCTGTAAGTCAGTGGTTCTCATCCAGGGGTGATTTTGCTGCCCAGAGAATATTTGATAATATCTGGAGACATTTTTGGTTGTCAGAACTAAGGGCTGCTACTGACATCTTGTTGCTACTTGATAGAGGCCAGGGACGCTACGAAATATCCTACAGTGCACAGGACAGCCCCCCCACACAAAGAATCATCTGGCCCCAAAGTACCAGTGGTACCCAGATTGAGAAATCCTGCTTTAAGTTAGTCTATTTCAATTCAGAAATATTCCCAAATCAACCATAGCCAACCCTGATTATGCCTTTGCTCTCCACTACCTCAGAATGCATAGAGTGCTTATATTAGCTCGGATATGATGATAAGAATCATAGAGTCTCGGGGCGCCTGGGTGGCTCAGTTGTTGAGCGTCTGCCTTTGGCTCAGGTCATGATCCTGGGGTTCTGGGATCGAGCCCCGCATCAGGCTCCCTGCTCTGTGGGAAGCCTGCTTCTCCCTCTCCCACTCCCCCTGCTTGTGTTCCCTCTCTCACTGTGTCTCTCTCTGTCAAATAAATAAAATCTTAAAAAAAAAAAAAGAATCATAGAGTCTCAAGATCAGATACGACTTAAAAGTCACATAGTCTAACCACTTCCTTACCAACTTTGCCTCATGAGCCTCTTTTGCATGTGAAAACCTTGTCTTTCTTCAACTAGATTATAAGCAGTTCCATTAAATCCTTCTATGTTCATGCACTCTGCAAACATTTATTGAGCACCTGCTCTGTACCAAGCAGTATCCTAGGCACTGGGGAATACAGTGATAAACAGACATTATTTCTACCCTTGTGGATCTTAAATTTAGTGCGATAGATATATTTTTTAAAATCATGTAACTTCCACTGTAATAAATGCTCTAATAGGAAGAACATGGTCTACTTGATAACAGAGGCACCTAAACTGATCCAGGGCATCAGACAAAGCTTCTCTGAGGATGGGACTTTTAAACACACATTAGGTACCCCACCAAAAAGGAGAATTACAGACCAATATCCCTGATGAACATGGATGCCAAAATTCCACCAAGATACTAGCCAATAGGATCCAACAGTACATTAAAAGGATTATTCACCATGAACAAGTGGGATTTATTCCTGGGCTGCAAGGGTGGTTCAACATCCACAAATCGATCAATGTGATACACCACATTAATAAAAGAAAGGACAAGAACCATATGATCCTCTTAACAGATGCCAAAAAAGCATTTGACAAAGTACCACATCCTTTCTTGATTAAAACTCTTCACAGTGTAGGAATAGAGGGAACATACCTCAATATCATAAAAGCCATATACGAAAAGCCCACAGTGAATATCATTCTCAATGGGGAAAAACTGAGAGCCTTTTCCCCTAAGGTCAGGAACACGGCTGGGATGTCCACTCTCAGCACTGTTTTTTTGTTTTTTGTTTTGTTTTTAAAGATTTTATTTACTTGAGAGAGAGAGCAGAGAGGGAGAAGCAGACCCCCACTGAGCTAAAATTAACCACTCAGGAAACGACAGATGTTGGCAGGGATGCGGAGAAAGGGGAGCCCTCCTACACTGTTGGTGGGAATGCAAGCTGGTGCAGCCACTCTGGAAAACAGTATGGAGGTTCCTCAAAAAGTTGAAAATAGAGCTACCCTATGACCCAGCAATTGCACTACTGGGTATTTACCCCAAAGATACAAATGTAGTGATCCGAAGGGGCACCTGCACCCCAATGTCTATAACAGCAACGTCCACAATAGCCAAACTATGGAAAGAGCCCAGATGTCCATTGACAGATGAATAGATAAAGAAGATGTGGTATATATATATATGATGGAATACTACTCAGCCATCAAAAAAATGAAATCTTGCCATTTGCAATGACGTGGATGGAATTAGAGGGTATTATGCTAAGCGAAATAAGTCAATCAGAGAAAGACAATTATCATATAATCTCATAGTGGAACTTAAGAAACAAGGCAGAGGATCATAGGGAAGAGAGGAAAAAATAAAAGATGAAATCAGAGAGGGAGACAAACCATAAGAGACTGTTAATCATAGGGAACAAACTGACGGTTGCTTGGAGGGGAAGTGGGGGGATGGGGTAACTGGGTGATGGACATTAAGGAGGGTGCGTGATGTAATGAGCACTGGATATGATATAAGACTGATGAACCACTGACCTCTACCTCTGAACTGATAACACATTGTATGTTTTTTAAAAACCCACATATTAGGCATTCAGTATTTATTAGATAAATAAAGGGGAAGCCTGAAGGATAAATAGAAGTTATCCAGCTAAAGTGTGCAGAGGCAGGAGGGAGACATCAGGGGAGCTGAGTTGGCCATGATGAGTGAGACCTTAAGGTGGAGAAACCACATGGGCCATTAGAGGTTTATGTCTGGAGCCCAGACAGGGAGGCTGGGACCACACCCAGGAAACTCTGACTCCAACATGCTAAGTCAAAAGGGATGGAAGAACCAATAAGAAACCGAGAAGGGGAGGCCAGAGATACAGGCAGAAAACCAAGAAAGCTTTTCAAGAAAAGGACAGCCAACTTGCAAGACTGACCAGGAGGCCCATCCTCTTGCTGTCCACATCTCCTCAGCACTAGGAAGTGAAGAGCCTAAACTAATTATACAGGCATCCTATAGGATGAACAAAGTACTGCTTTTATATTTTGAATTAGTGTAAAATCTTTTCCTGATGAATTTTCTACTTCAAAATTAACCACATTGATGTGAGTATCAATCAGAATTAGATTTTGTGGGTGTTTTCATTTATGACACTCAAATTTATCAAGCTCATTTAAAAAAAACAAAGTCTACCTAATTTTAGATTCTTTTCAGGCCTTAGTGTCACAGTGTTCTACAGGTTAGGGCATCAGTGAGAAAGAGTTTGAGGCTAGCATCTCAGTAGCTTAATAAATAAAGATGCATCTGGCAACATACAATTAATTAGACCTTGATAATTTGTGCTAGTGAGGGGTAGGAATTCATGAATAAAATTAATGAAATCTAAAACCCTAAGTTCAACCTTTTTTCCAATTAAATACTTACATTTTTAAAAATTGCTAAATAGCAAAACTGACAGTAATCTCATTCTCAGTTCCCTTTCACCCTGATCTGGAAGGGATGAAGCTGCTAAAAAGCCATGGAGGTGGGGAAAAATTAATAAGGTGCCCAGATAACCTAGAAATTCAGAAATCAACTCCTCAATAATGTTAAGTATAGCAACCTCTTATTGTATAACATTAGATCCCCAAAGAGTACTTTCATTTCTATTTTTTTTTATTTTTTTAAGATTTTATTTGAGAGAGAGAGTGAGCACGAGTCAGGGGAGGGGCAGAGGAAGAGGGACAAGCAGGCTTCCCGCTGAGCAGGGAGCCCAATGTGGGGCTTGATCCCAGGACCCTGAGATCATGACCTGAGCCAAAGTCAGACACTTAACTGACTGAGCCACCACGTGCCCCTCCATTTCTAATTCTTTCAGAATGAGTTTTCATTGAGTACCCAATACAAGACATGCTAGAATTATGAGACGAGAAAGACAGTATCTTGCCCTGAGACTCCACCAGAGAGACAACAAGCTGAAAGGCTAAATGCAATAGGTCTAACAGAATCATGAACAAAATGGTAGAAGCACAGAGAAGGGAGTAAGTCATTCCAACATGTGTGGCAGATGGGAAAGGAGATCAGAGGGCTTCATGGAAGATGGTGGGAGGTAAGGGAAGAGCATTCTGGGTAAAGGAAGAACAGGAGCAAGACCTTTCAGTTACTCTGTGAGCCCAAGATAAAAACTCGTGATTAATATGGCTAAAACGTGCAGATGCATAAGGTAAATGGTGGAAGAATGAATAGGAAAACCTGTTAGAGTCAAACATAGAAAGTCTTGAAGATCTTGAGTATGGACTGTATTTTTCATGAAAATGGGGAAGCTTTCTGAGAACTGAAGTGCCAAGATTGGTTTTGAGTTAGAAATAAAATTGTGGCAACAATATAAATCGTGGATTTAGGATAAGAGAGATGGAAGCAGGAAAAACCCCATTAGGAAGTTATTGAAATGACCAAGTTCAGGATTGCCCAACATGTTCCAAGGAATACTGGTATTCTCAAAAGAAAGGGGTTGGGGGGGTGGGTCCTTCTTGGACAGTTATAAGCATATTAGCTTATAGTTATTAGCATATTAGCATATTATTAGCTTATAGTTATTAGCATATTATGCTAAGTTATTAGCATATTAGCTGCTCTTAGAAGTCCTTTGTTCAACCCAGAGTGTCCCAAACGTAGTTGACCAAAGCATCTCTGCTGTTATGGTGATGGTTGTTATAGAACACCTATTAATACCGGGCAAGGCACTAAGGTATAAAACAGAAAACAATATGGGTGTACTAGAAGATTAAGTTGAGGAAATCTCCCAGAAAGAACAAAATGACAAAGAGATGGACAATAGATGTACTATATGGTGGCTAACTGAACATAATTAAAAATTTTTTTAAAAAGAGATGGACAATACTTATCCTGGCTGGAATAAAGACAAACAGGTGAACAAATTTTTATCCATTCATTTTCTAAATAAAACCTCAGAGAATAAGAAAAAATCCAGAAGGTCCTACATCTGACAAGAGATCCTGAAAGAGAAGAGAGCCTAGTGGGAGGGAAATGATAAAGAAATAAAACACTTCTACAGCTGAAGATCCAGAATGAATGGGCCATCTGAGTGACCCACTCTACAGATTAAAAACAACAACAGCAACTAAACTAAAGACACATCACTGTGAAATTTCAGAATATCATGGGAAAAAGAAGAGGGGTAGAATACGGGCTGTTGTAGGTTAGGTAACCCCAGAAGCACACCTTGAACCTGAGTACAAGTAGTTTATTTGGGAGATGATCCCAAAAAAAACCTTAGTAGGGAAGCAGTGAGACAGAGAGAGAAAGAAGCTTTAATGTGGACAACTGAGTCCCACAAGGGATCTTTTGGAGACAGTGTAGAACACATTTCAGAGCTGTCCCACCCAAGGGGTACTAACCACCCACTCCTGTAATCATTGGTTGCAGGCTACTCTGAAGCCATTAAATCTGCCTGGCACTTCATCATGCAGTAGGCATGGGCCTTGCAGGCTCCAAGCACTAGAGAAAGCAGAGCTTTCTGAGGCAGAGCTTCCCAGGCATGTACAGGGAGAAGCATTTAGAATGAGGGGAAAGGGCATAGTGGAGGGGTTACAAATGGGCACTAACAGTATCTGCCTCGTCATGTACAAAGAAATCAAAATGGCATCTGATAGCAACCCCAGATACTAGAGTACAGACAACAATGCCCTTAAAATTCTTAGTGACAATTATTTCTCATCAAAATTATTTTAAAATATTTTATTTAGGGGCGCCTGGGTGGCTCAGTCGTTAAGCGACTGCCTTCGGTTCAGGTCATGATCCGGGGTCCTGGGATCGAGCCCCGCATCAGGCTCCCTGCTCAGCAGGAGGCCTGCTTCTCGCTCTCCCACTCCCCCTGCTTGTGTTCCCTCTCTCGCTGTGTCTCTCTCTGTCAAATAAATAAATAAAATCTTTAAGATAAAAAATAAAATATTTTATTTATTCATTTGAGAGAGAGTGAATGAGAGAGAGGGAGACAGAGCACGAGCCAGGGGAGTGGGCGGGGGAGGGGGGCCAGGAGGAGAGGGAGAAGCAGGCTTCCCACCGAGCAGGGAGCCTGACGCGGGGCTCAATCCCAGGACCCTGAGATCATGACCTGAGCCGAAGGCAGACGCTTAACCAACTGAGCCACTCAGGTGTCCCTCTCATCAAAATTCTTAACTGGCCAAACTTTCTTTTTTTTTTTTTAAAGATTTTATTCATTTATTCATGAGAGACAGAGAAAGAGAGAAAGAAGCAGAGGGAGAAGCAGGCTCCCAAGGAGGAGGGACCCCGACGCGGGACTCGATCCCAGGACCCTGGGACCATGACCTGAGCCGAAGACAGACACTCAACCATCTGAGCCACCCAGGCGCCCCTGGCCAAACTTTCTTACATATTAGGTCCCATATACCCTTTCTCAGAAATATATACTCTAGCAAAAAAATGAGGGATTAAACCAAAAATGATTAAGACATAGAATCCCAGAAGCAAGATCCAACAAAGGAGAGAAATAAAGAGAATTCCCCATACTATGGCAAAAGGGAAGTCCCAGAATGGCAAGTGTATGACAGAGCTAGAGAGAGATAGAGTAAGATCAAGGATTCCAGGAACATGGTTTCTAGGAAAACCTAGAAGGGATAGATTAGATTATCTGACAGGTTTGACCACATGGAATGATTCATTGAAAAGCAGTTAAAGATGTGGGAAGACTTGCTTAGATGTTCAAGAAAATTAAGCAAATGAATAAAGGTAATTTTTATTTATTTTTTAAGATTTTATCTTTAGGGGCACCTGGGTGACTCAGTGGGTTAAGCTGACTCT
This sequence comes from Mirounga leonina, assembly GCF_011800145.1. NCBI lineage: Eukaryota > Metazoa > Chordata > Mammalia > Carnivora > Phocidae > Mirounga > Mirounga leonina. Next base: position 1,464,282 of record NW_023270826.1, on the reverse strand, counting down.
TGTTTTTGGCTGAGGTCATGATCTCAAGCCCCGCATAGGACTCCGCACTGGGTGTGGAGCCTGCTTAAGATTCTCTCTCTCTCGGGCGCCTGGGTGGCTCAGTTGGTTGGGCAGCTGCCTTCGGCTCAGGTCATGATCCTGGAGTCCCTGGATCGGGTCCCGCATCGGGCTCCCTGCTCAGCAGGGAGTCTGCTTTGCCCTCTGACCCTATCCCCTCTCATGTGTTCTCTCTCATTCTCTGTCTCTCAAATAAATAAATAAAATCTTTAAAAAAAAAAAAAAGATTCTCTCTCTCTCTCCCCCCCTCTGCCCCTCCCCCCCAAAAAATACATTATAAGATTTTATTATTTATTTATTTTAGAGAAAGCACATGTGCACGCACTCACGAACAGGGCCGGGGGGGGGGGGGTTCTTTGTTGCTCTAGGTCTTTGTTGACCAGATAGAAAGTAAACGCTATTATCTAAAGTTGATGAATCAAGAACCCATGGTATAAGCATATCATATAGGTAGGAGAAGTAAATACCAGAAAAAAACAGCTAAATTGGAAGGAGGTGTCTCTAGGTACAACATCATAGCTGGAGGAGGGAAACACTGGTTTTGTGTACATTAGTATTATTCTTAAAACAGTTTATATATTAACGATAAAAACTAAAATTTAAGAATTCCCAAATTTTTTTTAAATTCCAAGAGTTGCAATGATAAAGGGCAAAATTTTAGGCATTTAAGACGGAGATCATTCTTTTATTCAAGACACATTGGCAAAGGACACTTTTCATGCAAGTCTAGATCATCTGTACAATAAATCTCTCTTGAGATCTCCAGGTAAAAGCTAACAAAGGCACAAAGTATATTTTGACAGACTATGATCCTCCCTATGAATTATTTATCATGTTATTATATAGCAGAAACCTGCCTTGGCAATGGGTGTATTATGGTCATGCTACAGAAGCACATGGTTAATAAGCAGGGACCACGATATCTGATTTGATAAAATCATTCTGAACCAAAAGCTGAAACTTGAAAGCTGAAGTTACTTCATAAAGCATCTTACTACAGTAAAAAGAGAAAGATCCCTCTGGTCCTAGTACCTAGGGCCCCACGAAAGCTGGCATTTCTGCATATGCATAGGAGCCCTGGGTTAAGCACACCCCACCTGGCAATTTAAAAACCTAAGAATGGGGCATCTGGGTGGCTCAGGTAGTTAAGTGTCTGCTTTCAGCTTGGGTCACTATCCCAGGGTCCTGAGATCAAGCCCCGCATCGGGCTCCCTGCTCAACAGGGAGCCTGCTTCTCCCTCTCCCTCTGCCTGCCACTACCCCTGCTTGTACTCTCTCTCTCTCTCTCTAATAAATAAATCTTTAAAAATAAAAATATAGGGGCGCCTGGGTGGCTCAGTCGTTAAGCGTCTGCCTTCAGCTCAGGTCATGATCCCAGTGTCCTGGGATCGAGCCCCGCATTGGGCTCCCTGCTCAGCGGGAGGCCTGCTTCTCCCTCTCCCACTCCGCCTGCTTGTGTTCCCTCTCTCGCTGTCTCTCTCTCTGTCAAATAAATAAATAAATTCTTTAAAAATAAATAAATAAATATAATAAAAACCGAAGAAGAAGTGATTCGGTTTGAGGGCCTGTGACTCATGTTAGGAGTGCCTGGCTGGCTCAGTGGGAAGAGCATGTGAGTTTGAGCCCCACACTGGGTGTATAGAGATTACTGGAAAAAAAAAAAAAAAATTTTTTTTTTTTAAGTGACTCATGCTGACTGCTCCTACAACAATACAGACAGATTACACACCCAGTGAAGGTGGTTTAAGAGGCTAAGAGTTCATCTAAATATGATACTACTTCTTTTAAACTCAGTGGGTTGACAAATCCATGACTGTTGCTTACCTATCTGCATTTTATTTAAGGATGTTCCAGGAGAGAGCAGGGTCACACTTCCCCAGGGCAGCTCAAGCCGGGAGCCAGCGCTGGTGCCCCTCCTCCACAGCTAAAGGACAGGAGGTGTTTTTAAAGGCCCGGGCCAGAGATTCTGCAAGAAGCTCAGAATATGACTTAAGGCTCTGCATGAAGACTCTGGGTTAGCTGCTTTTGACACATAGGCAAATGACTCACCTATCCTCCTCCTTCACTGATTAAGCAACAGGGGGAGTCAAAAGCACTCTTACAGTCCTTGGGATTCTGGAGACACACTGCTCAGAAGAGAGGTAGCCCTTGCTACCTCCACCTTGCATATGTTGAAAGAGTGACAGATTGGTGAAAACTTGGGAGGTGAGCCATCCTGATGATTCATGTGTGAATTCACTCAACGTCATGTGCCAGGAACTAGCCGTCCCAAGGTAATCGTTGAAAGGCTCAGTTCTCGAGAAGCTCACAGCCCAAACACAGAACAGGTGAGGACACACACCTCCTTACGAGTGCAGAGGTAAGCAGCTGATGCCAGGAATAGTGCAGGCACAGGCCTCACTGAGGAGAGCCTGCCTTCATCGGACCCCTCTGCCTTTTGTCTACAGATCCTGTTTTATTGTAATGTGAGCACTGAAAAAGCCCAAGTTTGGTATGGGGCGCCTGGGTGGCTCAGTTGGTTAAGCAACTGCCTTCGGCTCCTGGAGTCCCGGGATCAAGTCCCACATCGGGCTCCCTGCTCAGCAGGGAGTCTGCTTCTCCCTCTGACCCTCCTCCCTCTCATGCTCTCTGTCTCTCATTCTCTCTCTCTCAAATAAATTAAAAAAAAAAAAAAAAGCCCAAGTTTGGTAGGACTGTGAAAATTAAAAATCTGCCTTGCCATTGCCCAGGCTAGGGTAACAGTTACAGATGAAGGCAGCCAGAAAATAAGAGAAAAGTATCTCTCCCAAGGACACATTATAGCTCTTAAAGTATCAAAACCCCTTCTTTGGGTGACTACTGCTTTCCACCTCACTGAAAGCTTTTGTTCTCTTTAGAGATTAGATAGATTATCAGAATCATAGATTATCAGAAATTTTGCTCTTTGGGGCGCCTGGGTGGCTCAGTTGGTTATGCGTCTGCCTTTTGGCTCAAGTCATGATCCCGGAGTCCAGGGATCGAACCCCACGTTGGGCTCCCTGCTCAGCAGGGAGTCTGCTTCTCCCTCTGCCCCTCCCCCCACTTGTGTTCTCTCTCGCGCTCGTTCACACGGTCTAATAAATACATAAATAAAATCTTTAAAAAAAATTTTTGCTATTTAAAATTTTATCAGTAAAAAGGAAACATCCATTCCCAGACACAGAGAAACAGTCTTGATTTACAACCTAGGTGCAAAGCTTCAGAAAAGGGGTTGTGGATGCAACATTCCACATCTAAACTCTATGGTTTCCAAGAAAACAACACAGCAGTTTAGAACTAACATTGATCCCTTTACATGAGTCTGTTTTGCTTCTAGCCTATCAAAATACTGCTTTATTTAAATTTTATTTCCGGGGCGCCTGGGTGGCTCAGTCATTAAGCGTCTGCCTTCGGTTCAGGTCATGATCCCAGGGCCCTGGGATCGAGCCCCGCATCGGGCTCCCCGCTCCGTGGGAAGCCTGCTTCTCCCTCTCCCACTCCCCCTGCTTGTGTTCCCTCTCTGGCTGTGTCTCTCTCTGTCAAATAAATAAACAAATAAATAAATAAATTTTATTTCCTCCCTTCCCCCAAATCTTATATTAAGTCTTATCTTTTGTTTGGTCCTCTGGTGTGTAGCCTCCCCCATTGCAATGGGTTAATAAACCTGACTTGGTCAGATTATAGGTCTGTGGATGGGCTAGGACAGCATCAAATCCGTGAGAACCTTGTTGATATCCAAAATGCCATTATAACACTCTAGATAGCATAGTATTGGGGGTAATTAGCAAATTCGTACCTGACGTATAGTTTCTTAGTAAACATAGTCATTTGGTAGCTTGAAATTTGGTCCTCTACTTGGATTACGGTGATTGAAACCTGAAAATAGCATTTTAAGAATGTTAAAGTCTACTATAAAAAAAGAAAGAAAGAAAGAAAGAAAGCAAAAGATATATGGAAAACTTGCATTCAGACCAAAGAATTTCCCAAAGAAGAGTTTGGTCAAACAGAGAGTTAACAACCTCGAAGGGCTGCATTCCTGGCCAGTGGATACTAATGCCCTAGGACTCAGCTCCTGGGCGGCACGGTCCCTAGTCTTTCCTCTTCTATACTCTGGTGGCGCCTGCTGTTACACTGCTGCCATGACACCCATCACACAATACCGTGATTGCTGGTTACCTGCTTCCCCGACTCATCTCGTCTCACTCAACTCGTTGACAGCAGGCCCGTCACTGACCTGCAAATTCCTAGCACCCGGCACAGTCCCTGCACGTAGAAGGAGCTCAGTTACCGGTGAGTAGACAAAGCAATGCAAGAAAGGAAGATTGGAAGAAAGAAAACCAGTTGGCAGGCAGTTGTAATGGTCCACAAAGAATGCAAATGACCTGCACTCAGTGTGACTAGAAGGAAAAGATAGATGAATATGGGCCATTTGAGAGTGAGACGAAAAAAAGACTTGTTGGGGCGCCTGGGTGGCTCAGTCGTTGAGCGTCTGCCTTCGGCTCAGGTCATGATCCCAGGGTCCTGGGATCGAGCCCCGCATCGGGCTCCCTGCTCAGCGGGAGGCCTGCTTCTCCCTCTCCTTCTGCCCCTCCCACTCTGTGCTCTGCACCATCTCTCTCTCTTTCTCTCTCTCTCTCATTCTTGCTCTCAAATAAGTAAAATAAAATTGAGAAAGATCTGTTAACTAAGGGGAAGTGTGAAACAAAGAAAAAGGAATCACCATGAAGGTGTTTAACGTCTAAACCTACACAGCTAGGAGGCGGGTACCACAACCAGCATAGAGGAATCCTAGGGCAGCCGGTTTGTGCAGCTTTAGAGAGGCAGGTTTTGTGAGGTCCTCAAAAAATCCACTATGCTGTTGCACATTCAGAATGAGAGTCAAGGCTCAAAACAGACTGGGGAGCCACTGGCATTGAGGCTGAAACTATTTAAAATGTGGATGAATTCTCCGAGGAAGAGACTATGCTTTGAATAGTTGAAGGACTGAAACCTGGAGAACGCAAAGGCCTTGAGGAACGGAAGAAGAAAAAAGGTAGCAAAGAAGAATGTGTTCGTGGAGGAGCGAGGCTGTGCAATATCCCAGACACCAGTGGAGAAGTACTGCCTGCAGATGAGACGCAGAAAACCCAAGAGAATCACCTGAGAAACTATTAGAACTCAAAGCTCAGCAAGGTGGTGGGTTACAGAATCCAGCAAGCAATTGCCTGCAACAATCAATGGCTTTCCTCCAACTACAACCTGTTAGAAAACATAATGGACAAAAGATCCCATTTGCAATAGCAAACAAAACAAAACAAAAATATCTAGGGATAAACTTTGAAAATGTGTGGGGCTTTTATGAATTTACATTCATAAAATGTAAGAGGATCTTAATAATGAGAAGGCTTGGTAAATTGGAAACATGAAATGTCAGTGACCTGACACTGTATACGTTTAATGTATATACTTAATATCGTGTGTACATGTATTACTTTATATGTATACATTTAATACAATTTCAAGCCAAAATAAATTCCAGGTAGACCAATGAAATATATGAAAAACAGATAAAACAAGTATAAAAGAGGAAAAAAAGGGTAGAAAATTTTTCCAGCCATAAGCCCAAAGGCTGTACTATAGAAAAAATGTTTGCTTGCTAGACAGGATTCTGAACAAACCATGATTCCTAGAGCCCAAGCATCCCAGCCTTGAAACTGTCCTCCTCAGTCCTTGGATCTGTGGTAAGGCCATTGCAATTTTTCTTCCCCTTAGCTCAAAACATTTCCATCCCCTGTGCAGATGCATCATCTGTAAGTATCCATCAATGCTCTCCACAATCTTGCTGTAAGCAAATCCACACTGCACATCCTCACATTTCACAACCCCTCTCAAAGTCTTGTAATACAGCAAACCCTTAGCCCTGGCTAAGAAATGGGATCAAGAGGAAAAAAAACAGGGGCACCTGGGTGGCTCAGTTGGTTAAGCGACTGCCTTCGGCTCAGGTCATGATCCTGGAGTCCCGGGATCGAGTCCCACATCGGGCTCCCTGCTCGGCGGGGAGTCTGCTTCTCCCTCTGACCCTCCTCCCTCTCATGCTCTCTGTCTCTCATTGTCTCTCTCGCAAATAAATAAATAAAATCTTTAAAAAAAAAAAAAAAAAAAAGAGGAAAAAAAACAAAAAACAAAAAACGACCAGGCCATGTTTGGCACTGATAAGCCAAATTTCCATACCTGGAGTGTGTTTGGGGCTAGCGTTGTTCCAGCTCTAGAAGTAGAAGAAACACACCCCACCTGACCAAAAGCAGAGGAAAGATAGTAGCAGGTGTCTGTATTAGGATGAATGTTTGAATGCTCTTGGGCTTGCTTTTTCCTGGACATGTGTTTTTTTTTTTTATCATGATAAGTATGCTCTTTAATCCATCCCCATCCCCTATTGCTATCATCCACCCATCTACCTCCCCTCTGGTAACCATCAATTTGTTCTCTATAGTTAAGAGTCTGTTTCTCAGTTTGTCTCTCTTTTTTCTCCTTTGCTCATCTGTTTTGCTTCTTAAATTCCACATGAGTGAGATCATATGGTATTTGTCTTTCTCTGACTTATTTCACTTAGCATTATGCTCTCTAGCTCTATCTATGTTGTTGCAATTAGTAAGATTTCACTTTTTTATGGCTGAATAATATTCCGTTATCTAAATATACCACCTCTTCTTTACCCATTCATCTACTGATGGACACTTGGCCTGCTTCCATAGTTTGATGACTGTAAATAATGTGGCCATAAACATAGGGGTGCGTGTGTTCAATTAGTGTTTTTGTATTTTGGTGGTAAAAACCCAGTAGTGTGCTTGCTGGATCACTGGGTAGTTCCATTTTTAACTTTCTGAGGTAACTTCATACTGTTTTCCACAGTGGCTGCACCAGTTTGCATTCCCACCAACAGTGCATGAAGGTTCCTGTTTTTCTACATCCTTGCCAACACTTGTTGTTTCTTGTGTTGTTGATTTTAGCCATTCTGACAGGTATGAGGTGATACCTCATTGTAGTTTTTATTTGTGTTTCCCTGATGATGAATGATGTGCATCTTTTCATGTGTCTGTTGACAATGTGTATGTCTTCTTTAGAAAAATGTCTGTTCATGTCTTCTGCCCATTTTTAATTGGATTATTTATTTCTGGGGTATTAGGTTGTATCAGTTCTTTATAAACTTTGGATACTAACCCTTTATCAGAGATGTCATTTGCAAATATCTTCTCCCATTCAGTAAACTGCCTTTAGTTTTCTTGATTGTTTTCTCTTGCTGTGCAGAAACTTTTTATTTCGATGTAGTCCCAATAGTTTATTTTTGCTTTTATTTCCTTTGCCTCAGGAGACACATCCAGAAAAATGTTGCTGCTGCGGCCAATGTCAGAGAAATTACTGCCTGTGCCCTCTTCAAGGATTTTTATGGTTTCAGGTCTCACATGTAGTTGAATTTTTGTGTAGGGTAAAAGAAAGTCGTCCAGTTTCATTCTTCTGTGTGTTGCTGTCCAGTTTTCCTGACACCATTTGTTGAAAAGACTGTCTTTTTCCATTGCATGTTCATTCCTCCTTAGCCAAAGATTAATTGACCATATAATTGTGGTTTATTTCTGGACTTTCTATTCTGTTCTATTGATCTACATGTCTATTTTTATGCCAGCACCATACTGTTTTAATTACTACCGCTTTGTAATATAACTTGAAATCTAGAATTCTGATGATTCCAGTTTTGTTTTTTCTTTTTCAGGATTGCTTTGGCTATTCAAGGTCTTTTGTGGTTCCATACAAAATTTTAGGATTGTTTGTTCTGTGGAAAATGCTGTTGGTATTTTGATAGGGATTGCATTAAATGTATACATTCTTTTGGGCAGCAGACATTTTAATAATATCTGTTCTTCTAACTCATGAGCATGGAATGTCTTTCCATTTCTTTGCATCATCTTGAATTTCTTTCATTGGTGTTTTATAGTTTTCAGAGTACAGGTCTTTCACCTCTTTGGTTAAGTTTATTCCTTGATATTTTCTGGTGCAATTGTAATGGGATTGTTTTCTTCATTTCACTTTCTGCTGCTTCATTACTAATGTATAGGAACGCAACAGATTTCTTTATACTGATTTTGTATCCTGCAATTTCACTGAATTCATTTGTCAGTTCTAGTAGTTCTTTGGTGGAGTCTTTAGGGTTTTCTATATGTAATATCATGTCATCTGCATACAGTAAGAGTTTTACTTCTTCATTACCAATTTGGATGCCTTTTATTTCTTTATGCTGTCTGGTCGTTGTGGCTAAGCGTTCTAGGACTATGTTGAATACAAGTGGTGAGAGTGGGCATCCTTGTCTTGTTCCTGACCTTAGGGGAGAAGCTCTCAGTTTTTCACCATTGAGTATGACATTGGCTGTGGATTTTTCATGTAAGACTTTTATTATGCAATATTATGAGATTGGGTGCGGACCTGAGAGGAAGAAAAAAAGGAAGCTCTGGACTTTGTTTCCTTTTAACAAAGAAGCCATGGAGGGAAGCAGGTGGAGGCCAGACTACACAAATATCCTACCCTAGACCTTAGTAAAGTTACTAAATTCATAAAATGCTTAGTCTGAGTAAAGGGTATGTGTGTGTGTGTGTGTGTGTGTGTGTGTAAAACTGCATAGGTAAAATCAACAAGACAAACCAAGAAGTAGAAACAAACTAGGGACAGTATTGCCAAGAATTCACTGTGCAGGTGAAAGACTTCCAACTGCCTAAAGCAGAATCCAGGATAAATTTACTAGAATCTCCAAGGTCAGGGACTCTTTATCTCAGGGTCATGAGTTCGAGCCCCACATTGGGTGGAGATTACTTAAAAATAAAATCAACCAACGAATTAATCAATATGAACAGACCGTTCACCAAAGATGGCAAATAAGCATAAAAAAAGATGACCAATATCAATTAGTTATTAGGGAAATGCAAATTGAAGCCATAATGAGAAATCTCTATCTACCCAATAGAATGGCCACAGTTAGGGGCTCCAGTAGAGCGTTCAACTCTTAATCTCAGGGTTGCGAGTTTGGGCTCCCCATTGGATGTAGATTTTACTTAAACATAAAATCTTAAAAAAAAATGGCTACAATTAAAAAGACTGACTATATCAAATGTTGAAGATGTGCAGCAGTTGAAACTCTAGTACATAGCTGGTAGGAATGCCAAATGTTGCAATCACTTTTGAAAATAGTTCAGCAGATTCTTAAAAAATTAAATATATACCAACCATACAACCTAGCTGGCCATCCTACTCTTAGATTTACCAAAGAGAAATGAAGGCATGTGCCCATACAAAGATTTGTACATGAATATGTATAGCAGTTTTATTTGTAATAGCCAATAATTGGAAATAATCCAAGTGTCTATCAACAGGTGATGGATAAACAAATTATAATATAATTCATGAGAAGTTCAGGGATGACTGGTGGCTCAGTCAGTTAAGCATCTGCCTTCACCTCGGGTCATGACCCCAGGGTCCTGGGATCGAGTCCCACATTGGGCTTCCTGCTCAGCGGGGTGTCTGCTTCTCCCTCTCCCTCTGCCTGTCACTCCCCCTGCTTGTACTTTCTCTCTCTCTGTCAAATAATCTTTAAAAATAATAATAATAATTCATAAGAAATTCAAACAATAGAATACTACTTGGCAATAAAAAGGAACATTTATACATGCAACAATATGGATAAATGTCAAAATAAGTAGGCTAAGTGAAAAAAGTCAGACAAAGAGTTCTATTCATGTAAAATACTGGAAAATGCAAAAATGCAAACTATAGTGACAGATCAGTGGTTGCCTGGGGTGGGGGGCTGTTGGGACAAAGAAATGGATAACCAAGGGGCATAAGGAAACTATTTGGGATTATAGGTATCTTTAATACCTTGACTGTGGTGATAGTTTCATGGATATATACATATGTCAAAATTAATAAAAGTGAACGCTTTAGTATGCAATTTATTGTACATCATTTATACCTCAATAAAGCTATAAAAACATTAAAAATATGCCAACCAAGGCATGCCTGACTGGCTCAGTCAGTAGAAAAATATGACTCTTGATGTTGTGGTTGTAGGTTCAAGCCCCATGCTGAGTGTAAAAAAAAATCTTTTAAAAATTTTAAAATAAAATTTAAATATGCAAAGCAAATCCAGAAATATATAAAAACTATAATATGAACCTAAAACTATTCTAAAAAATTATCTATTAAAAAAAACTAGGGGTGTCTGGGTGGCTCAGTCAGTTCAGGGTCCTACTCTTGATCTCAGCTCATGTCTTGATCTCAGGGTTGTGAGTTCAAGCTCTGCTGGGTGTGGAGCCTATTTAAAAATAAAAAATAATAATAACAAATAATAAAAATTGTAATTGTGCCAGGAGCGGGTTCCCAAGATAACACCCAGGTTCACTGGTTCATAAGGAGGACTCACAGGATTCAGCATATAGTCACACTCGTGGCTATGATTTACTACCGTGAAAGGGTACAAAGCAAAATAGGCAAAGGAGAAAGGCACATGAGCAAAGTCCAGAGGAAAGAAGGCACAAGTTTCTAAGAGTCACTGAGTGGAATCATCAGGACACACTTAATTCCCCTAACAACAAGTTGTGACAACATGTGTGAAATGTTCTCTACCAAGGAAGCTCGTTAGAGACGTGGTTCCCAAGGTTTTTATTTGGGGTTGGTCACATACGTACCCTCTGCCTAGCAGTACAAAATTCCAGACCCTCTGAAGGAAAGCAAGTGTTTAGCATAAATCACACTGTTTATACAAACAGTTTAGGCAGAGTGAGCCATTCTTATCAGTTAGGGTGTTAGAACCTTCCCAAAATTCCTGGTTCCCAGATGCTAGCCAAGAAATAACCTGGTAACCAGGCCTTTCAAAGGATAACAGTCAGGCCAGCTATGTTAACTCTTTTCCACACAATACTATAAACTAGTTGAATTTATCCCAGAAATGTAAGGGTAGTTAACATTTATAAAATCTATAAATAACATTCCCTAATCAAAAGAAACTAATCATTTTAATAAACAGAGAATGTATTTGATTAAATTCAATACACATTAATTATAAAAACTTCTAGCCAGGGGCGCCTGGGTGGCTCAGTCGTTAAGCGTCTGCCTTCGGCTCAGGTCATGATCCCAGGGTCCTGGGATCGAGCCCCGCATCGGGCTCCCTGCTCCGCGGGAAGCCTGCTTCTCTCTCTCTCCCACTCCCCCTGCTTGTGTTCCCTCTCTCGCTGTGTCTCTCTCTGTCAAATAAATAAATAAAATCTTTAAAAAAAAAAAAAAACTTCTAGCCAAGCATAATTAATCTGATAAAATATATCCACCAAAAAAAAAAAAAAACTACAGCAAACATGATTTCTTTTTTTTTTTTTTTAAGATTTTATTTATTTATTTGACGCAGAGAAAGAGAGAGACAGAGCACAAGAAGGGGGAGCGACAGGCAGAGGGAGAAGCAGGCTCCCAGCTGAGCAGGGAGCCCAATGCAGGGCTCCATCCCAGGACCCTGGGATCATGACCTGAGCCCAAGGCAGATGCTTAACCGACTGAGCCACCCAGGCGCCCCTATAGCAAACATGATTTCTTAAAACATTAGAAGCAGGGGCGCCTGGGTGGCTCAGTCAGTTAAGCAGCCGACTCTTTGTTTCAGCTCAGGTCATAATCTTGCAGTCATGAGATTGAGCCCCATAACCAGCTCTGCAATCCACATGGATCTGCTTCAGATTCTGTCTCCCCCTCCCTCCAGCTTGCTCTTTCTCTCCCTCTCTCTCTCTCTCTCAAATAAATAAAATAAAATCTTAAAAAAAACAAACATTAGAAGCATACTCTTTAAGTCAGGGACAAACAAGAATGCCTACAATCAGGCACCTTGGTGGCTCAGTTGGTTGAGCAACTGCCTTCAGCTCAGGTCGTGATCCTGGAGTCCCGGATCGAGTCCCACAACAGGCTCCCTGCTCAGCGGGGAGTCTGCTTCCCCCTCTGGCCCTCCCCCCTCTCATGTGCTCTCTCTCTCTCTCTCATTCTCTCTCTCTTAAATAAATAAATAAATCTTTAAAATTAAAAAAAAAAAGAATGCCTACAATCAATGCTTCTATTCAACATTTTACTGGAGATCCTCACCAGTCCAGTAAGAGAAAGCAATAAAAGGTATAAGGATTGGAAAGGAAAAAAGAAATGCCATTATGCATAGATGATAGAGTTGTCTACCCAAAAAAAAAAAAAAAAAGCCAAGACAAAAGTTTAGGAACACAAGAGTCAGCAAGATGACTGAATATAAGATTGATTTATAAAATCAATTGGCTTTAAATGGACAAATTGTACAGTATATGAGTTATATCTCAATACAGCCATTATGTTTTTTTAAATCAACTAGGGCTGGTGAGTATAGAGCTTTGGTGAGTGGGGACTATGTGACTGAACATTTATAGCTTGTGCTAACAACAGGAATGGCTTTGCATCTCATCCAAAAGCAAATACCAGATTTTTTTTTTAAATACAGCAACTGTACTGAGATATAATTCATACACCATACAACACACCATTAAAGCCAAATTATATATGTGTGTGTGTGTATATATATATATATATATATATATATATATATATATCTTCCATTCAGTCGTCTTGCTAAACTCCCATATTTCTGAACACTTGGCTTGCCAAATCACTATGTTATATGTCTGAAACCAATATAATAACATAATATATGGCAATTACACTTCAAGTAAAAATAGAAAAGAAATAGAAAAGCTAGGCCAGACAATTACTAAAGTTAAGGCACTCAAACAGAGACCATGATAGTGATATTGTTTAACTGTACCTTTAAAAAATCCAAATATAGGGGCACCTGGGTGGCTCAGTTTGTTAAGCGACTGCCTTCGGCTCAGGTCATGATCCTGGAGTCCTGGGATGGAGTCCCGCATGGGGCTCCCTGCTCAGTGGGGAGTCTGCTTCTCCCTCTGACCCTTACCCCTCTCATTCTCTCTCTCTCTCTCGTTCTATCTCTCTCAAAAATAAATAAATAAATAAAATCCTTTAAAAAAATAAAAAAATAAAAAATCCAAAAATAATCTGGAATTGGAGACAAACACTAAGGTCAAAATTGAAAAACCTGAGGAAGATGCTGCACTTCAAGAGAAAACTCCACCCTTAAATGACAAGCTCTACCAGAGAGATTAAGAAGCTAATCAGCAAACTAATATAACACTGCATGTTAACTAAGTGGAATTAAAATAAAGACTTACATTAAAACAAAAAGAAGTTCATCAGCATTATCGAGAAGGAACCATCAACTGTCTCCACTGGTGTGCAGAGACTCCGGGGTAAAAGAATTGAAAAATACGGCATCACCAAAACAGTAAGAATGAATGAGCCTTCCCCTTTCTCTAATTGCAGCACAAGGAGTGATTATTTAAATTTGGATAAAATAATAGAGGAGATGATTTTCATGATGGTTAATGCTTGGGTAGGACAGAGGACCATTCTTTCAAGTGGACACGTCAGACCCTCTATCAGTGATCTGACTTCAGTGAAAGCGAAGAAAATGACGAACTCACTATGAGTGAAAATGAAAGTCTTTCGGTTTCTGTGAAAGGAAAAGGAAAAGCCCCAGTAAAGAAAGGGAGAAGAATCCACCTAAACCAAAATGTAGTACTTTGGGGGCCCCAGGAGATGCTGCTGCTATAGCAGCCAGTAAATTAATCAGCTCACACCAAAATGGGTTTCTCTCACTTCGGAGCCCATAAGGAAACCACTAACAAATATTAAGTCCCGCAGCTGAACAGCAAAAGGTCTAAATAGATTCCACAAGCAGCATCAGGAAGTAGTGGTACTAGCTACCCACTCTGCGTGCTTATAGTAAGTCTTGATAACTGGTATGTTTCCCAACAACTTCAAGCATCTTCCTATAGAACACAGCATCTGCTCAAACAGAAACACAGTGAAACCGAGAGATCAGCATTTTTGTTCAATGAATGGGAGGAAGCTATGTGAATGCCTGTGTGTGTCTGTGTAAATAATCACTTTATATTAAATCAGTGACACAGGAAGTACTTCTCTAATACCCCATTAGCCCTACTATAATATCAGTTAATATATTTTAAGGAAACTTAGGTCTGAATTTATCATCAATAAATACTTAAAAATATTTTATATAAAGGTGTGAATTTTAATCAGCTGCTAGTCATATATATGTAATTAATATATCTATTGCTTACATATGGATTTCAAATCTTACCAATCTTAAGAATTAGTAATACCTAATATAGTTAGTTGTGCCTTATAAAAACATAGATGTTAACCCAAAAGTAAGCAATTCAGAATGATTAAAGTGGGAATTTGCCTTTTTTATTTAAAATCAATTGCACCAGGGCACCTGGGTGGCTCAATCGGTTAAGCCTTCTGTTCAGGTCATGACCCCAGGGTCCTGGGATCGAGTCCCAAGTCAGGCTCACTGTCTTCAGGGAGTCTGCTTCTCCCTCTGCCCCTCCTTGCACTTGTTCTCTCAATCTCTCTCCCTCTAATAAATAAAATCTTAAAAAGCCCCTCCTTGCACTTGTTCTCTCAATCTCTCTCTAATAAATGAATAAAATCTTAAAAAAAAAAAACATGTATAAGAATGTTCATGATACCAATGTTTATAATAGCAAGATAAACAGGGGGCACCTGAGTGGCTCCGTCAGTTGAGCTCCAACTCTTGATCTCAGGGTCAGTCCTCAGTTCAAGCCCCACGTTGGGCTCCACTAATTCTATAATAGCAAGATAAATAAATAAAAATAAAAGCAACCCAAATATCAAGCAGCAGAAAAAATAACTCTTCTCAATGGGCAAGTTTCAGCTCAAATGTCACTTCCTTGGGCCTTCTCCAAGCTTTTTTTTTTTTTTTTTTTTATTTATTTGAGATAGAGAGCGAGAGAAAACAAGCACAAGCTGGGGGGTGGAGGGGGGCAGAGGGAGAGGAAGAAGCAGACTCCCCACTGAGCAGGGAGCCCCACCAGGGGCCGATCCCAGGACCCCAGGATCATGACCCAACCCAAAGGCAGACGCTTAACCAACTGAGCCACCCAGGCATCCCTCTCCAAGCTTTATTTAAATTTAAAACACACACCCACACTCAGTCACTCTCTTCTAGCAGGTACACTTACATCAAGACACAACTATCAGCTGCTATCTGAAATCAACGCATTTTTTAAGGTTCTGTCTTTTCCCCAGGAGACAGTAAACTCCATGAAAAGAAGAATATTGCCTCTTCTTACTTTGTATCTCTAGGCCTTAGCACATAGTAACATTGAAAATAAACGGAAGGAGGGAGAGAAATCACAAGTGGGAAGGGCAAGGCATATGAAGGAGAGTTCATTGAGATCTCACACAAAAGGGGAAATGGGCGGGGGGTGCCTGGGTGGCTCAGTCACCCAGGCTCTGGAATATACTGAGAAATTCTTCAAAATTGTTCCTGCTTTTGGGGTGCCTGGCAGGCTTAGTCCAAAGAGCATGGCTCTTGATCTCAGGATTGTGAGTTCAAGCCCACGCCACATTGGGTGTAAAGATTACTTAAATAAAACTTAAAAAAAAAAATCTTTTATAAACAAATTGTTCCTGCTTTCTAGCTTACACTCTTACTCCCACTATTGATACGCTTCATCAGTGGGGGGTGGGGGGGTCCTATTAGAAGACAATGGAAAATAAGATTCACCTTCACTGAAATGTGCTTTATCATCAACTTTGCTCATCTCATAAAATAAAGGATGACAATTGTTAGGGGCTTAATTGCATCCTCCCAAAATTCATATGTTGAAGTCCTAACTGTGCTATCTAAACAGGGTGTCTGTCCGATCAGATGGGGGCCCCCAAATGTGGGGCGATGTTTTGGTGGAAAGCAGTGGCATGGGCAGTCAAAGAATTCACCCAAGGCAGAACAAAGCAGATAGAAGTTTATCGAATGCACTGCAAGGGAGGAGAGGGCAAGACAGCAGAGGACAGGCTGTCTTGGAGGAAGCAGTGGGTGGGGACTGTTTTTAAAGGGGGGAGGTGAAGGGGTATGACGAGTATGGAATCTTCCCCTTTTTTGGTAACTGTGCCTGGTTGTAAGAAGCCCAGTGATTAGTTAGGGCCTGCGGATATTCTGAGGTGGGTTACCTGATGGGCCCATCTATTCAGCCAGGGGGTCGCTGTAGGACCTTTCTACATTCCATCCCTCAAGCCTGTCTGCCTGAAAGCTAACCCCTACACTAACCCCTATTCCTCAACATGGGACTATACTTGGAGACAGGGTCTTTAAGGAGATAATTAAGGTAATATGAGGTCATATAGGTAAACCCCAATCCACTGCGACTGGTTCTTATCAAGAGAAGATTAGAACACAACACTTGTGAACACAGAGGAACCACCTTGCGAAGACACAGCAAGCATGCAGCCTTCTGCAAGGCAAGGCAAGAAACCTCAGAAGAAACCAAACTTGCTGACACCCTGATTTTGAACTTCTAGCCTCCAGAACTATCAGGAAATAAATGTATATTAAGCCATCCAATCTGTAGTATTTTATATGGCAGCCCTAGCAAACTAATGCACTGATCTAAATGAAAAGTATTCTGCCTAGAATTGCTTTAGTATGAAGAAAAAGTTTCCTGTGCTTCCCTAAGTCCCATAAACTAACACCTATTAAGTCAAAGTAAAATCTGTCACACTATTAAGAATTAATGAAATTGCTTTATTTTCTGAGTATGGGATGTTGGTAAACTGCTGACAACCTTTTGTCCCCTTACTGATCCACAGGAAGAGTCAAACAAAACCAGTTTATCCATTTGGTACTGCAGGCACAGCACCCAGGGCCTATAAGCTTTTCCAGAAAAGAAAATGCACAGGGGAAAAAATGTCTGCGATCTGGGCAGGGAATGGGCAGGTCCTGGTTCTAAATAAAACTACAAGAGTAAGAGATGTTTAATTAAATTCACATATAAACTTCATTAATTTTTAAATTTAAAACATAGACGATTTTCATTATGTTTGAAAATTAGTACATTAGATTTTTGTATTTCTTAAGAACTCCCATGTATGCACAATGACTGTTTAAAACTCATATCAAATCACGGGACGCCTGGTTGGCTCAGTCAGCTGGGTATCTGCATTCAGCTCAGGTCATGATCCCACGGTCCTGGGATGGAGCCCGCCTCGGGCTCCTTGCTCAGCGGGGAGCCTGCTTCTCCCTCTGCCTGCCACACCCCCTGCTTGTGTTCTCTCTCTCTCTCTGACAAATAAGATCTTTAAAAAAAAATAAAAATAAAATAAAAATCCTATCAAATCATAAATGAGTCAATATAGTCCAATAATTTCAAAAATAAGAATAATCCATTCAAAAGGTTTTAGAAGAAAAATATTCAACATTGGATATAGGTGCATCTTACTATCTGACAGGGTAGGGTCTCCCTTTTCTCCTTCCACTCCCTAACTGCCTGTCTCCTTTAGTTCCAAATCCCTGGTAATAGTTCAGAAAGCCTGATGCAGTATTCCTGCAAGGGAGCTTGGAGGTAGAATCTTCCCCAGTCAAGTCTCCAGAAGAGAATGCAACCTGGCCAACAACTTGATTACAACCTTCTGAGACCCTGAGTAGAAGACACTAGGCTGTGCCCACACTCCCAACTCGTAAAAATTATGGGGTGATAAATGTGCCATTTTTATGCACTAAGTTTGTGGTCATTTGTTACACAGCAATAAAAACTAATACAGTGAGCCAAGCTGATCAGGAAAAAGAACAGTTAGTTTCAGTGGGATCACCAAACCATAGCCCCAGGCCCACATATTTATTTAAACTTCATTGAAATATTAAATAATTTGTGCTTCATTTAAAAAGGGAAGGGGGAGCGCCTTGGTGGCTCAGTTGGTTAAGCAACTGCCTTCCCCTCAGGTCATGATCCCAGGGTCCTAGGATCGAGCACCACGTCAGGCTCCCAGCTCAGTGGGAGTCTGTTTCTCCCTCTCCCTCTGCCTGCCACTCCCCCTGCTTGTGCTCTCTCTCTCTGTCAAATAAAAAAATAAATCTTTAAAAAAAAAATACTAAAAATAAATAAATAAATAAATAAATAAATAAATAAATAAAAAGGGAATGGGGACAGATTAAAGCCACAAGTGGATCTTTAAAGCTCCTATGTAGCTCTTTAACAGAGATAAGAGAAAAACATTTACAATTACAAAATGTGAAAAGGCTATGCTGAAAAGCACGGATTGTTGAATAATCCGTAGATATCACATTGTAGATAGCATCCTAAGAAAACAAAAGAACAGGGGCGCCTATGTGGCTCAGTCATTAAGCGTTAAGCGTCTGCCTTCGGCTCAGGTCATGATCCCAGGGTCCTGGGATCGAGCCCCGCATCGGGCTCCCTGCTCGGCGGGAAGCCTGCTTCTCCCTCTCCCACTCCCCCTGCTTGTGTTCCTTCTCTAACTGTGTCTCTCTCTGTCAAATAAATAAAATCTTCAAAAAAAAAAAAAGAAAGAAAAAGAAAACAGAAGAACAGAAAATATATTCAAAGCTATGCATTAAAAATTGAAGTGGGGGCACCTGGGTGGCTCAGTTTGTTAAACATCCATCCAACTCTTGCTTTCTGCTCAGGTCGTACGTTATCTCAGTCACAAGCTCTGCACTCAGCAAGGAGTCCGTTTGAGATCTCTCCCTCTGCCCCTCCCTCCCCCACACTGCTCACGCATTCTCTCTCTCCCAAAAAATAAAATAAATAAAATAAGAAAGAAAGACATAAAGAAGAGCTGTACAGCTTTATATTTTATAATACTCAAATATATTGTACTCTGTTCTTGGATCACTTTAAATATTCTTGTTGCAACAGCTTCATGGTCACCCTGGGAATTACAATTGCCATCTTAAATTTTTCTTTTTTTTTTAAGATTTTATTTGAGAGAGTGAGCAAGAGAGAGAGCGCACAAGTGAGGGGAGATCAGAGGGAGAGGGAGAAGCAGACTTTCCGCCGAGCAAAGAGCCCTATGAGGGGCTCGATCCCAGAACTCCAGGATTATGACCCGAGCAGAAGGCAGACGCCCGACTGAGCCACCCAGGCACCCCGCCATCTTAAATTTCTAACAAACTAGCTTGAACTTAGCTTCAATAGTACACAAAACTCTGCTTCTACACAGTTCTGTCCCTCCCCTTTATGTTATTGCCAGAAGTTATATCTTTATATATTGATTTCCTGCCTCACTTTTATTATTGAGTCACATTCTGAGTATGGCCTTTTACATATCTGCCCCCAGTGGTCTTTATGTATAAGACTACTGAGAACCTTGCAGTGAAGTAGAGATGAGCATACAATGGAGGGTGGTTGTAGGATCTGAGAAGAAAGTAGGGTTTGCAACAATAGTAAGTAGGAAAGAGATCTTCCAAAGCTGTAATATGGCAAAAACAAGGTTAAAATAGACTAGTAGTATTATTTTGTAACATATCATCTGGCAATATTTTGAAACTTTTAAAAGTATATATACATACTGCTTCCAATCAGATATCAGCATATTATAAAAATTATAAAATATGCTATTAAGACATTGGAAATTCCGTAGAAGCAAAATCTGTCATTTTTCTGCCTCTTCCCAATTCATACGAACACCACACCATCACTGGTTCTAGCTCTCCTTCTGTGTAGCTTTTAGAAAGCACAGAAGGCAAGGCAGTGGGAAGAACATGTTTTCCCTTCTGGAAGTATATCATTCTCTGAGGGAGTATATAGAGGTCCCCCTCAAGCTCTGCTGAGCCCTGACCTCTGTGAGTAATCACTGCTGTAGTCCAATCTTTTCATTTTATAGATGAGAAAACTGGGACTCAAAGGAACAGACTTGACCAAGATTAGTGTGATAGAACCTGAATTAAAACATATTTCCTGGGCCACCTGGCTTGATCTCAAGGTCATGGGTTCCAGCCCCACATTAGAGATTAACTTTCAAAAATTAAAAAATCTTAAAAAAAAAAAAAATTTCCTGGGGCACCTGGGTGGCTCAGTTGGTTAAGCATCTGACTTCAGCTCAGGTCATGATCTCAAGGTCCTAGGATTGAGCCCCACGTTGGGCTCCCCACTCAGCCGGGAGTCTTCTTCTCCCCCTTCCCCTCCTCGTGTTCCCTCTCTCTAATAAATAAATAAAATCTTTAAAAAAAAAAATTTCCTGGGCACCTGGGTGGCTTAGTCAGTTGTCTGCCTTTGGCTCAGGTCATGATCCTGGAGTCCTAGGATTGAGTCCCACATCAGGCTCCCTGCTCAGCAGTGCGTCTGCTTCTCCCTCTGCTCCTTCCCCTGCTCATTCCCTCTCTCTCTCAAATAAATAAGATCTTTAAAAAATATATAGTTTCTGACTTTATTCCACTCTACCATATCTCTATTAGATATCAGGACCCTGAGTTTCCTAATGTTTTTGGAAACAGTCCAATCATTCTTTTCAAAAGCACAGATGCCTACAATGCAATTTCCTCCAAGCTGTCACTAATGATTTTTATATAATTAATATAAAAAAGGAAAAACAATACTTCGGTTGCTGGCAACAGAAATTCCAGAACAAATGGGGGCACAAGAGGCAGCAACAGGATTTTTAAGTCTAAGGGTCGAGGGTGAGGTTGCTCTTCCTCACCATAAATTTCTATTTACTGTGTTAATTCACTACATTTAGAATACTATTACTACGCAATCCTTTTAGGGAAAGACCTATATTAATTACTCAAAGCACCTGGCAATATTAACTCCATGTAACTGTAATAGTTACTAAATACTGTCACTCCATACTATGGGGTAGAAAGTAAATAAAGATACTTCTTAGCAAAAACAATATACACAGAAGCCAGGAAATAGTTTCTTGTTTAATCACACGACAAGTATAACCAAAATAAAAATAACACTGAAACAAAGATTACTTATAACTCCAGAACATTTTAATTCTAAAGAGCTTTAATATATAAAAAGCCCCATCATTTCCAAGTGCCCCTCAAAAAGGGAATGAATAATCAGTCCCATCAGAGCCGGGGAAAAAAAATTTTTTAAGGTGGTGGAGGGATAAAGGTTGACAACCATTCTCTTTCAAAAAGATAAACACTGCGTCCTCAAATAACCACTTAGAATGTCACTTGATATGAACAGGCAGGAGGAAAATAACTGTCCGTATTTGCCTCATATACTGTATTGGGCAATTAAATGCCAACTCAGCTATTTAAGAATGACTTGCTAAAACATTGAAAAAATGAAAGACTTCGTCCTTGTCATAGACTGCCACTTCAGTGGAACATTCGGTGCACATGACTGGGTGGTAGATTTCTTCCACTTGCGCCTCGGCCTGCTCTGCAGCATCTTCATGGTTAGACCTCATTTTCTTATGGCCTCGCCTTTTCTTCCTGTTCTCTGGGATTTTGTATCTTAGAACCTCCTCTTTGTTGACAGAACAATTCATCACAAACATTGCTCTATACTGAGTTTTGTAGGATTCGTGCCTAAGAGGAAAATGAAATAGAGAATTTGGATTTGCATTCTATTTTAATAGGTTATCCATTTAGATCAAAAAAATTTTATTGAAGTATAGCTGACACAGTGTTACATTAGTTTCAAGTGTACAACACAGTGATTTGAGAAGTTTACACATTACGCTATACTCACCACGAGTGTAGCTACCATCTGTCAAGGTACAATGTTATTACAATTATCACTGTATTTTATCCCCATGACTTATTCACTCCATACCTGGAAGCCTGTATCTCCCACTCCCCTTCACTCATTTTGGCCATCCCCCACCTTGCTCCTCTCTGGCAACCATCAGTTTGTTCTCCGTAATTATGGGTCTGTTTCTGCTTTTCATCTGTTCGTTTTGTTTTTTAGATTCTATGTATAAGTGAAATCATAGAGTATTTGTCTTTCTCTGACTTATTTCACTTAGCATAATACCCTTTAGGTCTATCCATGTTGTCACAAATGGCAAGAGCTCATCCTTTTTTATGGCTGAGTAATATTCCACTGTGTATATATACCATATTCTCTTTATCTATTCATCGATCAAAGCACACTTGGGTTGTTCTCATATCTTGCCTACTGTAAATAATACAATACACACAAGGCTGCGTATATCTTTTCGAATTACTCTTTTCATTTTCTTTGGATAAATACTCAGTAGTGGAGGGGCACTTGGGTGGTTCAGTCGTTAAGCGTCTGCCTTCGGCTCAGGTCATGATCTCAGGGTCCAGGGATCGAGCCCCACATCGGGCTCCCCGCTCAGCGGGAAGCCTGCTTCTCCCTCCCCCACTCCCTCTGCTTGTGCTCCCTCTCTCGCTGTGTCTCTCTTGGTCAAATAAATAAATAAAATCTTTAAAAAAAATAATAAAACGCAGTAGTGGAATGAGTGCATCATAGGTTATTTCTGTTTTTAATTTTTTGAGGAACATCCATACTGTTTTCCACAGTGACCATGCCAATTTACATTCCCACCAACACTGCAAAAGGGTTTCCTTTTCTCCACATCCTCACCAATGCTTTTTCTTTTCTTTTTGATTTTAGCCATTATGACAAGTGTAAGATGATATCTCACTGTGATTTTGAGTACATTTCCCTGCTGATTAATGATGTTGAGCATCTCTTCATGTGTCTGTTGGACATCTGTATGTCTACTTTGGAAAAATGTCTATTCAGGACTCTGCCCATTTTAATCAGATTATTTGGGCTTTCTGGTGTTGAGTTGTATCAGTTCTTTATATATGTTGGATAGCAATTCCGTATCGAATAGAGCATTTGCAAATATCTTCTCCCATTCCATGAGTTGTCTTTTCATTTTGTTGATGGTTTCCTTCACTGTGCAGATTTTTATTTTGGCGTAATCTCAACAGTTTATTTTTGCTTTTATTTCCCTTGCCGCAGGAGACATGTCTAGAAAAATGTTGCTATGGCTGATGTCAAAGAAACTACTGCCTATGTTCTCTTCTAGCAGTTTCATGTTTCAGGTCTCACATTTAGGTCCTTAATCCATTTTGAATTTATTTTTGTGTATGGTGTTAGAAAGTGGTCCAGTTTTCCCAGCACCATTTATTAAAGAGACTGTCTTTTTTTCCCCATTGTATATTCTTGCCTCTCCATATGGTGAAAATTTGAGAACACAAAAAACTTACTGAAATACAACCAAAATAAAAACATGAGAACAAAATGGGAAATTTAAAGAAATGTTAAGAGTTATTTTAAGAATAGGAAAAAACTTGTTAATAGAGAATAATTTAAAGAATGAGGGGTGCCTGGGTGGCTCAGTTGTTGACTGTCTGCGTTTGGCTCAGGTGGTGATCCTGGGGTCCTGGGATCGATCAGGTTCCCCACTCAGCAGGGAGCCTGCTTCTCCCTTTCCCACTCCCCCCGCTTGTGTTCCTTCTCTCGCTTTGTCTCTGTCAAATAAATAAATAAAATCTTAAAAAAAAAAAAAAGAATATATCCTCTTTTCTACTGCTTTAAAAGTAACTTTTATCTCTGAAAAAATTATTTGCTCTTCAAACTTAGAAAGACAAGAAACTTGAGAGCTAATGTTTAAACGATCTTTGTCTTTTCACACTGTGGCCTGAAACTCTGCCCTCCTCTCATTACAAGTGGTGCCATTCTTGGGGCGCCTGGGTGACTCAGTCAGTTAAGCATCTGCCTTCAGCTCAAGTCATGATCCTGGGGTCCAGGGATCAAGCCCCAATTCGGGCTCCCTGTTCAGCAGGGAGCCTGCTTCTCCCTCTGCTCCTCCCCCCACTTGTGTTCTCTCTCTAATAAATAAATAAAATCTTTTTTAAAAATTAA
Organism: Mirounga leonina; assembly: GCF_011800145.1. Classification (NCBI taxonomy): domain Eukaryota; kingdom Metazoa; phylum Chordata; class Mammalia; order Carnivora; family Phocidae; genus Mirounga; species Mirounga leonina. The sequence continues at coordinate 1,440,436 of NW_023270826.1, read as the reverse complement.
ATTAAAAAGGGTGCCTGGGTGGCTCAGTTGGTTAAGCGACTGCCTTCAGCTCAGGTCATGATCCTGGAGTCCCGGGATCGAGTCCCGCATCGGGCTCCCTGCTCGGCAGGGAGTCTGCTTCTCCCTCTGACCCTCCCCACTCTCATGTGCTCTCTCTCATTCTCTCTCTCTCAAATAAATAAATAAAATCTTTAAAAAAAGAAAAAAAATTAAATTAAAAAAAACAAGTGGTGCCATTCTTGTCACCATTTTAGTAAAAGAAAACTTAAAGAGCTTCTGACTTTACAATGTCTACTCTTGGCTTTACTCCAGCAGTCCACAGAATAGATACTGCTTCATTTGTTCTCCTCAAACATTCAATATTTTCCTACTTCTTTCCCCACCTAATAAGTTGGTTTTTTTCCCCCTTAAACCTCATGCAACAGAAATATCTATCTGGCTAAACACAGTGAACTCAAATTATACTTTCATTAGTTCCAAAAGTTGATCTCCACCACCACCACCACCACCACCCACCAGGAATTTAGACTATGCAAGCTGGTACTTCTCCAAGTAAGACTGTAAAAATTTCATTTATACTCCACTGGATTGGAATCCTGTATTAACATGGAATGCAATTTTTACCAAGGCCAATTTCTATTGTTACATTATAAAACAACTTCTTTTGAGTATAGGAACTCTATAATAACACGGTTTAATTTGCAAGAGAAACAACTGAAGTACAAAAACATTTGACTTTTTCTGCATTTCATAAACATGCTGAGTGTCAACTTATATACAAAAACCTTAAGAGTTCATATGGAAAGCACAAAATTTAATTGCTGCAGATGATCAAAAACCTCAAGCTTGGGACACCTGGGTGGCTCGGTCGGTTAAGCATGTGCCTTCAGCTCAGGTTATAACCCCAGGGTCCTAGGATCGAGCCCCACATCGGGTTCCCTGCTCGGCAGGGAGCCTGCTTCTCCCTCTCCCTTTGCCTCTCCCCCTGCTTGTGCTCTCTCTCACTATCTCTGACACTATCTGTCCCTCTCTATCAAATAAATAAAATCTTAAAAAAAAAAAAACCCTCAAGTTAGCTAATAAGGTAAACTATATCTGGTTATTCATTAGTTCCTAGAACAAATCCACCACCTACTTAGTTTGTTTCATCACTTAGTTTCAGTTAACTTGATTCAAAACATGGACTAAGCTAAGCATTTATGAGGCCACCAGAAAGAGGGGGGAAAAAAAAGGAAAAAGGAAAAGGGTTAGTTAGAGTATATTTGATTAAAAGAATGAAGGGGGGCGCCTGAGTGGCTCAGTCCACTGAGTGTCCAACTCGATCTCAGCTCAGGTGTTCATCTCAGGGTCATGAGTTCAAGCCCCACATTGGGCTCCACTTAAAATAAAAGTGGAGCCTACTTAAAATAAAAAATTTCTTAAAAGAGAATGAAGGAAAAAAACTCACGATCATCTCAATTGATTCAGAAAAAGCATTTGATGAAATTCAACACCTATTCATGGTAAAAACACCCAATAAACTAAAAACAGAAGGAAATTTCCTCAATACAGTAAAGGCCATATATGAAAAATCCACAGCTAACATCATATTCAATGATGAAAGAAAATTTTTCCTCTAAGATCAGGCCGAGACTAAAAAGTCCTGCTTTTACCACTTCTATTCAACATAGTACTGGAAGTTCTAATCAGAGCAATTAGCTAAGAAAAAGAATTAAGAGGCATCCACACTTGGGCGCCTGGGTGGCTCAGTCGTTAAGCATCTGCCTTCGGCTCAGGTCATGATCCCAGGGTCCTGGGATCGAGTCCCATATCGGGCTCCTTGCTCCGCGGGAAGCCTGCTTCTCCCTCTCCCACTCCCCTGCTTGTGTTCCCTCTCAGGCTGTGTCTCTCTCTGTCAAATAAATAAATAAATTCTTTAAAAAAAAAAAAAAAAAAAAGAGGCATCCACACTGGAAAGGAAGAAGTAAAATTATCTTTGCTCACAGATGACATAGTTGCATGATACTGTGAAAGTAGTTAATGTCACTGAATTGTACACTTAAAATGGTTAAAATAGGGAACAAGAGTACCAACTCTCACCACTCCCATTCAACACTGTACTGCAAGTCTAGCCAGGGCAATCAGGCAAGAAAATCAAATAAAAGATATCCAAATAGGAAAGACAGTTGTATGTATCTCTGTCTGCAGCTGACATAATCTTTTACACAGAGAATTTTACAGACTCCACCAAAAAAAAGTTAAAATAAATATGAGGGGCGGGTGGGTAGCTCAGTCAGTTGGGCATCTGCCTTCAGCTTGGGTCATGATCCCAGCATCCTGGGATCAGGCCCCACATGGGGCTCCCTGCTCAGTAGGAAGCCTTCTTCTCCTTCTCCCTCTCCCTCTGCCACTCTCCCTGCTTGTGCTCTCTCAAGCTCTCTCTCTCAAATAAATAAATAAACAAAATTTTTAAAAAATGATAAATAATAAAATAAAATAAATATGAAATTCAGGAAAGTTTCAGGATACAAAACCAATACACAAAGATCTACTGTGTTTCTGTACATTAACAGTAAACTATCTGAAAAAGAAATTAAGAAAACAATCCCATTCATGATGCCATCCAAAATAATAAAACACTTGGAAATAAATTTAACCAAGGAGGTGAGAGATTTATACACTGAAAACTGTAAGACATTCATGAAAGAAATTGAAGAAATTCAAGTAAATGGAAAGATATCCCATGTGCATGCATCAGAAGAACTACTATCATTAAAACGTCCATACTACCCAAAGCCATCTAAGTCAACGCAATCTTACCAAAATTCCAATGGCATTTTTCACAGAAATAGAAAAAAGCCTGAAATGTATGGGATCACAAAAGACCCCAAATAGCCAAAGCAACCTTGAGAAAAAACAACAAAGCTGGAGGCATCACACTTCCCAATTTCAAACTGTACTACAAAGCTATAGTTACCAAAACAGTATGGTACTGGCATAAAAACAGACTCACGGACCAATGGAACAGAACAGAGAGCCCAGGAATGAACTCACACATACACAGTTAACTAATATTTGACAAGGGAGCCAAAATTATTCAATGCCAGATAATCTCTTCAGTAAATGATTTTGGGAAAATTGAATATTCACATGCAAAAGAATGAAACTGGACTCCTGTCTTACTCTACTCACAAAAATAAACTTGAGGGGCACCTGGGTGGCTCAGATGGCTAAGCATCTGCCTTCGGCTCAGGTCATGATCTGCAGGTCCTGGGATCGAGCCCCACATCAGGCTCCCTGCACAGTGGGGAGTCTGCTTCTCCCTCTCCCTCTGCCTCTTCCCCTACTTGTGCTCTGTCTTTCTCTCTCAAATAAATAAAATCTTTAAAAAAAATAAAAAATAAAAATAAACTTAAAATGGATTAAAGACTTAAATGTGAGACCTGAAATTGTAAAACTACTCAAAGAAAACATAGCGAAAAAGCTCAACATGGGTCTTGGCAATGACTTTTTGGATAAGCACAGCAACAAAAGCAAAAATAAACAAGTGGGACTACAACAAGCTAAAAAGCTTCAGCATAGCAAAGAAACCATCAACAAAAGGAAAAGGCAACCTACGGAATGGGAGAAAATATTTGTAAATCATGTATCTGATAAGGGGTTAATATCCAAGAAACTCATACAACTCAAAAGCAAAATAAAATAAAATAAAATAAAAATTGGCAAAGGATCTGAACATTTTTTCCAAAAAAGATATACAAATAGCCAACAGGTACGTGAAAATGTGTTCATCATCCTTAATCATCAGGGAAATGCAAATCAAAACTATAGTGAGGTATCACCTCACACCTGTTAGAATGTCTGATTCTAGGAATAGGCTATTAATAAAAACACAAGAGAAAACAAAAGTGAATCCTTGTGCATTACACGTGGAATATAAACTGGTATAGCCACTCTGGAAAACAGTATGGAGGCTCCTCAAAATATTAAAAATAGAACTACCATATGATCCAGCAATCCCACTTCTAGGTATGTATCTGAAGGAAATGAAATCACTATCTCAAAGAGATGTCTGAACCCTTCCCCCGGCCAGGTGATCAAGATCAACATTAACAGTCATAAATCTGTTGATTTTTTTGTTGTTGATAGTCCGTGCCCTTGATCATCATGTTGTACACTTCAAACTTACACAATGTTATATGTCAATTACACCACAGTAAAGCTAGGAAAAGATTTTAAATTTTTAAATGGTCTAGTTGACAATAAGTTGAATATCCAAATGATGCACTCTTTAATGAAAAATTTTTAATGGTTAAAATAGTAAATTTTATGTGTATTTTATCACAATTTTTTTAAAAGAGTGTATTTGACAGATTATGTCATTCCACAACATATATACAGTTTCACTGAATCCTTGTCAGCACTAGTAAGTGCTTTATTAGAAAAACTATTTGTAACAGAACTACATATAACCAAAATTATTTGTATAAAAATCAGTCATGAAGCAGCAAGGATATAGGAGGAGAGAACTTTATCAGAATTCCTAAGTATAGAGGCACCTAGGTGGCTCAGTCAGTTAAGCCTCTGCCTTCGGCTCAGGTCATGATCCCAGGGTCCTGGGATCAAGCCCTGCATTGGGCTTCCTGCTCAGAGAAGAGCCTGCTTCTCTCTCTTCTTCTGCCACTCCCCCTGCTTGTGCTCTCTCTCTCCATCAAATAAATAAATAAAATATTAAAAAAAAAAAAATTCCTAAGTATATACCTCAAAAGTCTATTTGATTTAAACAAAAGACCACCAAGTTTTTTTTTCATTGTGTGTGTGTGTGTGTGTGTGTGTGTGTGTGTGTGTGTGGTCACCCTTTATTCATTACCTTTGGCAATCAAGACATAGTGTGGTCATGCAAGCAGGGCAATTCAAGACAGCATCACTATTTGGAACAGGCTGCTGTTGTTGATGTGGCCTCTGTATTCCAAAACCATGGTAGCTAGAATAGAAAAAGAAAGGGGGGGGGGAACACACACACACACATGAAAGTCAGATCCTGATTCTCTTTTTTTTTTTTTTAAATAGGCTCCACGTCCAACATGGGGCTTGAACTCACAACTCCAAGATTAAGAGTCACATACTCTGGGGCATTTGAATGGCTCAGTTGGTTAAGCGTTGAACTCTTGATTTCAGCTCAGGTCATGACCTCAGGGTTGTGAGATCAAGCCCCATGTCAAGCTCCACTCTGGGCGTGGAGCCTGCTTAAGATTCTCTCTCTCCCTCTCCCTCTGCCCTTCCCCACCCCTCTCTCTCTCTCCCCCTCCCTTAAAAAAAAAAAAAAGTCACATGCTCTACCAACTGAGCTAGCCATGTGCCCCCAAGATCTTGATTTCTAATGCCACCCTCCAATAAAAGAAACTAGTACTCCTAAGAGAAATGACTGATCCTAGGAATAGGCATACAAAATGAACCTGGAGCATCTTGTACTGCCAGAAAGTAAGGAAGTGCTCAAAAACAATGAAGTAGATATGTCAAGGGTCCACAAAGTCAGCTGAAAGAGTTCCCAATGGCCAAAGCTGAAACAATTAGAACAACATAATAAAGCAGTATTGGATTATAACCCAAAGTATAAATAAATACCCATGAGTCCATACTGATATAAACGACTGAATGAATGAATGACTGAATGAGGGAGGGAGGGAGAACAGACAAATCTCCCATATGGAAGAATAATTTATGAAGATACTCTCCCCTCAAGGAAGTGGAGCATTAACTCCCCACTCCTCAAGTCTGGGCTGCACATAGGGACCTTCCTTCCAAAGAGTACAGTATGGAAAGGAGGAGTGAAGAGTAACTTTACAGTAGAGAAACCTGCCAAACAATTTCTCACCAAGGTGATCAAGGTCAACAATCATAAATCATGTTGACAATATGTGCCCTTGATTACAATGTGATGAAAATGGCACTTTATCTCTGTGGTCTTCCTCACCAAAACCCATAATCCCAGTCTAATCATGAGAAAAACATCACACAAATTCCAACAAAGTGGCCTCCTACAATATACCTGACCACTACTCCCAAACACTGTTAAGGTCGTTAAAACCAAGGAAAGTCTGAGAAACTGTCATAGCCAAGAAGAGCCTAAAGAGACATGACAACTAAAAGTACCACGGTTATCCCGGATGGGCTCTTGGAATCGAAAATGCGCAGTAGGTAAAAACTAAGAAAACCTGAATAAAGAATGGACCTTAGTTTATAATAATGTATCAATACTGGTTCATTAATTGTGACAAATGTACATATTAATGTAACACGTTAATAACAGGTGAAACTGTGTGTGTGTGTGTTGTTGTGGGAGGGTATATGGGAATTCTGTATTATCAGCTCAATTTTTCTGTAAATTGAAAACTATTCTAAAAAATAAAGTCTCGGGGGGGGCGCCTGGGTGGCTCAGTTGGTTAAGCGACTGCCTTCGGCTCAGGTCATGATCCTAGAGTCCCGGGATCAAGTCCCACATCGGGCTCCCTGCTCAGCAGGGAATCTGCTTCTCCCTCTGACCCTCCCCCCTCTCATGCTCTCTCTCTCTATCTCATTCTCTCTCTCAAATAAATAAATAAAATCTTTAAAAATAAATAAATAAAGTCTTGGGGATGGGAGGGATGGGGTGGCTGGGTGATGGTATGTGCTATGGTGAGCGCCGTGAATTGTGTAAAACTGATAAATAACAGACCTGTACCCCTGAAACAAATACATTATATGTTAATAAAAAACAAATAAAATTAATTACTTTAAAAAAATAAAGTCTCTTGGGGCACCTGGGTGGCTCAGTCAGTTGAGAGTCCAACTTTTGGTTTCAACTTGTGTCATGATCTCGTGGGTGGTGGGACCGAGCCCGGCATCGGACTCCCTGCTCAGCGGGAAGCCTGCTTCTTCCTCTCCCACTCCCCTTGCTTGTGTTCCCTCTCTCACTGTCTCTCTCTCTCTCTGTCAAATAAATAAATAAAATCTTTAAAAAAAAAAGGGGGGGGGCGCCTGGGTGGCTCAGATGTTTAAGCGTCTGCCTTCGGCTCAAGTCATGATCCCAGCGTCCTGGGATCGAGTCCCGCATCGGGCTCCCTGCTCCTTGGGAGCCTGCTTCTCCCTCTGCCTCTCTCTCTCTCTCTCTGTCTCTCATGAATAAATAAATAAAATCTTTAAAAAAAAAAAGGCCTAAGTGCTTAAAGACTTTTGTCTGTTTTGCTCCTTGTTGCATTCAAGAATCTAGAACAGTATCTAGTACATAGTAAGTGTTCAATAAACATTTGCTGATTGCAAAAATATAGCACAAATCTACTTATGAAGGTACTAAAGTATAAAAGTACATGTTCTTGGGCGCCTGGGTGGCTCAGTTGGTTAAGCGACTGCCTTCGGCTCAGGACATGATCCTGGAGTCCCTGGATCAAGTCCCGCATCGGGCTCCCTGCTCGGTGGGGAGTCTGCTTCTCCCTCTGACCCTCCCCCCTCTCATGTGCTTGCTCTCTCTCATTCTCTCTCTCTCAAATAAATAAATAAAATCTTTAAAAAAAAAAAAAAGTACATGTTCTTAAAAGGGACTTATGGTAAATTCCCGAAACTGAACAACAAATGATAAATCATTTGGCATTACTTCCCAAACTCTTTACATGTCTCTGGGGGAAAAATACTGAAAACATGTGGTACATATTTATAACTGTTGTTAAATCCCTCCAATGCTTAGCAGATTTCAAAACCCAAACCCAAGTAACATATTCACTCAATAGATACTTAATGAGTGCCCATTTAACAAAGTGCAAGATGTCTGGGATATAGCAGTGAACAAGACAGGCATGATCACTGCCCCTGTGGCACTGAAAATGTAGTGAATTTATTATTTTAAGTTGCTTTCTGTGGTCTTAAAAGGCAACTACTGCTTGATGCAGGAATGTGAATAAAGCAATAAAATGTTATTTCTTCTCAAGACTATAAAACAAAAGGGGCACCTGGCTGGCTCAGATGGTAGAACATTTGACTCTTGATCTTGGGGTCGAGTTCAAGCCCTGAGTATAGAGTTTACTTAAAAAAAAAAAAAAAAAAAAAACACACACACACACACACACACACCATTTTTTTAAAGATTACAGAATGATAAAAATACATTCCATCTAACCTCACTGACAAATTCTGTTACCAGAATCAAGAGCTACACTGGGGCGCCTGGGTGGCTCAGTCGTTAAGCGTCTGCCTTCGGCTCAGGTCATGATCCCAGGGTCCTGGGATCGAGCCCCGCATCGGGCTCCCTGCTTGGCGGGAAGCCTGCTTCTCCCTTTCCCACTCCCCCTGCTTGTGTTCCCTCTCTCACTGTGTCTCTCTCTGTTAAATAAATAAAATCTTTAAAAAAAAAAAAAAAGAAAAGAATCAAGAGCTACACTGTAATTTCCTTAACTATCTCAGGATCATTCATAGCACTCAAAATGTTCATTTTACACTGGGGTAATCAAAAAGTATTCATTAAATAAAGGCAAGGTGCAGCTGGAGGAAATGGTGCAGAGGTAAAACCGGGAGAAGAAAAAAGACCAAAGTGGGACACTGGAGGCTAAAAGGTAAGGTACAAACACCCAACAACATCAAATTCTCTCTGGACTTAAAAATACTTGATTTATCTTTTGTTGTTCAGTGTTCAAGAGCTTACCATCCTGGCCCCGACTACCTTAGCTGAATCAAAGCTTCCTAGAGTAGGACTCCAGGGTTTGCATTTCATTCTTCTGAGGTGATTCTGAGGCACAGCCAGGAGAGGGAAGCACTGGGTAACAGTGGTATACTGCCTAGCTTTTAGTTTTATGACAAACCAACCTTGGTAAAATCAACCTGGAAAACAAGTACGGCATTTCCTCTTGGAATGATGAAAATGGTTTTGAAAAACAGAGGTGGTAGTTACATAACACTGTGAATATACTAAATGCCACTGAATTGTTCACTTAATTTTAAATTAATTAAATGATTAATTTTAAGTTATGTGAATGTCACCTCAATTTTTTAAAAAATCAAATTTGGGGCACCTGGGTGGCTCAGTCGTTAAGCATCTGCCTTCGGCTCAGGTCATGATCCCAGGGTGCTGGGATCAAGTCCCACATCGGGCTCCCTGCTCTGCGGGAAGCCTGCTTCTCCCTCTCCCACTCCCCCTGCTTGTGTTCCTGCTCTTGCTATGTCTCTCTCTGTCAAAAAAATAAGTAAAATCTTTAAAAAAATAAAAATAAAAAATAAAATTTGTGGGGCACCTGGGTGACTTAGTCAAGCGTCTGCCTTCAGCTCAGGTCATGATCCCAGGGTCCTGGGATCGAGCCCCGCGTCAAGCTCCCCACACAGCAGGGCGTCTGCTTCTCCCTCACCCTCTGCCACTCCCTACCCCCCACCCCGCCTAACTCATGCTCACTCTGTCTCTCTCTCAAATAAATAAAATCTTTAAAAAATCAAATTTGTAAATAGTTAAAAGGAACAATTCAGATATAAAATGTAACATCCACTCTTCATCCACATAAATGTTTTATCTCCAAATAATTTTAAATTCTATTTGAGAAAAGTCAGCTTTGTTTCTTGAATGGAGAGACTGACCACAGCAGTTCGAATTCAACAACAGTTTTTTAAAAATAAATCATCTGACAGGCGCCTGAATGGCACAGTCAGTTAAGCATGTGACACTTGGTTTCAGCTCAAGTGGTGATCTCAGGGTGGTGAGATCAGGCCCCGCGTCAGGCTCCATGCTCAGAGCGGAATCTGCTTAAGACTCTCTCCCCATCTCTTTCTGCCCCTCTCCACCAAACTCATTCTCTCTCTCTCTAAAATAAATAAGTAAATCTTTTAGAAAAATTTAAAAAAATAAATCATTTGACTGAAATTTGCTGGTAATTTTCAAAATAAATAATTGAGGTTTTTTTCCAAAATTCTTTTTTTATGTATGTATGTCTGTATGAACATATACACATACATTCAAAATGTGAATGTAGGGGCGCCTGGGTGGCTCAGTCATTGAGCGTCTGCCTTCAGCTCAGGTCATGATCCCGGGGTCCTGGGATCGAATCCCACACTGGGCTCCCTGCTCTGCAGGAAGCCTGCTTCTACTTCTCCCTCTCCCCCTGCTTGTGTTCCCTCTCTCACTGTCTCTCTCGCTGTCAAATAAATAAATAAAATCTTTAAAAAAAAAAAAAAAAAGGTGAATGTAGTGAAAATCATCTTTTAATCCTTTTTCTCCAAAGATTCTAAACATTTGAGTTCAGTTCTTACCCTCTTCTCTGCGCATCAACCCAGGCCTGATCCCTGCTATCTTTTTCAGGGTCATAGAGTAGCTCATCATTTGTTGGAATCCTGTGTCGGTTTTTCTTTTTCTTCTTGGTCACCTGTGCTAATTTTGAAAATGTTAAGGATATGGCTAGGTATCATGTCTAAAGCACACACTTCTTTAATACAGAACGCAGAACCTTCAGCTACATTTTTTTTCCTATGTATATTTTCCTTAAAAAAAATTTTTTAACTATTCCTCCAAATAAAGTTCTTGTCCAATTAATAAGGGATTAAAATGAAGATGACAGAGGAGGAAAAAACTGTTTCTTCACTAAAAACATGTTATCTCAAGAACTGAACTCAAATAATGAGAATTCAGTCTCAGAAAAGCTACTCAAAGTAAACCAAGACCAGAAACTTTTTGATGTTATAAATTCTCAACAAGTTCCCATATAGAAAATGCTACTGAAATCAGAATAAAAGTATTTCAGGGTCCCTGGGTGGCTCAGTCGTTGAGCGTCTGCCTTTGGCTCAGGTCATGATCCCGGGTCCTGGGATCGAGTTCCGCACTGGGCTCCCTGCTCAGCGGGAAGCCTGTTTCACCCCCTGCCTGCCTTTCCTTTCCCCCTGCTTGGGTGCTCTTGCTCTCTGACAAATAAATAAGTAAAATCTTAAAAAAAAAAAAAAAAATCAGAATAAAAATATTTCAAAAATGAGTGAAAAAAACAGGGGCACCTGAGTGGTTCAGTTGGTTGGGCATCCGACTCTTGATTTCAGCTTGCATCATGATCTCAGGGTCATGAGATCAAGCCCCATGTCAGGCTCCACACTTAGGGTCAGCCTGCTGGAGGTTCTCTCTCCCTATGCCTCTGCCCCTCCCCCAACTCACACAAGTAGGCATGCACGTGCACAGTCTCTCTCTCTCTCTCTCTCTAAATAAATAAAATCTTTAAAAAAAAAGATGAAAAACCACTACGGTTATCCACATGCGCTAGACTTTTAACGTACTTAAGTAGGTTAATATTTAGGTAATAATATATAAAAATATTATTTCTTGGGGTGCCTGGGTAGCACAGTCAGTTGAGCATCTAATTGTTTCTTTACCATATAAATGTGTTACTTGTGCATGCCAGTGTAATTCCTGATATAACTAAATCAATTTTAACTCTTATTATGTTCACCTTTGCTCACATTTTATACAAAATCAATTCCAGAGAACAGAGAAGCCGATAAAAAAGCAATGAGTTAGAAAAACTTCTGCAAAATATAAAGATTATCTAAATTTCTATATTTTCTGTAAAAATACAGAAACTATTTGTCAGCGTGAAAGCAAATGTTGCTGAGCTAAGGAACTTTAAGGAAGAGGGGGGCCACAAGCCCTGAGGAAGTCAGGACTGAGTCAGGACACACTCTCCCTCACCCCTGGAATGCCCATGCAGCATCCTTGCTGGTCCCATGTCCTCATATGTGCATTCCCATCAATTCCTGCTTTTGTTTTCACATCAACAGCCTACAATTTCTTAAAAGATAAAATTCAGAGGGAAATTCTAATATCCAATAATTGTCAGGTAAACCTTTTTTCTACAAAATGTAACAGCTAAACCTGGTAAACATGCTACTTACCTGTTTTGTCTTCATCCTCAGAATCAGAATCAAAATATATATCATCATAGTACTTTGTCAGAGCTGTTCCAACTTTTCCAGTTCCTGAGGAAGACCCTATTTACATAAGGGCAGTTTACAGACTAAACCATACACAATTGACAAGAAAAAAAATCTCAATTTATTCTTCCATCACCTCAAAGTAATTATCAACTCATTCCCAATCTCATTTGGATGAAAAAATACTTCCACATCAATGACTTACTGAATTTCTGTGCCCTATGCAATTACAGAGAACTATAATTGTTAATTACAGTAATGAAGTGTTCCAAATCATGAGAAAATTTTTCTCTCACCCTCTCACAAATCTGATTCAATAAAATAGCCTATTTCTAGGTTGCCACCATACATATCTCTACCTTTCAGCCATGCAGTACACTGTTAAGGACAGGAAATAAACATCTCGTTGTAAGGGACTTCAGGGGAAGAAAATAAGAGCCCTACAGAGAGGCAGGGGGGCATGATTCAAGGACACACTCTTCTCTTCTCAGTTGTGCCTAGTGCCATGACTCACACTATATTCATGTCATCACATGCCTGTGTCCCTAATTCTTCCTCTTAATTAACATCTTCTTTTGCTTTTATTATTACTATTACATATGCTTTCAGTTCCTAACATGGAAACCAAAGCTGAGGCACAAATCAGTTTTTGGGTCAGGTACACTTTACATAAAAACGAAGTATCAAAATGAAGTATGTTTCATTACTTACTAACTTTCATTACTTACTTACTAAAATGAGACAGGAATTTGTGGTGACCATTCAATCTGCTATATCAGTGCTATATAACCCTAAAAATACCTCTATAAGCTCGTGTGTCTTTTTTATCCTGGGGTAAAAATTACAAAAGGAAATCATGCAAGTAAACAATACTAATAGTGTCATTTCAACAACACAGGAAAATTCTTCACTAGTCATCAAAGAAAACTATGCTCAAGTTGCCAAACATATTTATTCATTCACAATAAATATTTATTGAGCACCTGCTCAAAGTGCTGGTGACACAACAGAGCATAAGGTTCCTGCCCTTGTGGAACTTAGAAAAATATCTATATGAAAATCTAACTAAAAGTTTACCTGTTTCCAGAGAGGATAACTTGTCCTCCATTGTTTTTATGGTGGAATTTAATTCGGCTTCCATTTCTTTTTCAAATTCATCTTCACTAGATGATTCACTTTCGCCAGTAAGACATTCTCTGATGAGTTTTCGTTTTTGGTCAGGAGTTCCATGTAAAAGCACATCCACTTCATCTTCAGAACTAGTATGCATTTAAATCATAAGACATATGAATACTAAAGAATTAAAATAACTTGAAACTCCCATCATCTCACTGCCCAACAATTTTAAGTTTTAAAAGGTTGCATTTATGTATCATATTACACACAGCTATTCTCATTTTTTTTTTTTTTAAAGATTTTATTTATTTATTCATGAGAGACAGAGAGAGGGACAGAGGCAGAGGGAGAAGCAGGCTCCCTGCGGAGCAGGGAGCCCGATGCGGGACTCGATCCCAGGACCCTGGGATCATGACCTGAGCCGAAGGCAGACGCTTAACCGACTGAGCCACCCAGGCGTCCCAGCTATTCTCATTTAAAGATCAACCATTTCTCGGGGCACCTGGTGGGGGCTCAGTCAGTTAAGCAGCTGCCTTAAGCTCAGGTCATGATCTCAGGGTCCTGGGATCAAGCCCCCTCCCCACCCCGGGGTCGGGCTCCCTGCTCAGCAGGGAGTCTGCTTCTCCCTCCCGCTTTGCCCACCCCCTCATGTGCTCTCTCTCTCTCAAATAAATAAATAAAATCTTAAAAAAAAATAAAGATCAACCATTTCTACATATTTCCAAATGTATTTCTTTTTTTTTTTTTTAAGATTTTATTTATTTATTTGACAGTGAGAGAGAGCGCACAAGCAGGGGGAGCGGCAGGCAGGCAGAGGGAGAGGGAGAAGCAGGCTCCCCACTGAGCTAGGAGCCCGATGCAGGACTCGATCCCAGGACCCTGGGATCATGACCTGAGCTGAAGGCAGCCGCTCAACCAACTGAGCCACCCAGGCGCCCCTCCAAATATATTTCTAATGTCCACATAATATTTCCTCTTATAGATGCTATACATTTATTTCTCTTTGCTATTACACTACAATGACTATCTCTGTAGGGTATATGTAATTTTGCATCTGTTGATTTCCTTAGGATAAATGTCTAGAATTAGACATAAAAACATCTTTCTAACTTCTTGAATTATCACACTGTTTTCCAAAAGTATTGCACCAATTCATAATTCCATCAGCAATGAAAAGTTTACTTCGTACAACTGCGAGTTTTTTAAAACTCTGAGCACTTAAATAAAACTTAATATATGTAACCAATATACAGCTAGTATACCCAAACAAAATGTTAACAGATAGTAATTAGATGTTACAATTCTAAAGGCATAATGCTACAGAGAACTATAAAGAGAAAGTTAAATTATATTACAAATTCTCCTGAGCAATTACTGCCAATCTACTTGGCCTTTTGCACTAGGTTTCCCATCAATAACAATATGACAGAATTAAACCAGGTATCAGAAAGAACGAAATGTTATCAAAACGAATGAAACACCGAAGATATTTTTTAATACAACCAATAGTTCATAAATAATGTTCAATTACTTGTGGTCTGATGAATAGTTACAGACTACCTCTGGTTTTTGTTTCTCTATTTTCTTCTTCTAGAACAATGCTTTTAAGCCTCCAACGGAAGGTAAATCTGAAAAATGCAATTCACACCATTCAGTTTTGCTAATGATAGAGGCCTTAGCCAGATTCTACTCCCAAGAGAATTCCCATCTAACATTCCTCATCCTGACCCATATACTTCCTCTTTTACCACTATATTCATTTGGGTCCTCTTAACTCTGCCTGTCCCACCATATCCTAAGATCTCCAGGCCTCCAAACTCTTTTATTTCGTTCTACTCTTAATCCTGCTGCTAGAATGTCAGTCCTAAAAAACTCTCATCACATCACTACCCAATTCTGAAAGAAATCATCCATGGCCAAATCTCTGAACACAGCATTCAAAAGAGCCTTCCCCATTTGGTTTCAACTTATCTTTCCAACCTTACCTCTCACCCCTGAATTACGCCAGTGGTCTCCAACTGGGGGCCATTTTGCCCTCCAGAGAACATACGGCATAGCTAGACATTTTTGACTGTCACAACTAGAGGTGGGAGGATGGGCTACTGGCATCTAGTGGGTAGCAGTCAGGGATACTGCTAAACATCCTACAGTGCACAGAACAGCCTCCCACAACAAACTTATCTGATCCAAGATGTCAATGTTACTGAGGCTGAGAAACTCTGATCTATCCTATATTCCAGTGTTTCAAAAGTGTGCAAAGTAGATTATCTTAAGGAGTATGAGGATGGGGTGCCTGGGTGGTTCAGTCGTTAAGCGTCTGCCTTCGGCTCAGGTCATGGTCCCAGGATCCTGGGATCGAGCCCCACATCGGGCTCCCTGCTCAGCAGGAAGCCTGCTTCTCCCTCTCCCACTCCCCCTGCTTGTGTTCCCTCTCTCGCTGCATCTCTCTCTGTCAAATAAATAAATAAAATCTTTAAAAAAAAAAAAAAAGGAGTACCAGGATAGACAGGCCACTAAATAAGACAGTTTCTTATAAAACTAAACACGTAACTACCATACAACCCAGCAATCACACTCCTTGGCCTTTATCCCAGAGAAATGAAAACTTACATTCACACAAAAACTTGAACATGAATGTTTAGAGATCCTTTATTCGCAAAAGTCAAAACGAGAAATGATTAGATATCCTTCGGGCGCCTGGGTGGCTCAGTTGGTTAAGCGACTGCCTTCAGCTCAGGTCATGATCCTGGAGTCCCAGGATCGAGTCCCACATCGGGCTCCCTGCTCGGCAGGGAGTCTGCTTCTTCCTCTGACCCTCCTCCCTCTCATGCTCTCTGTCTCTCATTCTCTCTCTCTCAAATAAATAAATAAAATCTTTAAAAAAAAGAAATGATTAGACATCCTTCAATAAGGGAATGGTTAAAACAAATGTGAAATAGTCGTCAGCAATAAAAAAGGAATGATTTACTGATACCTACAACAATGTGGATGCATCTCCAGAGAATTGTGCTGAATGAAAAAAGCCAATCCCAAAAAGTTACATACTGCATGATTCCATTTATATAATATTCTTAAAAAGGACAAAATCATAGAAGTGGAGAACAGATTAATGGTTACCAGCATTTAAGTAGGGCATGGTGGGGCAGGAAGTTGGCAATGAGGGATCCTTGTAGTAATGGAAATGTTCTATATTTTGACCACATTAATGGCTACCCCAGTTGTGATATTATACTAAAGTTACTAATGTTAACATTGAGGGAAACTGGGGCGCCTGGGTGGCTCCAGTCGTTGAGCGTCTGCCTTCGGCTCAGGTCATGGTCCCAGGGTCCGGGGATTGAGCCCCACATCAGGCTCCCTGCTCTGCAGGAAGCCTGCTTCTCCCTCTTCCACTCCCCCTGCTTGTGTTCCCTCTCTCGCTGTGTCTCTCTGTGTCAAATAAATAAATAAATAAATAATCTTTTAAAAAAAAATTGAGGGAAACTGGGTAGAGGGGACACAGAATCCCTCTGTATTATTTTTTGTTTTACTTTTCTTGTGACATAATTTACTGTCATAACGTGGACGGAACTAGAGGGTATTATGCTAAGCGAAATAAGTCAATCAGAGAAAGGCAATTATCATATGATCTCACTGATATGAGGAATTTGAGAAAGAAGACAGGATCATAGGGGAAGGGAGAGAAAAATGAAACAAGATGAAACCAGAGGGGGAGACAAACCATAAGAGACTCTTAATCTCAGGAAACAAACTGAAGGCTGCTGGAGTGGAGGGGGGTGGAAGAGATGGGGTGGCTAGGTGATGGACACTGGGGAGGGTATGTACTATGGTGAGCACTGCAAATTGTATAAGACTGACGAATCACAGACCTGTACCCCTGAAACAAATAATACATTATGGTAATTTTTTAAAAATTTACTAAAAAAAATAAATAAAAAATTTACTGTCATAAATTCATGCATTTAAATATAAAATTCACTGATTTTTTTTCTATATAC
This sequence comes from Mirounga leonina, assembly GCF_011800145.1. Classification (NCBI taxonomy): domain Eukaryota; kingdom Metazoa; phylum Chordata; class Mammalia; order Carnivora; family Phocidae; genus Mirounga; species Mirounga leonina. The sequence goes on along the minus strand of NW_023270826.1, from coordinate 1,423,427 downwards.
TATTTCTTACAACTACATGTGAACCTACCTCAAAATAAAGTTTAGTTTTTTAAGAAAAAGATTAAATCACAAGGCAAGAGAGTTATTTTTATTACAAATTTTCTCTACTCCTTGTGATTATTTCAAGAAGGTCTCGGCATTTAGCACCACTAGGTGAGGCAATGCAGCCTGGGCCGTGTACATTCTTGCTGAGTGTGTCAAGAACGCAAGGTTCTCGCCACTCTTCACCCAGGCCATTTCTCAGGGTTCTGTTTGCAGTGTGCAACCTTGAGGGATAAGGTGATGTCTCTCTCCAGGAGAAAGAGCAAGCTTATTTACTGACTGCTGTAAAGGAAGTGGATTTTCCAAGCTCGAGTGGTCCTTAGCCATGATGCAAGCCACTGAATGTGTAGCATCCACCTGGGCCTCTCCGTGCAACCCCTGTAGGAGCTGGGAGGTAACAGCAACCAACACGATCATGATGCTCATGCTGCTTGCGCTGTGAGTAGTCCCTGACCCACCAGTCTCATATCTTCTGCCAGGTTCCATGAACTGGCTATAAAATATTAGCTTATAAGTAGGGTAAAATCAAATCCTGACAGACACGTCTTAAACACCTCTCGAATCTCTCCAATCTCCCTTTTTAAGACAACAAGCACTGGATTCAGAGCCCTGAGCAGGCAATACTGTCTAATACCACTGTTCCATTTTCACAGTATTTATTCTTACATTTACCTTACCAGTGGCAACTGTCACAGGATTAGAGAGCTTCTTTAAAGAAACTTAACCCCCCCCCTAAAAAAAGAAAAGAATTTTAACAACAAAAATCTTAAGGAAAAATATTAAATAAGTTGTAACACGGGTGAATATGAAGATGGTAATGGCTGAATAACTCACGTCCAGGAAATACTGCTATATTTCAATCAAACTGAATTACTAACTGAGGCCTACTAATTGATATAGCTCCTTTCACAGACCAGACCCATTACCTAAAACTCACAGGAAATCTTAGAATCCATCCTCATTCCCCACAAGAGAAATCTTCACAGCAGTCCAAGCTCCCAAGCCTACAACCCGTCCCCAGGATAATATGAGGAAACATTATGACTGGAAGAAGGACAGTTTCACAAAAAGCTTAGTTGGACAGAATGTTTTAGAGTTTATGGCCAGGATCTGTTGCCAGCTTTTAAAAAAAAACAGATAAATGTGTCAGGAAATCTCTTGCCAACATAACTGCAAGTTTCGTCCAGGTAGGGTTAATCCCTCCTTTCTGGAAATTTCCCTGGAACTTCATTTGTGTCTATCTCAGGTCCTCCTTTTCTACAATAGTCTTGAGAGATAACATGCTTATTTCCAAGACAGATATGTTCCGAGATACGTCTTATTTCCCCTACTACACTGAGAGCCTATAGAAAACTGTAGCCTTGAGAAAGCATACAATGGGTGCTCAAAAAAAGCCTGCTGTAGGGGCGCCTAAGTGGCTCAGTCGTTAAGCGCCTGCCTTCTGCTCGGGTCATGATCCCAGGGTCCTGGGATCGAGCCCCGCACCGGGCTCCCTGCTCAGCGGTGAGCCTGCTTCTCCCTCTGCCACTCCCCCTGCTTGTGTTCCTGCTCTCACTATCTCTCTCTGCGTGTCAAATAAATAAAATCTTTTAAAAAAGAAAAGAAATTCTAGGGGCGCCAGGGTGGCTCAGTCGGTTAAGCGGCTGCCTTCCGCTCAGGTCATGATCCCAGGGTCCCGGGATCGAGCCCCACAACGGGCCCCTTGCTCAGCGGGAAGCCTGCTTCTCCCTCTCCCTCTGCCTCCTGCTTCCCCTGCTGTGCTCTCGCGCTCTCGCTCTCTCTCTGTCAAGTAAATAAATCTTAAAAAAAAAGCCTGCTGAGTATTCCCTTGCCTGCTAAGTATCCCCTTATTTCTGTTAATGGCAGTTTAGTCTTCAAGAGGGTCACTTCACATTAAGTCCCACTAGTCTCACAACATACTTAAGATACAGCTATTATATTTCCTTTTTACAGATGAGGAAAACCAGCGTAAGTGACTTGCTTTCTCTCACACTGCCAGTAAGCTGCAGAGGCAGGATTCGATCCCAAGGCTTTTGAAGACTTAACGCGTAATTCCAGAACATCCCGGTACCCTGCGCCGGTGTCGGCCCCGCCTCCCCGGGGCTGCGCAACCTCACCAGAACCCCCCTCGGCGTCCCACAGGCGACAGCGGGACGCGACAGGCGCCCGAACCGCTCGGCCGAGGGTCAGCAAGGGCCTAGCAGGCGCAGCGACTGGAGGAGGCTAAAGCCTGGCCTCGGCCCGAAGCCTCGGAAGCCGGGACGGGGCAGGGGCCCACCTGCTCAAAGCGGGTTCCTCGTCGCTAGGCTCTTCAACTGCGTAGGGGTCGTAGTCATCCTGGAGCCGGTTCATGGTGGCCTGCACCCTCCGACACCGACTACAGGCGTCCGCACAGCAACTGTTTACACCGCAGGTCCCCCCGCTAAAGAGTCCGCAACTCCACTTCCGCCCACACTTCCTGCTCTCCTTGTGCGTCTGCGCAGATCGTCTCAGTGAGGGGGCGGGGAGAGAGGACGGGTCTTAGTCTCGCCGCCGCGATGCGCGGCTTCCACTTAACCCGGACACAGCTGCCTAATTGCCGATACTAGGAATCGGCACCCTCCTAACTGGCAGTCTACGAGATGAGCGCTCTGTGTGCAGTGTCTCACGTCGTGACGTAAAGAAGCAGAAATCTAGATGCTGAGGGACATGCAGCCAGAAATCTGGACCAGTAGGTCCCCAGACACTGACACCTGCTGTCCCTCCAACCTTCAAGCCTCAAGCCCTTTTGCCTTCTTTTACCGCGCGACTGTCTCACCTTCACCACTATTCGCTCCTCGGTCTCGCTTTGGCCCGACTGTCTACTGAAAAGTTGCTAGGCTGTGACCAGTTAATTCCTAATTACCTTATCTTGGCCTCTTCTCAGTTCCAACTTTTGATTGGCCCTTGTCCGGTTCCGCTCAATACTTGAGATGAGGTAGATGATAACTTGAGATAAGGCCACTTGATTGTGAAACTGTTTGCTGCCCTGTTTCTGTACTGGCCTGTTCTCAAGCTCCTGTCCCTCTTAATGATCCCATTCAGATAACGACCCGTTTTATTTGGTCCTTGCCCTCTCCTCAGGTACCATAACGGATTTCCAGTTGCCTGGGTAGATACTCTCCACCGCTGCCCCACTGGCCATTCAATCAATATAGCCCAAACCCAACTCAGCATCTTCCACCCCATTTCTATACCTCAGTAAATAGCTATTTTGACTCTTGATTTCTGCTCATATCACTTCCTCCATCCTTACAACTCCTATAGACTTGAATCTTGGTTGACTCCTTCCTCTGTCCCTCCATGAGCCCTCGATTCCCAAGTCCTATGCTCGCTTAGTTACGTCTCTTTCATGCACATCCCATCTCCCCACCTTTCACCCTGACTACTGATATACTCTCCTAATTGACAGCCTTGTTTGCTTTTCTTGCCTCTCCAGTCTCTGCCACTCTCCACTGGCAGAGTAACCCTTTCCAACACAGCTTTGGTCTGGACAATTACCTTCCTAAAAAGTCCTAATAGTTTGGGGTGCCTGGATGGCTCAGTCGGTTAAGTGTCTGCTTTCGGCTCAGGTCATGATCCCACAGTCCTGGGATTGAGTCCCACGTTGGGCTCCTTGCTCAGAGGGGAGCCTGCTTCTCCCTCTCCCTCTGCCCCTCCGCGCCCCGCTCATGCTCTCTCTCGATCTCACTCTCACTCTTTCATTAATAAATTTAAAAAATATTTTTTTAAAAGTCCTATACTTCGGGCGCCTGGGTGGCTCAGATGGTTAAGCGTCTGCCTTCGGCTCAGGTCATGATCTCAGGGTCCTGGGATCGAGTCCCGCATCGGGCTTCCTGCTCCTTGGGAGCCTGCTTCTCCCTCTGCCTCTCTCTGTCTCTAATGAATAAATAAATAAAATCTTTAAAAAAAAAAAAAGTCCTAGAGTTCACCTTTACCTGCTGATCTATTCATCTTATCTTGCTGTATTCTTGGCTCTCCACAATGCTTCAAAACATCATGCCAAACTGATGTCCCTACACATATCCAACACAATTTGCTGACTCAAGAGTATGTCCAAGAAAAGAAAAGAGAGGAAAAGAAAGGAATGGAAAGGAAAGAAAAGAAAAGGAATGGAAAGGAAAGGAAAGGAAAGGAAAGGAAAGGAAAGGAAAGGAAAGGAAA